>NC_088403.1:37170207-37518540 GCF_034236695.1 Oncorhynchus nerka
TGCTGCAGGAGGGACTGGTGCACTTCACAAAATAGATAGCATCATGAGGACGGAAAATTATGTGGAAATATTGAAGCAACATCTCAAGACATCAGTCAAGAAGTTAAAGCTTTGTCGCAATGAGTCTTCCAAATGGACATTGACCCCAAGCATAGTCTTTTTTCATAAGTTGTGGCAAAATGGCTTAAGAAACACAAAATATTGGAGTGGCCATTGTAAAGCCCTGACCTCAATCCGTTAGAACATGTGTGGGCAGAACTGAATAAGTGTGTGTGAGCAAGGAGGCCTACAAACCTGACTTAGTTACACCAGCTCTGTCAGGAGGAATGGGACAAAATTCACCCAACTTATTGTGGGAAGCTTGTGGAATCAAACCTGAAATGTTTGACCCAATGTAAAATTTTTAAAGGCAATTCTACTAAACGCTAATTGAGTGTATGTAAACTTCTGACTGGGAATGTGATGAAAGAAATAAAAGCTGAAATAAATCACTCTACTATTATTCTGACATTTCACATTTTTAAAATAAAGTGGTGATCCTAACTGACCTAAAACGGGGACTTTTTACTATGTTTAAATGTCAGAAACTGTGAAAAACTGAGTTTAAATGTATTTGGCTAAAGTGTATGTAAACTACATTACATTTACATTTAAGTCATTTAGCAGACGCTCTTATCCAGAGCGACTTACAAATTGGTGCTTTCACCTTATGACATCCAGTGGAACAGCCACTTTACAATAGTGCATCTAAGTCTTTTAAGGGGGTGAGAAGGATTACTTTATCCTATCCTAGGTATTCCTTAAAGAGGTGGGGTTTCAGGTGTCTCCGGAAGGTGGTGATTGACTCCGCTGTCCTGGCGTCGTGAGGGAGTTTGTTCCACCATTGGGGGGCCAGAGCAGCGAACAGTTTTGACTGGGCTGAGCGGGAACTGTACTTCCTCAGTGGTAGGGAGGCGAGCAGGCCAGAGGTGGATGAACGCAGTGCCCTTGTTTGGGTGTAGGGCCTGATCAGAGCCTGGAGGTACTGAGGTGCCCTTCCCCTCACAGCTCCGTAGGCAAGCACCATGGTCTTGTAGCGGATGCGAGCTTCAACTGGAAGCCAGTGGAGAGAGCGGAGGAGCGGGGTGACGTGAGAGAACTTGGGAAGGTTGAACACCAGACGGGCTGCGGCGTTCTGGATGAGTTGTAGGGGTTTAATGGCACAGGCAGGAGCCCAGCCAACAGCGAGTTGCAGTAATCCAGACGGGAGATGACAAGTGCCTGGATTAGGACCTGCGCCGCTTCCTGTGTGAGGCAGGGTCGTACTCTGCGGATGTTGTAGAGCATGAACCTACAGGAACGGGCCACCGCCTTGATGTTAGTTGAGAACGACAGGGTGTTGTCCAGGATCACGCCAAGGTTCTTAGCGCTCTGGGAGGAGGACACGATGGAGTTGTCAACCGTTATGGCGAGATCATGGAACGGGCAGTCCTTCCCCGGGAGGAAGAGCAGCTCCGTCTTGCCGAGGTTCAGCTTGAGGTGGTGATCCGTCATCCACACTGATATGTCTGCCAGACATGCAGAGATGCGATTCGCCACCTGGTCATCAGAGGGGGGAAAGGAGAAGATTAATTGTGTGTCGTCTGCATAGCAATGATAGGAGAGACCATGTGAGGTTATGACCGAGCCAAGTGACTTGGTGTATAGCGAGAATAGGAGAGGGCCTAGAACAGAGCCCTGGGGGACACCAGTGGTGAGAGCGCGTGGTGAGGAGACAGATTCTCGCCACGCCACCTGGTAGGAGCGACCTGTCAGGTAGGACGCAATCCAAGCATGGGACGCGCCGGAGATGCCCAACTCGGAGAGGGTGGAGAGGAGGATCTGATGGTTCACAGTATCGAAGGCAGCCGATAGGTCTAGAAGGATGAGAGCAGAGGAGAGAGAGTTAGCTTTAGCAGTGCGGAGCGCCTCCGTGATACAGAGAAGAGCAGTCTCAGTTGAATGACTAGTCTTGAAACCTGACTGATTTGGATCAAGAAGGTCATTCTGAGAGAGATAGCGGGAGAGCTGGCCAAGGACGGCACGTTCAAGAGTTTTGGAGAGAAAAGAAAGAAGGGATACTGGTCTGTAGTTGTTGACATCGGAGGGATCGAGTGTAGCTTTTTTCAGAAGGGGTGCAACTCTCGCTCTCTTGAAGACGGAAGGGACGTAGCCAGCCGTCAGGGATGAGTTGATGAGCGAGGTGAGGTAAGGGAGAAGGTCACCGGAAATGGTCTGGAGAAGAGAGGAGGGGATAGGGTCAAGTGGGCAGGTTGTTGGGCGGCCGGCCGTCACAAGACGCGAGATTTCATCTGGAGAGAGAGTGGAGAAAGAGGTCAGAGCACAGGGTAGGGCAGTGTGAGCAGAACCAGCGGTGTCGTTTGACTTAGCAAACGAGGATCGGATGTCGTCGACCTTCTTTTCAAAATGGTTGACGAAGTCATCTGCAGAGAGGGAGGAGGGGGAGGGGAGGAGGATTCAGGAGGGAGGAGAAGGTTGCAAAGAGCTTCCTAGGGTTAGAGGCAGATGCTTGGAATTTAGAGTGGTAGAAAGTGGCTTTAGCAGCAGAGAGAGAAGAGGAAAATGTAGAGAGGAGGGAGTGAAAGGATGTCAGGTCCGCAGGGAGGCGAGTTTTCCTCCATTTCCGCTCGGCTGCCCGGAGCCCTGTTCTGTGAGCTCGCAATGAGTCGTCGAGCCACGGAGCGGGAGGGGAGGACCGAGCCGGCCTGGAGGATAGGGGACATAGAGAGTCAAAGGATGCAGAAAGGGAGGAGAGGAGGGTTGAGGAGGCAGAATCAGGAGATAGGTTGGAGAAGGTTTGAGCAGAGGGAAGAGATGATAGGATGGAAGAGGAGAGAGTAGCGGGGAGAGAGAGCGAAGGTTGGGACGGCGCGATACCATCCGAGTAGGGGCAGTGTGGGAGGTGTTGGATGAGAGCGAGAGGGAAAAGGATACAAGGTAGTGGTCGGAGACTTGGAGGGGAGTTGCAATGAGGTTAGTGGAAGAACAGCATCTAGTAAAGATGAGGTCGAGCGTATTTCCTGCCTTGTGAGTAGGGGGAAGGTGAGAGGGTGAGGTCAAAAGAGGAGAGGAGTGGAAAGAAGGAGGCAGAGAGGAATGAGTCAAAGGTAGACGGGGAGGTTAAAGTCGCCCAGAACTGTGAGAGGTGAGCCGTCCTCAGGAAAGGAGCTTATCAAGGCATCAAGCTCATTGATGAACTCTCCGAGGAACCTGGAGGGCGATAAATGATAAGGATGTTAAGCTTGAAAGGGCTGGTAACTGTGACAGCATGGAATTCAAAGGAGGCGATAGACAGATGGGTAAGGGGAGAAAGAGAGAATGACCACTTGGGAGAGATGAGGATCCCGGTGCCACCACCCCGCTGACCAGAAGCTCTCGGGTGTGCGAGAACACGTGGGCAGACGAAGAGAGAGCAGTAGGAGTAGCAGTGTTGTCTGTGGTGATCCATGTTTCCGTCAGTGCCAAGAAGTCGAGGGACTGGAGGGAGGCATAGGCTGAGATGAACTCTGCCTTGTTGGCCGCAGATCGGCAGTTCCAGAGGCTACCGGAGACCTGGAACTCCACGTGGGTCGTGCGCTGGGACCACCAGATTAGGGTGGCCGCGGCCACGCGGTGTGGAGCGTTTGTATGGTCTGTGCGGAGAGGAGAGAACAGGGATAGACAGACACATAGTTGACAGGCTACACAAGAGGCTACGCTAATGCAAAGGGGATTGGAATGACAAGTGGACTACACGTCTCGAGTGTTCAGAAAGTTAAGCTTACGTAGCAAGAATCTTATTGACTAAAATGATTAAAATGATACAGTACTGCTGAAGTAGGCTAGCTGGCAGAGGCTGCGTTGTTGACTATGTAGGCTAGCTGGCAGTGTCTGCGTTGTTGACACTACACTAATCAAGTCGTTCCGTTGAGTGTAATAGTTCCTACTGTGCTACTGTGCTGCTATTCGGGGCTAGCTGGCTAGCTAGCAGTGTTGATTACGTTACGTTGCGTTAAAAGAACGACAATAGCTGGCTAGCTAACCTAGGACCTAACCTAACTAACTGTAGACGTTGCCACTGTAGTCTAGGACTGATAGAAACATCAACTGAATATTCTGTTTTCTACTGTTTAGCGGTTGGCAGTGCCTATTTCTATAGAAGAAGCCTATTTTTATTTATTATTTATTTATTTATCTTCCATTTTTGCAGGTATTTTGTTTTAGGGGGTACTCTCAGCTTCTTAACTTACTCATCAATATGCTTTAAAAAAAATTAATGAAATACAGTTCATTTGAGTAGTAATAATAATTGTACATATAATCATGTATACAGGTACAACACTACTGCTGTTGTATTGTGTAATCTTCAATAGATACCTTTTAAGATTATAAAAGAAAAAGACGGAATGGGAAATAAATAAACAGCAAAATGTATATGCATGATGGTTACACTATTTATTACTTATAAGTTATATACAATGTAAATACTACATGGAATTAATGGCCATGGGATGACTCTTAGGCTATGGCAATCATATACATACTGTATCTCTCGTTCTCTCGCTTGCTCTTCTCTCTCCCGCTCTTTCTCTCTCCTCTCACCTCGCTCAACTCGCTTACTTCTATCATCTCTCTCCTCTCATCGTCTTTCCTGGCCTCTTTGTATCTGTCATTCAGAATGCGGTCTCTCCTCTCCTTCACTCCAGTCTCTCTCTACTCCAGAGAGGGCCATTTGTATGCTGGTGACTCACCTCTCTTCAGAGGTAGCAGTGCATTAGGATGCACTCCCAGCCAGCTACCCTTTTGTGCTGTTTTGTCCCTAATTACCGCAGTAACTTATGTGTACAAAGCTGATTCGCACAGGCACTTATGATTTTCTTCATAACTTCACAGTATACTCAGTTATAACCCAGGAATATTCGTACTTCACTTTTACACAGTGCTTAGAGGTGTTTGTGTGTGTCTGTGTGGGACTGTGTCTGTGTGAGAGAGAGAGACAGGGACTGCCTCTGATTATTGCAGTAGAAAGGAATGCTTACTTTGAAGATTATCTGACACCATAGCATTCTTACATCTCCACGGAATGATATAAGATCGTGATGAACATATCATAATAGGTATTAAGCAGTAAACAACATTTTGTATCACAGCAAATTGCTTTTTTGACCTTGATCTTTGGACATTCAAGGACAATACAAAGGATGGCTAACAACACTAAGGATGTGTCCCATATGGCACCCTAGTCCCTACATAGTGCACTACTTTTGACCAAGAAGTGAACTATATAGGAAATAGGGTGCCATTTGCGATGTAGCCTCAATGAGGCTAACAACACTGGATGGCATTGCTCCTAGTATAGAAAGCAGACAGCTATTATTGAAATCTTGGTTTCCTAAAAGCTCTAAAGTAAAATTCACAATAACATCCAGCTTTCAGACAGCTTTCTATAGCTTTCTGCCCTGAAGGCAGTACACCACAAAAACACTGCTTCATATAGCAATGTACAATACACAATGTGTATCACTTGTCATATTCTCTTTAATTTTGCACCAGCATGCATCAGAATCAAGCATGAGACTAGCTAACTAACCCCATCTTCTGTTTAGCTGTCCTTCTATTGGTCTCCCGCACCACTTGATGCCGTTTACATGTCACAATGACCTGTGTGGAAGCTAACATGCATTTCTTTAATCCTTGCTGTTTATGTTGAGCATTAGGTTTAGAGACAGATGGAGAGACTTTACAGGCTTTGATTCTGCTCCCTAGAGGCTCTTCGTATGGCACTCAATCAACGACACAACAAGACCACTCCTCTCTCTCACACACACACACACACACTTGGTGAACTCACACAGCTGTGGGTACACTCACACACATCACCAGCTGTTGTGTTTTGATGACTGATATGTGAGCGGTGCAGCCTAAACCCCTGTGATTCGCCGAAGCGGGACACGGCACCACACTGGCGTTTGCTTAACGCCGACCTCGGACCCCTGTGTTGGGCCCTGGGAGACCCCATCTCTGATTAGCACGGCTAGGTGATCTGTAAACAGATGTATGGTGTCATAGAGAGGAGAGCAGCTCTCTCAGGGAGGGAAGGGGCCACACAGCTCCCTTGTGAAGCTGGTTATCAGAGTTGGAGTCTTTTAGTTGGTGTTTATTTGACCAAAAGACCAATAAAGGTGCTCTAGTGAAGTGCACTCACCTACAAACACTTGGATTTTCTCTAAGAATTGATCATGTAATTGTATTCAGTAGCAAGACAAAAGAACTGACATACATCCTTAGAAAACACCCTATAAAACATCCGAACCCAAAGAGGGTAATGGCTTTCTAGACCCCCCACTCCTCTGCTATTTAACCCCTGCACTCCCCGTCTCCTCTGTGGCTATTGTAGTAGTGGGTATCAGAGAGAATAAGTTAACGGCTGGGACAGGATGGATAACAAACTAGCTAATTAAGGTGCTAGAGGTGTTCAGGCCCGTAAAGATTGTTTAGAAACCATTAGGGGCAAAATGACGTGCCCCTACCCCTCTCTGCCACACACACATAATTAGATATAGACAAGGTCACAGGAACCACACACAGACACACACACATGCACACACACGCCCTCTCTCTGGTGCTCCTGTAGGAACTGCTGCTGTCGACAGAATGTAGTAGCATTTACGCTGGGACAAAGGAGCCAAAGCACGCTTTTATTAAATCTCCGAAATAAATAGGTCCCTTATGGGGCCTTGTCGCTAAAACACATTCAGTGATATTAATGAGCCACTTGTTTATATAGCCTATTTTTAACGTGCTCTATAGCTAACTTAACAGAGAAGAAATTGGAAGCATTTACCTCAGAGCCCCTAGAGATTAGTGGTATAAAACACTGTGAAAGCCACTGTGAGAGTAGTATCAGATCTGGAATAGAAAAGGCTTTTCTTTCCGTAATATATTAATAAATTCCTCTCAGCTTGAACTTTAAATGGAGCTTAAATGATTTTCCAGCAACTAGGTTACTTGTCGTTACAATGGCCTTCTTTTTAATTTAGCTTTTCTGTTGTGTTATAAAACTAGTATTGGCGTCTAGTTTTACATGGTTGTTTAAAGTGCCATTTGTTCTGTTGTCTCAGTCTTTCCGAAATCTTCTTGTCTGTCTGGATTAGCTGTTTACCATTTTTTTCAGTAATCTGCTGCACTACTTAACTAGATGCAGACAGACACACAAACATACAAAGAGGTTAAACACTGGCTAGCTAGCTCCACACACTAGGGTTGGGCGGTATCCAGATTTCCATATCTTCATACCGTCCTTCTCTCACCCCGGGATTTACAGTATTAATGGATTAATACACAAGTAATACACATTTTCATGGCGGCTGCTAGCTAAATATGCTAACGAGTGCAAACAAAAATAAAGAATTGTAAAGACAGGCAATCCAGCTCATAAATTTGTACATAGGTTTGTACATAGAAGCTACCAAATTATATTTTTTGTGAGTTTGGACATTTACAAGCAAATATGAACAAGAGACATTAAAAATGAACAAAGTTTTGACGCATGCTTGTCTGAAGGAAGAACATTACTGGCTCTGGAGCAGCATGTGTGCACGCTGTGTCTTTGTCAAGATGGCAACGGCAGTTATACAGATATCGCATCCAAAGGGCTTTGACTATGCAAACACAGCAGAAAGCTAACAGAATATGAGGCTCCGTCACCTTATTAATTCAGCAACTTACTTGCTAACGTGACCCCTAAGTTTCACTTGCTAGTTAACGCAGAATTCTGCTTTTTTTCACGCAGGAAAGAAAGAAATAAACCCACAAGAAATATCTTGCCGCGTTTTTTAAACGCAGATCTAAAATTCTTTGTATTGTAATTTCTGCTCGGCATCACACAAATGTTGTGCTTCAGTTGCACTTCTCCACGAGGATGAGAATTCATTCATGAACGGGCATTCTATCAGCAGACAGCGCTCTAACTGATGTGTAGCTACTTTTCTCCACTACTTTTCTCAGTGTAGCCAGCCCACCTTTCTCCAGTTAAATGCAAGATTAACTTTAAACAAAACTTTAGGAAGTGTATCTGGCTACATTCTTTCTATGAAAAACATTAGAAACAGGATGACCATACATCATTTTTGCAACAAAAAAAAACCTTGCCTTTTCATCATTAGCTCATTTACTTGTGTGGCTGCCAGCCAAATAGCGTTGCACTTCTGTTGTCATCTGTTGAAAATGAAGCTATTTTCTGCCGAATGTGTTGCGCTTATGTATTTTTATAGCAGCGATCTACCTCCCCAAGCAAAGTGAGAAGAATTAGAGCACCACATTGAAGCTGCCCATCAACACCCGTTCGGGGTGGTGTTGTCATCATGTTTGACAGTCTCCTGGAGGGGAAGATGTCTTTCCAAGAAATGGCCTGCCGATATGGACAGCCCCATCAAGAGGATCCTCCTGGATGATGTATTTTGGGAGAGAGTGGTAAGCAGCCCGAAACTCCTGAAACCTATAGCGTTAGCCATTGCACGGATTGAGGGAGACTTCCTGTCTGATGTTCAGACTCTGCTTGCAGATGTAAGCGAAGAAATCCGTACTGCCCTGCCCACTTCACTGTTCCTCCAAGCAGAGGAAACGTGAAGGAAACGTGAAGACCTCTGCCTGAAGCCCATACATGCCACAGTGTCCATGTTGGACCCAAAGTATGGCAAGAGCATCCTGTCTGGTGCAGAGATCAACAAGGCCTATGGTGTCATCACTACTGTGTCTCGTCACCTTGGACTGGATGAGGGCAAGGTTCTTGGCAGTCTGGCGAAGTACACTTCCAAGCAAGGGCTTTGGGATGGAGATGCAATATGGCAGTTGTGCCAACATATAGTATCTCATCACCCACCTGGTGGAAGGGACTTTGTGGATCTGAGGCATCATCCTCCAAATCCCACCAACATAAGCCGCCTCAGAGCGCAACTGGACCTTTTTAGGGGAGCACACACACCAAAGCACACAACAGGCTGACCAATACAAGGGTTGAAAAATTGGTGGCCATCCGGACAAATTTGAGGCTTTTTGAGCCTGACAACGAGCCATCCTCAACCAGGTTGGACACAGTTGACAGTGAGAGGACATTTCTTATTTTGCTGAGTTTTAATCAGTAATATCTACAGTTGAAGTCAGAAGTTTCCATACATATAGGTTGGAGTCATTAAAACTTGTTTTTCAACCACTCCACAAATTTCTTGTTAACAAACTATAGTTTTGGCAAGTCTGTTAGGACATCTACTTTGTGCATGACACAAGTAATTTTTCCAACAATTGTTTACAGACAGATTATTTAACTTATAATTCACAGTGGTAAGACGTTTACATACACTTAGTTGACTGTGCCTTTAAACAGCTTGGACAATTACAGAAAATGATGTCATGGCTTTAGAAGCTTCTGGCTAATTGACATCATTTGAGTCAATTGGAGGTGTAC
Organism: Oncorhynchus nerka; assembly: GCF_034236695.1. Classification (NCBI taxonomy): domain Eukaryota; kingdom Metazoa; phylum Chordata; class Actinopteri; order Salmoniformes; family Salmonidae; genus Oncorhynchus; species Oncorhynchus nerka. Next base: position 37,179,689 of record NC_088403.1, read on the forward strand.
CTGTGGATGTATTTCAAGGCCTACCTTCACACTCAGTGCCTCTTTGCTTGACATCATGGGAAAATCAACAGAAATCAGCCAATACGTCAGGAAAAAAAAAGTGTAGACCTCCACAAGTCTGGTTCATCCTTGGGAGCAATTTCCAAACGCCTGAAGGTACAACGTTCATCTGTACAAACAATAGTACACAAGTATAAACACCATGGGACAACGCAGCCGCCATACCGCTCAGGAAGGAGACGCAGTCTGTCTCCTAGAGATGAACCTTCTTTGGTGCGAAAAATGAAAATCAATCCCAGAACAACAGCAAAGGACCTTGTGAAGATGCTGGAGGAAACAGGTACAAAAGCATCTATATCCACAGTAAAATGAGTCCTATATTGACATAACTTGAAAGGCTGCTCAGCAAGGAAGAAGCCACTGCTCCACAACCGCCATTAAAAAACCAGACTACAGTTTGCAACTGCACATGGGGACAAAGATCGTACTTTTTGGAGAAATGTCTTCTGGTCTGATGAAACAAAAATATAACTGTTTGGCCATAATGACCATCGTTATGTTTGGAGGAAAAATGGGGATGCTTGCAAGCTGAAGAACACCATCCCAACCGTGAAGCACAGGGGTGGCAGCATCATGTTGTGGGGGCAAAGTGAGAAGAATATATGTATGGTGGACATTTCTGCAGTCAACATGCCAATTTCACACTCCCTCTTGTGGCATTGTGTTGTGTGACAAAACTGTACATTTTAGAGTGGCCTTTTTTATTGTCTCCAGCGCAAGGTGCACCTGTGTAATAACCATGCAGTTTAATCTGCTTCTTGATATGCTACAGCTGTCAGGTGGATGGATTATTATCTTGGCAAAGGATAAATGCTCACTAGCCAGGAGAAATTTCTGGGAACTTTTACATTATGGGATATACCTATGTGAGAATGCTGTTCATCGACTACAGAAAAATAAATTTGGCTTGTCACCAAAAGCACTCACAAACTTCTACAGATGCACAATCGGGAGCATCCTGTCGGGCTGTATCACCGCCTGGTACGGCAACTGCTCCGCCCACAACCGTAAGGCTCTCCAGAGGGTAGTGAGGTCTGCACAACGCATCACCGGGGGCAAACTACCTGCCCTCCAGGACACCTACACCACCCAATGTCACAGGAAGGCCATAAAGATCATCAAGGACAACAACCACCCGAGCCACTGCCTGTCCACCCCGCTATCATCCAGAAGGCGAGGTCAGTACAGGTGCATCAAAGCTGGGACCGAGAGACTGAAAAACAGCTTCTATCTCAAGGCCATCAGACTGTTAAACAGCCACCACTAACATTGAGTGGCTGCTGCCAACACACTGACTCAACTCCAGCCACTTTAATAATGGGAATTGATGGGAAATGATGTAAAATATATCACTAGCCACTTTAAACAATGCTACCTAATATAATGTTTACATACCCTACATTATTAATCTCATATGTATACATATATACTGTACTCTATATCATCTACTGCATCCTTATGTAATACATGTATCACTAGCCACTTTAACTATGCCACTTTGTTTACATACTCATCTCATATGTATATACTGCACTCAATACCATCTACTGTATCTTGCCTATGCCGCTCTGTACCATCACTCATTCATATATCTTTATGTACATATTCTTTATCCCCTTACACTTAGTAAGTTTTAGTAGTTTTGGAATTGTTAGCTAGATTACTTGTTGGTTATTACTGCATTGTCGGAACTAGAAGCACAAGCATTTCGCTACACTCGCACTAACATCTGCTAACCATGTGTATGTGACAAATACAATTTGATTTGATTTGATTTATATCATGTTTATTTTTGTTCAGTATGATTTGGCAATCTAAAATACTTTTGCTGACATGGGCTAATTGGCTGACTATCAGTGACTGACATAACAAGAGAGAAACTGTTGATGCACAAATAAATGTTTAAATTGCCCTATTGTACTATTGTACTATATATTGTACTATTCGAACTCGCAACAGTAAGTTGAGACCTGGGGGGAATTGATCCTTCAAAAGGAGGCCCATCCCTGACATAGCTAGAGCGGTGGATTAAGAGCAAGGTTTGTGTAATGTCTGTCTCACAAGCAACTGGAGAGACCACACACAGACACTCACTTGACTATCTGCTGGTGTAGCTGTGAGCTAAAGGGTCCCTGCTGTGGGAGGCTGGTGCAGCCTGCTGGTGTAGCCGGTGTTGAGGCGATGTAGTGAGAGGTGCAGTGGGTTGCTATCCTGTTATTACTGCTCCGGGATGTTTAAAATGAACCGTGACTCATAGCTTCTGCCCGGGTTCAGCTTGCTCCTGTGTGTGTGGGGGTGGCTGTGGTTGGAGCCTAGGGAAGGGTGATGCCAGTCTTTGTTTGGGGGAATATCTCACCCTAGCGCACCCCTGCCAATTAGATTCATTCAACTGTGCCCAGGAGGAGGCGGGGGAGACATGGAGAAGAGCCAGAACCAGGGAGAGGGGGAGAATGAGAGTAAAGAGGAGAGGGAGAACAAGGCTCCAAACATTTTCAGTTGGTGGCACTAGTCCATAATTTGGTTGCACCCATTTTTCTTCACAGCGTCACGTGATAGAGCAACATTTTATCATCTTATAAAGTTATTCAGTTCTTTATTAAAACGTGTAATCGACTACTGAGATGGTATTCAATAATACAAATCTTTCATTTTTCATCAATTTTCATCTATTCATGTTTCAAAATATTCAAATTTGCAACCTAATCCAGTGGGTCATGCATTTTGGGTAGACAATTAAGCTGTTATATTTCACTGTTAAACCAACTCTAAATATACTCTAATAACCACTAATAGCCATGTATTAGTCTAAAAGTTAATGTAATCTCCAAAAACCTTTGCAGTTGTAGCCTACCACCCAATGAGGCCTATGCAATCACAATGGCCAATACGCATTTATCACACTCTATCTCAAAGCCGTATCAAATGTCTTGGTTGTAAAATAGTTGCTATTGAGCTCAAAATTGAGCTGATTTTTTTTAAAGTACAGAAAGCTGAGAACCTCCTTAACTGTGACAACAGGATCGCTGTGTTTTCCCCGATATTGGATTTTAAAATGTTATACAATCAGAACCACTTTTTTTCCCTCCCTGAGCAGGCAGACACTTTCATTATAAGAATCATGAGGATAATTTACTTTTCTGTTTGACCAAATCCTGGTTTTAGCCTCCTAAAAATAGGAGGTGACCATGTAAAAATGTGCAGCTCGGCCAATTCTAAATTTAGGTAGGATAATGAAACAATTGGGATGTAAGGAGAAACATTGGGAGCGAGACTCGGGTTGAGGGAGGGGGGAGGGAGAGTGGCAGGCAGGAGGGAGGCTGAGGCAGGAGAGACTGAGCGAATAGAATGAGACGGGGAGGGAGTGATGGGGACCTGGGAAGGCAGGGGGAAGAGGGAGTTTTCTGGCTGACTGCGGCTCTCTCCCCTACCTTTTTATTGACAGCTGGATGCCTCTTTTTCAGCTCCGCTAGCTACTCAATCACACAGCTGATAGAGAGGCCTGTCACTCATATTCTCCTTGTTTCTGACACACACACACACACATAGCCAGCACTCACACTCTCTATTCAGTCATTTTGCGGACACATCTAACAAATACTCAAACTATAAGACCCCATTCACATGCACATTTAAGTACCTTGCAGACCCCGTTAAAATATGTGAGAGCACTCACAATCAATGAGTCCTAGATTTAGAGAGGTAGGGGGAGAAGAGAAGAGGACAGGTTCTCAGTGTGAGTGAGATCTTTTTCAGTTAAGCCCATGATTGCTGATTGTTCCCACACAGTGAGGAGCCAGGTTATCCCTGAACACACACACACACACACACACACACACACAGCCATCTGCCAGTCGGCAGAGGGAGCGATAGATGGAGAGAAGGTTGATGGAGGTGCGTCAATAGGGCTTTGTCCTCCTCAACACGCCTCCTGTGTGTTTGTAGGGGTCTGTGTGTGTGCATACAGCCCGGTGTTCAGCAGGTCTATTGTGACTCAGGGTTATCTGTAGCTGTCATCTCAGCAGCAGACGCCTCCAGCGACAGACAGACAAACAGACAGCCAGGCACACTTTCTATGTTGTTCACTTTGTTGATAGGCGCCGACACACACAATAAATAGCCTCAGTCTCCAAAGATTGTGTTTTACATTGTTTAGCCACTAACAGAATAGAAAGGGGAAGAAATGGCTGCCCTGAAAACCTCATTAGCCATGCATCGATCGTGAGAGTCTTGTCATTCCTGGGATGAAAAAGGGAATAGTTGTCATTGTTGGTGAGGGCAGAGACGTGACAGAGACAGACAGTGACCCAATGGCTCAGTTTTAGTTGAGAATAACAGAACAGCGAGAAAATAAAAGAAGAACAAAGTGTGGAATGTGGATATTTCCTGCCATTGCCTCAGAGGATCAAAGCTACGGTCAAATACTTTATCACAGACAATATGGCTTTGTGGAGATATGGGGAGCGAGGAAGAGAGAAGAAGAAGCGAGGGATGGTGTGATGGAGAAAGGGATGGCGAGAGTGTGATTGAGAGCGAGGGCAGTACAGAGAGCGAGGGTAGTACAGAGAGAGAGAGAGGGCAATAGATGTATTTATTTTTATTCGTTATTTTACCAGGTAAGTTGACTGAGAACACATTCTCATTTGCAGCAACGACCTGGGGAATAGTTACAGTGGAGAGGAGGTGGATGAATGAGCCAATTGTAAACTGGGGATTATTAGGTGACCATGATGGTTTGAAGGCCAGATTGGGAATTTAGCCAGGACACCGGGGTTAACACCCCTACTCTTACGTTAAGTGCCATGGGATCTTTAATGACCTCAGAGAGTCAGGACACCCGTTTAACGTCCCATCCGAAAGACGGCACCCTACATACACAGGGTAGTGTCCCCAATCACTGCCCTGGGGCATTGGGAGATAAAGTGAGAGAGCGCTAGGGAGGGGAAGAATCAGATATGAGAGACAGCATCACACTGTCTTCATACTGAGCTGGACAGTCTAGATCACAGGGTATCATCTGAGTGCTATGGGTCAGGTTAAGTGTACCATAATCCTTACACTTGCGCTGTGGCCTCACTCCGTACTTCCCCAGTGCTCTGCAGTAGGCCAGGTATTAAGCATGCTTAGCCTGTTACAGTTACTAGTTACCTGTCCACAATTGTAATCGGTAAGGTAACTTTTAGACTACCCAAACTCAGTAATGTAATCAGATTACTTTCAGATAACATTATATTACTAATTCAACAACATCTGTTGCAGGATAAATCAGTGTTTAGAGTTTACATAGCTGGCCATAAATGGATTTTGCATTTGGGTTGGTTATGTAGACTTCTTCTAACCCATTGCTTTATTCTGCAGATATTAATACGATTTGGCCATATCTTTACATTAAAAACCAAAGTCTGTCAGATTTCCAGTCATTACAATTAATTTAATACCTGTTGGTCTTCAAGAAAAAGACTTGGAAATATGGAATTATAGATTACCCCAATTGTTTTACTTGCGCATAACCCAAAAACGAAATACTTTATTAGCCAGCCCTACTCTGTTGTTTATGATTTTGTTGTCATGAAGGACTGATTGGGCTCATTGCTTTGATTTGAAAAGTAAACGCTGCCCTCGGAATATCATGTTTTGCACTACCGAAAAGTACAATATACAGTACGTGAAAAATGAATGCCATAGGTGCATTTACTACATATTTATTATTTATGTTTTTGTTGGTGACACTTTGATGCCTCTCTAATTTGCAGCTGTTTAAGAGTTTGTGCATGTGTCCGTTAGGCCCTCCCTATTTACGACTCTCTGCATGAAGCAGTGCTTAGAGTGGACCAGAGAGACCGGTACAGTAGCTACTTCATTAAAGCAGGGGATCTTAAAGCTGACGTACTTATTGGTGCCTGTGGGCTCTGGGTTAGTCTTAATGCATGCTTCAAACTGGCCTACTGCTCACTCTCTTAACAGGTAATTGCATTTAGGGACAGAGAAAGAGGGAGGGAGAGCGATTAAGCGTATTATGGTCTGTTGACCCGGGGACATGGCTACTGCACGTGTGCAGATGGAGCCAGAAAGTCTCAATCCCTACTCTCTCTAATAAGTCAGACCGTAGCCCATCAAACTAGATATGATCTCACTGTAGTGATTTCAGGGGATTCAGAACACTCACTGTTAATGTGGTTAGGTTAGGGAGATTACTGTCTAGTCTGGCCCTGTAGCTCTACTATAGGAAAATGGACTGACTCCTGCTGAATGGAGTTAGATGAGGAGTAGAGGTAACTCTAGGGAGCAAGGGAGGGAGCGAGGTAAGGAAGAAACAAAGGAAAATGCCTTGACCCGGTACTGCTGTGTACTCCTGAATCCATGCCAGCCATTGAAATATAATTTATATGTGTCAGCCTACGTGAAATCCTTGTCACATTTTACATAGTGTATTATTTTCTTGAAGTAGCTTCTTTATAGCTGGGCTGTACAGTAGCACTGGAAGGTCACAGTGAAGGAAGAGGTGATGGTAGGCCAAGGTTTCTATCTCTCTCGCTCTCTATCTCTGCCCCCCCACCCTCTCTATCTTTCTCCATCTCTCCATCTCTCTCCCCCTCTGTCAGTAGTGTGTTGTATCCAGAGGCACTCCTGTATTCATGGCCACAACACTCAGGCACCAGAACGCTCACTGCAGGATGCACAGCTGAGCCTGAAGGTCGGGCAGCAATTGTTTATCGGTTAATGTCTCTCGCTCTCTGTCTAAAATGTCTCATGCTCTCTGTCTAAAATGTCTCGCGCTCTCTGTCTAAAATGTCTCGCGCTCTCTGTCTAAAATGTCTCGCGCTCTCTGTCTAAAATGTCTCGCGCTCTCTGTCTAAAATGTCTCGCGCGCTCTCTGTCTAAAATGTCTCGCGCTCTCTGTCTAAAATGTCTCGCGCTCTCTGTCTAAAATGTCTCGCGCTCTCTGTCTAAATTGTCTCACGCTCTCTGTCTAAAATGTCTCGCGCTCTCTGTCTAAAATGTCTTGCGCTCTCTGTCTCGCTCTCTGTCTAAAATGTCTCCAGCTCCCTCGGTCTCGCTCCCTCGACCTCGGTCTCGCTCCCTCGGTCTCGCACACACGCAGCGAACACACACACACAAACAAAATTTGTAGTAACTTAAACTTAGTGCCCATGATTTTATCATTTATAATTTCGTAAATGCATGGTTGATCCAAGGCCTGTTGTGAGGTTGCTGCTTTTTGTCCCCGAAGCCCTTAATCAAATAATACATTATTTGATTACTTAAATGTACATTAGGATCAAAACTGGGATTGTATGTACATGTGACTTGCTCCACTATGTTAAGTCCACTTCCAATGACAATTTGTACATTAGGACAAACCTCAAACACATGTGACTTTTCAATTTCCAATTACTGTTCGCCTATGTTATTAGCACACCCATATGCACTCTCTAAATGGAGCTTGTTATATAAAGTTGATCGTACATGTGCCCATTAGATGGATACCCTCTTCACTATGCTATAAGGAGACATCATTAGCTCTTCAAGAGCTGTCATCTATTCATACTGTGGCTAAAGGCGACATCAATGGATGTATAATGGTCTCAGTACTTTAAGAGGAACTGAACCAAAAAACGACTTCTCTGGTTGAAAAGCGGCCTATGTGGCATCGGTAGTAGTTGTCATGACTCTCCAGACAGTGGATGAAAGGACCCATCAGCTAGGCAAATGTTTGAAGATAGCCAGACCCCCTCTCTCCCACAGAAGAGGGGAAGGGGGGCTGTGCCGTTCATGATACATTAACACTGGATCGAGTGGCGCCGAGTGGCGCAGCGGTCTAAGGCACTGCTTCTCAGTGCTAGAGGGATCATGACAGACACCCTGGTTCGAATCCAGGCTGAATCACAACCGGCCGTGATTGGGAGACCCATTTCCCTAGCGTTGTCCGGGTTAGGCCGGTGTAGGCCATCAATGTAAATAAGAATTTGTTCTTAACTGACTTGCCTAGTTAAATAAAGGTTAAATACATTTTAAAAATCCACCAAAGAAAGGCCTTTGTGAACAGAAGACCTTTGCCGCCATTAAATAGTACCCGCAAAACACCAGTCTCAACGTCAACAGTGAGGAGGCGACTCTGGGATGCTGGTCTTCTAGGCAGAGGTGCAAAGAAAAAGCCATATCTCAGACTGGCCAATAAAAATAAAATATTAAGATGGGCAAAAAAACACAGACACTGGACGGAGGAACTCTGCCTAGAAGGCCAGCGTCCCGGAGTTGCCTCTTCAATGTTGACGTTGAGACGGGTGTTTTGCGGGTACTATTTAATGAAGCTGCCAGTTGAGGACTTGTGAGGTGTCTGTTTTATCAAACCAGACACTAATGTACTTGTCCTCTTGCTCAATTGTGCACCGGGGCTCCCACTCCTCTTTCAATTCTGATTAGAGCCAGTGCTGTTGTGCTGTTCTGTGAAGGGAGTAGTACACAGCGTTGTACGAGATCTTCAGTTTCTTGGCAATTTCTCGCATGGAATAGCCTTGATTTCTCAAAACAAGAATAGACTGACGAGTTTCAGAAGAACGTGCTTTGTTTCTGGCCATTTTGAGCCTGTAATCGAACCCACAAATGCTGATGCTCCATATACTCAACTAGTCTAAAGAATGACCGTTTTATTGCTTCTTTAATCAGAACAACATTTTTCAGCTGTGCTAACATAATTGCAAAAGGGTTTTCTAATGATCAATTAGCCTTTTGAAATGATTAACTTAAATTAGCTAACAACTGTCATTGGAACAGAGGAATGATGGTTGCTGATAATGGGCCTCTGCACGCCTATGTATGGGGTGGCAGATAGCCTAGTAGTTAGAGCGTTGGACTAGTAACCGAAAGGTTGCAAGATCGAATCCCCGAGCTTACAAGGTAAAAATATGTCGTTCTGCCACTTAACAAGGCAGTTAACCCACTGTTCTTAGGCCGTCATTGAAAATAAGAATTTGTTCGTAACTGACTTGCCTAGTTAAATAAAGGTACAATGTTAATGTTGTAAATGACTGTCTCCACTGTATTTCGGATACATTTTATTTCATTCTAATTGACAAAAAATTATATTTTCCTTCAAAAACAAGAACATTTCTAAGTGACCCCAAACTTTTGAACGCTAGTATAAATAATTTCTTATCCGAAAGAGCGGTGGTTCATGTGCAAAGTATTATTTTACCTTTGAGCGTAAGTTCCATTTAAGTAGGAGGGAACTTTACCTACCCCTCCCTCTCCATGTGTAACAAGCCGTCATATCTTGTTAGTCCACTAGGGACTTTTATCTCATGTAAGTGTGTTTTGTGTATTCTTCGTTAATATTTTGTTGGTAAATAAATGATTTAAATCAATTTGATTAGTACTGAATATTCAGAAGGGCTAGCGTTCTTCCGGATCCAAGGATTATGCCACGTTCAGAGTGAGATTGAGGTAATAATAGACTCTTATTGATGTAAGATATCTATATATCTTTTGAGTTTAATTCGGGCGAAGGTAACTCGTTTAACAACTTCTTCCGTGGTGCCCCAAATTCCTAATGAGTTAATTGCTACATGATTAATTTAATCGAATAACACTTAAACATAGTTAGTTGATAAGGTAAATAACAGTCATCACGTTGATGATTGTCACATCACGACATAGTCATAAACATACATTCTAGTCTCAAAACAGTCAAATGTAGTAATGAGGAGGAGAAAAACAGATGCCAAATCAGTGAGTTCAGCCACCCTTCAAGCCCTGCTGTCTGATATTTGCATTTAGACTGTAAATGTTGCATTTAATCCCCTGTCAGCATGTGTTTATTGGTTGAGAGGACAGCGCAACTCCTGATCTCCCTCTCCCCATCTCTCTGTCTCTCAGTCTGTCCGTCTGTCCGCCCCCTTCAGAATGGCCACAGGGTGATAACGAGCTGTGGTAGCTAGCACTTGAGATGAGACTGTGTATGCTCTGTGTGCCAGTGTCCCTCAGCTAGTATACACAGATGTTTGTTCATATGTCATCATTACTATTCCTCACACACATCCTCTTTTTCTTTATTGAAGTACAGTTTGATACAACAGTCTTGTCTCTGTTTTTAAGTCAAATCAATAATAGTGCAGCCATCACCCCTAGTAAGTCAGGCCTTACCTTACTGTGAAATTCATCTCTCTCTTTCTCTCTCCTCTCTCTGCTCTCTCTCACACACTCTCTTTTCTCTCACATTCTCACTCTCTCTCTCTGCTCGCTCTCTCTCACATTCTCTCGCTCTCTCTCCAATCAAGGACAACTACACATTTGCCCAGCCTGGGATCCAAAGAAAAGTCAAGGCTCTGGAGGAGTTGGTCAGCAGGATCGATGGTGAGTGCTTTCTCTCCCTTTCGCTCATTCTCCTGTCCTCTCTTGTGGTCCTTTACTCTCCTGTGGTCCTTTCCCTCTTCCTCTCCATCTTTCTCACCACTTCCTCCCCTTGGCTTGTCCTCTCCCACTTTCTATCTCCCTCTTTCGATCTGTGTGGTTTCCAGGAGGGAAATCCTGTCTCTGAGCACACCCCTGCATCATATCTCTCTCTCTCTTTGTCTGTCTGACCATATCTCTCTTCCTGTCTGTCAGAATGATGATTAGTCTGTCCTTCTGTCAGAGTGATCACGCGCGCACACACACACACACACACACACACACACACACAGACCCTGACTGCTGTGTGTCATCCCCAATCAGCGGCGGGTCAGTGTGGCTTTTAAGAGTGGTGGCTGGCTGGCGTCTGGTCCGCCGGGGGGAAGCAGAAGCCACCAGAGCATGAGATCCTCTCATTACTTTAAATTACTGAGGTGTAATCAGAATTCACTGGCCATCCTCTCCTCCCACCATGTCCTCACAGAGCAGGATAAGGCCAGGGTGGAGGGAGACCGGTCCCTGCACAGCACAAAGCCAGACCAGATCTAGACTCTAGTCCTATACTCCTATACTTTCTTAATATTAGAGAGTTGTAATCAGGATTCAGTGGACATCTTCTTACAGAACAGGGACAGAAACCGAGCCCTGCACTGCACAGTCAGCCCAGTTCTAGACCCAGATTCAACACCTAGCGCTATACCCTATTGCCAGATCCAGCCCAGACCCAGGCATTTGTATTCCAAAACGTTCTTATATTTTCTTTCTTCCTGACATCTCTGCTCAGTTTGGACTTGGCTATATTTAACAACCAAATTTATGCAGGGAGGGAAATTGAGTTGGTCTTTTTGGACTAGATAAATGTCTTTAGGTCGCAGGTTAGATTTACCCTCTCTGGAGTAAGAGACTGTTCTTAAACAGATATTGAACTTTACCAGTCCTCCTTGAGAACTTCAGTTATTTTTCTCTTACTTTATCATTTTGAGTTTCCAGTGTTGTTGCCTTCATTTTCTTTATCCAACAGTACATGTCTACTGTAAATTACCGGTAAATACTTATGAATGAACCATACCTTGCCAGGTATTTATTTCTGTGATATTTTTAACAGCTGTTGGGTGGCCTTTTCTCTGTTGATATGTAACAGAGAAGGTAGCCTAGCGGTTAAGAGTGTTGGGCAAGTAACAAAAAGGTTGCTGGTTCAAATCCCTGAGCCAACTTGGTGAAAAATCTGTCGATGTGCCCTTGAGCAAGGCATTTAACCCTAATTGATCCTGTAAGTAGCTCTGGATAAGACCGTTTGCTGAATGACAAAAACATGTTTGTTTTTTAATTTTTTTTTTTTTTTTTTATGTACATTTTTTGTATTTTTTAAAAACAATTTAACATATTGCTCATTAATTCAACACGCAGCTCCTTAAAGGTTTGAACCATAAAGACACACCTATACACGTGCACACTTATACGCTCACAGGTCTCCTTATAGGTAGAACCAACACTACAAGCAAACTCTGTACTCATTGTAATTAGAGACAAACATTTTCTCCTGGGAATTCTTCTAAGAACCCCAAATGTGTTAATTCATCTGATATTAAAATGGCACCCTATCCTCTATATAGTGCAATCCTTCAGACCAGATTTACTCCAGACACCCGAACAGGCCCCCATCCCCGTCATTCACAGGAGAAAGCGACGGAAAAGGTATCGCGGAAGGAGATCAGGGTGCCTTGTGAGGATCCGCCGACGAGTGGCTAATCTGCCTTTGCCATCGGTACTATTGACCAGCGTACAATCACTGGATAATAAATTGGATGAACTAAAAGCACATTTATCCTACCAACGGGACATTAAAAACGGTAATATCTTACCGAGTCGTGGTTGAACGATGACATGAATAACATACAGCTAGCAGGTTATACACTGTATCGGCAGGATAGAACAGCAGCCTCTGGCAAGACAAAGAGTGGTGGTCTATGTATATTTGTAATCAACAGCTGGTTCACGATATCTAAGGAAGTCTCAAGGTTTTGCCCGCCTGAGGTAGAGTATCTCATGATAAGCTGTAGACCACACTATCTGCCTAGAGAGTTTACATCCTCTACTTTTTGTAGCTGTCAACATACTACCACAGACCGATGCTGGTACTAAGACCGCACTCAACGAGCTGTATACCGCCATAAGCAAACAAGAAAACGCTCATCCAGAGGCGGCGCTCCTACTGGCCGGGGACTTTAATGTAGGGAAACTTAAATACATTTTTCCTCATTTCTACCAGCATGTTAAATTTGCAACCAGAGGGGGAAAAAAATCTAGACCACCTTTACTCCACCCACAGAGACTTGTACAAAACTCTCCCTCGCCCTCCATTTGGCAAATCTGACCATCATTCTATCCTCCTGATTCCTGCTTATAAACAAAAATTAAAGCAGGATGCACCATTGACTCGTTAAACAAAAAAGTGGTCAGATGAAGCAGATGCTAAGCTACAGGACAGTTTTGCTAGCACAGACTGGAATATGTTCTGGGATTCTTCCGATGGCATTGAGGAGTACACCACAACAGTCACTGGCTTCATCAATAAGTGCATCGATGACATCGTCCCCACAGGGACTGTATGTACATACCCCAACCAGAAGCCATGGATTACAGGCAACATCCACGCTGAGCTAAAGGGTAGAGCTGCCCAGTGACACGTGCCTACCAGACGAGCTAAATTACTTCTATGCTCGCTTCGAGGCAAGTAACACTGAAACATGCATGAGAGCATCAGCTGTTCCGGACGACTGTGTGATCACACTCTCTGTAATAACATGTTATTAAATCACACTCTCAGTAATTTTATTTTACCTTTATTTAACTAGGCAAGTCAGTTAAGAACAAATTCTTATTTTCAATGACGGCCTAGGAACAGTGGGTTAACTGCCTGTTCAGGGGCAGAACGACAGATTTGTACCTTGTCAGCTCGGGTTTTGAACTTGCAACCTTCCAGTTACTAGTCCAACGCTCTAACCACTAGGCTACCCCAATAACATGCAGACCACCATAGACCCTGTGCACAAGAGCACTAAGGTATTTGATATTTTATTAGGATCCCCATGTGAGTAAGACCTTTAAACAGGTCAACATTCACAAGGCCGCAGGACCAGGACGGAATACCAGGATGTGTACTCCGAGCATGCGCTGACCCACTGGCAAGTGTTTTCACTGGCATTTTCAACCTCCCTGTCTGAGTCTGTAATACCAACATGTTTCAAGCAGACCAACATAGTCCCTGTGCCAAAGAACACTAAGGTATTTGGTATTTTATTAGGATCCCCATTAGCACCTACTCCTCCTGGGGTTCACATAAAACATAATACAGAATGACATAATAAAGAACATCAACAGACAAGAACAGCTCAAGAACATATCTACGTACATTTATTTTAAAGGCACACGTAGCTTACATATCAATGCATACGCACAAACTGTCTAGGTCAAATAGGGGAGAGGCGTTGTACCGTGAGGTGTTGCTTTGCCTGTTTTTTATACCAGGTTTGCTGTTTATTTGAGCAATATGAGATAGAAGGAAGTTCCATGCAAAAGGCTCTATATAATACTGTTCGCTTTCTTGGATTTGGGGACTGTGAAAAGACCCTGGTGGCATGCCTGGTGGGATAAGTGTGTGTCTCAGAGCTGTGTGTAAGTTGACTATGCAAACAATTTGGGATTTTCAATACATTAATGTTTCTTATAAAAAGAAGTGATGCAGTCAGTCTCTCCTCAACTTTTAGTCAAGAGAGACTGGCATGCACAGTATTTATATCAGCCCTCTGATTATAATGAAGAGCAGAATGCGCTGCTCTGTTCTGGGCCAGCTGGAGCTTAACTAGGTATTTCCTTGCAGCACTGGACCACACGACTGGACAATAATCAAGATTAGACAAAACTAGAGCCTGCAGAACCTGCTTTTTGGAGTGTGGTGTCAAAAAAGCAGAGCATCTCTTTATTACGGCCAGACCTCTTCCTATCTTTACAACCATTGAATCTTTATGTTTTGACCATGACAGTTTACAATCTAAGGTAATGCCAAGTAATTTAGTCTCTTCAACTTGTTCAACAGCCACACAATTCATTACCAGATTCAGCTGAGGTCTAGAACTGAAGGAATGATTTGTACCAAATACAATGCTCTTAGTTTTAGAGATGTTCAGGACCAGTTTATTACTGGCCACCCATTCCAAAACATACTGCAACTCTTTGTTAAGTGTTTCAGTGACTTCATTAGCTGTGGTTGCTGATGCGTATATGGTTGAATCATCAGCATACATACACATGCTCTGTTTAATGCCAGTGGCAGGTCATTGGTAAGAACAGAAAAGAGTAGAGGACCTAGAGAGCTGCCCTACGGTACACCACACTTTACATGTTTGACATTAGAAAAGCTTAAATTAAAGAAAACTCTTCGAGTTCTATTAGATAAATAGCTCTGAATCCACGATATGGCAGAGGTTGAAAAACCATAACACATACGTTATTTCAACAACAGGCTATGGTCAATAATATCAAAGGCTGCACTGAAATCTAACAGTAAAGCTCCCACAACCCTATTATCAATTTCTTTCAACCATTCACCAGTCATTTGTGTCAGTTCAGTACATGTTGAGTACCCTTCTCTGCTGAAAGTCTGTTGTTAATTTGTTTACAGAGAAATAGCATTGTATTTGGTCAAACCCATTTTTTTCTAACAGTTTGCGAAGAGCTGGCAGCAAACTTATAGGTCTGCTGTTAGAACCAGTAAAGGCCGCTTTACCACTCTTGGGTAGCGGAATTACTTTGGCTTCCCTCCAGGCCTAAGGACAAAGACTTCCCTCTAGGCTCAGATTGAAAATATGACACAGAGGAGTGGCAAAAGAGTCAGCTACCATACTCAGTAGCTTTCCATCTAAGTTGTCAATGCCAGACAATTTGTCACCATTGATCGATAAGTCATTTTCCCACCTCTCCCACTTTACACAATTCAAACTTGCTCAATGCTTTTCTTTCATTATTAATATTATTTTTTTGCATGAATACAATTGCTCACTGTTCATTGTTGGCATTTCCTGCCGATGTTTGCCCACTTTGCCAGTGAAAATATCATTAAAATAATTGGCAACATCAAATGGTTTTGTGATGAATAAGCTTTTGATGAAAGATGGAGTTGAATTTGTCTTTCTGCCCATAGTTTCATTCAAAGTACTCAAGTTTTTTTTCATCATTCTTTACAGCATTGATCTTGGCTTCATAATACAGTTTCTTGTTCTTGTTCTTGTTATTTCTCAATTTGCAGTAAGTAAGCCAGTCAAATGTGCAGCCAGACTTATTAGCCACTCCTTTTGCCCCATCTCTTTCAACCATACAGTTTTTCCAATTCCTCAAGCTATGGAGCCTTAACAGTTCTAATAGTCAGTTTCTTAACAGTTTATCAATATTTGGAAGAAACTATTTAATAAATTAATCAAGTGCAGCGTCTGGATGCTCCTCATTAATCACATCAGACCAACTGATATTTTTAATATCATCCACACAAGAGTCGTAGCAAAATATGTTGTATGATCTCTTATATACAATTTTAGGCCCAGCTGTTGGAACTTTGGCTTTCCTGGATATAGCCACTATGTTGTGATCACTACATCCAATGGATACGGATACAGCTTTAGAACAAAGTTCTACAGTATTAGTAAAAATGTGATCGGTACATGTGGATAATTTTTTTCATGTAGTGTTTGTAAACACCCTGCTAGGTTGATTAATAACCTGAACCAGATTACAGACACTGGTTACAGTAAGAAGCTTCCTCTTCATCGGACAGCTTGATGAAACCCAGTCAATATTCAGGTCCCCAGAAAGTAGATCTCTCTGTTTACATCACATACACTAGCAAGCATTTCACACACATTATATATAGCACTTGATGGCCTATAGCTACACCCCAAAAGAAAAGGCTTCAGGTGTGTCAAGTGAACCTGCAACCACAACACTTCAAAAACACTTGACATAAGATCTTCTCTAAGCATGACAGGGATATGGGTCTGAATATATAGAGCAACACCTCCCCAATAAGCATCTTCTATAGATGGTATAGCTTTGTATTGCTACTGCTGTATCATCAAATGAATTATCTAAGTGAGTCTCAGAAATGGCTAATATATGAATGTTATCTGATGTTAGCAAGTTATTGATTTCATGAACCTTATTTCTAAGGCTGCATATATTAATATGTGCTATTTTCAGTCCTTTCCTGGGTAGCTTATCAGAGATAGACATAATACTGAAAAGAGCAAACAAAGCAAGATAAAAAAATATACATTCAGCAGTCCATTAATCAATTGGTGTGTGTGTGTGTGTGTGGTGTCGGGTTGAAAATACGAAACCATAGGCTTGGCTCTCTCATCCCTGTCTAAATGACTACCGACCCATAGCACTCATGTCTGTAGCCATGAAGTGCTTTGAAAGGCTGGCCATGGCTCACATCAACACCATTATCCCAGAAACCCTAGACCCACTCCAATTTGCATACCGCCCCAACAGATCCACAGATGATGCATTCTCTATTGCACTCCACACTGGCCTTTCACACCTGGACAAAATTAACACCTATGTGAGAATGCTATTCATTGACTACAGCTCAGCGTTCAACACCATAGTGCCCTCAAAGCTCATCACTAAGCTAAAGACCCTGGGACTAAACATCTCCCTCTGCAACTGGATGCTGGACTTCCTGACGGGCCGCCCCCCAGGTGGTAAGGGTAAGTGGCATCGCATCCACCACTCTGATCCTCAACACGTTGGCCCATCGGGTGCCTGCTCAGTCCAATCCTGTACTCCCTGTTCGCTCATGACTGCCCGGACATGCACGACTCCAACACCATTATGAAGTTTGCCATTGACACAACAGTGGTAGTCCTGATCACCAACAATGACGAGGGAGGTGGTCAGAGACCTGGCCGTGTGGTGCCAGGACAAACCTCTTTCTCAACGTGATCAAGACTAAGGAGATGATTGTGGACGACAGGAAAAGGAGGACCGAGCACACCCCCATTCTCATCAACGGGGCTCTGGTGGAGCAGGTTGAAATCTTCAAGTTCCTTAGTGTCCACATCACCAACAAACTAACATGGTCCAAGCGCACCAAGACAGTCGTGAAGAGGGCACGACAAAACCTATTCCCCCTCAGGAGACTGAAAAGATTTGGCATGGGTCCTCAGATCCCCAAAAGGGTTCTACAGCTGCACCAACGACAGCATCCTGACTGGTTGCATCACTGCCTGGTATGGCAATTGCTCGGCCTCCGACCGCAAGGCACTACAGGGGGTAGTGCGTACGACCCAGTACATCACTGGGGCCAAGCTTCCTGCCATCCAGGACCTCTATACCAGGCGGTGTCAGAGGAAGGCCCTAAAAATTGTCAGAATCCAGCCACGTTAGTCATGGACTGTTCTCTCTGCCTCTGCACGGCAAGCGGTACCGGAGCGCCAAGTCTAGGTCCAAGAGGCTTCCAAAAAGCTTCTACCCCCAAGCCTTAAGACTTCTGAACATCTAATCAAATGGTTACCCGGGCTATTTGCATTGCACCCCCCCACCTACATGTATATATTACATCAATTACATTGACTAACTGGTGCCCCCGCACATTGACTCTGTACCAGTACCCCCTGTATATAGCATTGCTATTGTTATTTTACTGATGCTCATGAATTATTTGTTACTTTTGTTTATTTTTCTTTAGGTATTTTTCTTAACTGCATTGTTGGTTAAGGGCTTGTAAGTAAGCATTTCACTGTAGGTGACACATGTTTGGCGCATGTGACAAATACAATGTGCTAATTGGCTGTGGTTCAGGTAAGGTAGATTTGATATGGTCCTTGACTAGTCTCTCAAAGCACTTCATGATGACAGAAGTGAGTGCTACGGGGCGATAGTCATTTAGTTACTTTGGCTTTCTTGGGTGCAGGAACAATGGTGGACATCTTGAATCATGTGGGGACAGTAGACTGTGATAGGGAGAGATTGAATATGTCAGTTAACACTCAAGCCAGCTGGTCTGCGCATGCTCTGAGAACACGGCTAGGGATGCCGTCTGGGCCAGCAGCAACACGTTTAAATGTCTTACTCATGTCGGCCACGGAGAAGGAGAGCCCACAGTCCTTGATAGTGAGCCGCGTCGGTGGCACTGTGTTATCCTCAAAGTGGGCGAAGAAGGTGTTTAGCTTGTCCGGAAGCAATATCTCGGTGTCTGACGTGGCTAGTTTGTAGTATGTAGTATGTGATTGTCTGTAGATCCTACCACATTGGTCTTGTGGCTGAGACATTGAATTGCAAATCCTGTTTAGCTCATTACTGACTTTTGCCTGTTTCATTGCCGTACGGAGGGAAAATAACTACACTGTTTGTATTCGGCCATATTCTCAGTCACCTTGCCATGGTGAAATGCGATGGTTCACGCTTTCAGTTTTGCGCGAATGCTGCCATCTATCCACAGTTTCTGGTTAGGGTAGGTTTTAATAGTCACAGTGGGTACAACATCTCCTATACACCTGATAAACTCAGTCACCATATCAGTATATTTGTCAATAATATATTATTATTCTCGGAGGCTACCCAGAACATATCCCTGTCCATGTGATCAAAACAATCTTGAAGCGTGGATTCCGATTGGTCAGACCAGCGTTGAATAGTTCTTAGGATGGTTACTTCCTGTTTGAGTTTCTGCTTAATTACATGAAGGGAGGAGCTAAATGGAGTCCTAATCAGATTTGCCAAAAGGATGGCAGGGGAGGGCCTTGTAAGGCATCCTGGAAGTTAACGTAGCAGTGGTCGATTGTTTTAGCAGTGCGAGTCAATGTGTTGATACAATTTTGGCATTCTTTTCCTCAAATTTGCTTTGTTAAAGTCCCCAGCTACAATACATGCGGCCTCAGGATTTGTGGTTTCCAGTTTGCATAAAGTCCAGTGAAGTTCTTTGAGGGGGGATATACACGACTGTGACTATAACCAATGAGAATTCTCTTCAATTTCCCTGGGGGGTACGAACAAAGGATTCGATTCGGGAAAGTCGTATTCCTGGTCAAAGTGCTGGTGTGTTACCGCGCTCTGATATCCAATAGTTCTTCCTGGCTGTATGTAATAACACAAAACATTTTCTGGGCTAATAATGTAAGAAGTAACACATAATAAAACAAAATACTATAAAGAGTATCTTGTACGTCTAAGTGAACCATGTAAGTTTATGTAGAAAGGCTTTATAACCAAAAAGAGTGTAAGGTATCGAACTACTATACTTTAGAGAGGGCCAGCCTACTTTCTCATACAGAATGCAGTGATGTGTACCGGACCCATCGCCCATAATAAGCAGTGCATTATGATAATTCTGCACACATGCGTCTGTTATTTTTTTTTGTAGATGGAACAGCATTGTTTATATGGACAGTAAAAAGTACAGGACCTAATGTGGGACACCTTTGGGACACCTTTCGTAATATCAATAAAAGCTGATTTAACACCATCAGAAAAAACACATTCTGTCATGTCTTTTTATCTATTTAATGTTTTTTTTCTCCCCAATTTCATGGTATCCAATTGCTGGTAGTTACTGTCTTGTCTCATCGCTACAACTACAACTCGGGAGAGGCGATGGTCGAGAGCCATGCGTCCTCCAAAACACAACCCAACCAAGCCGCACTGCTTCTTAACTTCTTGACGCTACCCATCCCGGTACCGGGATAATTGTCATCGGCAACCGCTGAATAGCATAGCGCCACAGTCAAATAATATTACTAAAAAATATTCATGAAATCACAAGTGCAATATTGCAAAACACACTTAGCCTTGTCACTCACCTGTCGTCTCAGATTTTGAAATTATGCTTTACAGCGAAAGCAATCCAAGCGTTTGTGTAAGTTTATCGATAGCATAACATAACATTATGTACACTAAGCATTAAGTAGCTAGGTCACAAAAATCAGAAAAGCAATACAAAAAAAAGTTTACCTTTGATGATCTTCGGATGTTTTCACTCACGAGACTCCCAGTTACACAACAAATGTTATTTTTGTTCCATAAAGATGATTTTTATACCCAAAATACCGACGTGTGTTTGTTGTGTTATGTTCAGAAATCCACAGGAAAGAGCGTTCACGACAACGCAGACGAATATTATATTCCAAATAATATCCACAATGTCCACAGAAACATGTCAAACATGTCAAACGACTGGAGACAATCTTTTAATCAATAAAGAGTGGTCAACAGTATTCTCTTATCCATACCCTTTACCACATCGTTTAACACCAAGGTTGCATTAGGGATGGTGCTATAAACCGGCATGAAACCAGACTGGTGAGCACTTAGAATACATCTCGTAGGAAGGAAGGATTACCAGAATATAGATTTCAGTAGAAAATCACTATCAAACTATTACTCCGATCAGAATTGGATCAAGCAGCGCCGCAGTGCATGGTTTACATTCTGAGTAAATTGCCTATATTCCAATTTGCTATAACAAACTTCTATAAATAAGTTATATTTATACAAAACGAGAACAATGTAGACCGAGCTAAGAGCCTCACCAAAGCACCACAAAATATCCGGTCAGAAAATGTAGTTTCGATATGAATATGACCTGGCCTATTAAGCCACTCTTCAATGTAATTCATCCCAGATTTCTCCTGCCATGCTTTTTCATGATCACAGTGCAATAAATGAATGTAATAGAGTTCTGGACTTTCTCAGAAAGTTGTATTGTTTTTGAATAACCCCAAGGCTTATGGTAATAACGAGAGAGACAGGGGAAACGATAGCAATATATACACATCTAATGAGAAATTTGAACAACACCTTCTTGTTGAGCAAAGCATTATAAGACAGACTTTATGCATACGAGGCCCCAAAAAAATCATTCCTTGCCATTGTGAACCAAACAACCAAAAGCTTTATAAACCAAATAAAATATCATAAACGCATTAAGACAAATTAAAGTTATGAAGAGTAAAATATATTTGAGTGTTTAATGTCCTAAATGAGATGAATTATGGAAGTCGGAGTCTATGCTATTCTCATTCCAATGAGGAGTCAAAAACGTAGGCTTCAGCTGAGGAATGCTTTTGAAATGAAATGAGTAGTTGACCTATGCCTATTTCCATATTATTCTAGAAATGTACTTACAATGCATATAGTAGCCTAGGTTTAATAAGAGAAGAGGATGAGGAAAAATGCTCAGTTTATAATTTTCCAGCTCTGAGGATAGCAGAGTTGCTCTGCAGCCCGTGATGACATCCCAGCACAAGGCGCACTGCTAGCGAGGCTCGTTGACTGTGTCACTCGCTCCATCTGCACACTTTGGCAGACAAAGCTAGCCAGATAGGCCTAGGCTACTACACATCTCTTTCGTGTCACAGCTCCACCAGAGTGAAATAAGCTATTCGAAAAGATTTGGCTCAGCTAAATGTATTTTGCCAATGTCATGATACTTCTCGTCCTTCCAATAGCATGCCAGCAAATGCGTAGCAGTCTTTCTTTCTTTAAAAAAATGTAATAAATGAGTTTGTACGTTATTTTGGATGGCTGCTAGGGGGAGATAACATCGTCTATGGCAGGGGTGTCAAACATTCCATGGAGGGCCTATTGTCTGCTGGTTATAGTTTTTTTTCCCTTTCAATTGAGACCTAGACAACCAGGTGGGGAATTCCTTACTAATCAGTGACCTTAATTCATCAATCAAGCACAAGGGAGGAGCGAAAACCCGCAGACACTTGGCCTTCCGAGGAACGAGTTTGACACGTGGTCTATGGGCAAGCGCATAATTATTTTTCATATCACTACTATGTACTTTACACATTTTCAGTCACACTTTTGACTGATGGTGTTACATACCTTTTATTTTGTGACTTCAGCTTTCAGACAAGTAAAAAAATCTGTCCTACTTGTTCAAAGGACAAGTGGCTAAAAAAGTTAATGTCAAGCCCTGGTTGTTGAAAATGAAAACATATTCACTAGAAGTTGACTGATCTTCCAACGAGCCAAGTGGCGGCTGGGAGAGGGAATAGTAGTCGACTGACTGCCCAGGGTCGATTTAACCAGCATTTCTTAAAATAAAAAGCCTGGAGAGATAAAATGGGGAAAGCATCACTTGTCTTATTTTTCTCAGTAATGATGCCAGTGTCTGACACAACTTGCTTATGCAGGGAAGGAGATGAATTGCCACGCTTCACTGCATTAACTATTTTCCAAAATGTAGATGGATCACCAGCAGAGTCTGTGATATAACTTAGAAAGTAGCTTGATTTAGCTTTCTTAATTTAGGAAGTACACCTATTTTTACATTTCCACATTTATTTCTACATCTAGGAAGTACATGCACTTGAACTAGGTCTGTTTGGTATTTTAAATAATGTATTTCGAAATATGTTTGTGAAAATACTTTAAAGTAGTAGGCTATTTATAGGAAAGTATTTGAAAATACTTTTGAATACTTCCAATATTCCAGTTGATTCAGGCCACACCGACTTAAATACACAGGAAATAACAAATAATCAAATACACATGCGTGTGCATATCAGTTTGTGTGTTTGCCCATGCATGTTTATGTGTGTGAGTATGTCCTTGTACATGTATGAGTTGGTGTGGATTGATTTCCACCTCTGCGTAACTAGATCCATGAGGGCTGTTCCAGGGGAGATGTTATGCAGCACCACTCTGCCAGCTCTCTGCTAGCTGATTAAACCTGACACAGGACATGGCTCCAAGGGGGTCATTTTGGGATAATGGCACAGTGTAACAACAGTCCTACAAAGCCCAGAGTGACTTAAAAATAACCACCATTCCACATTGGAATTTACATCTTGAAAAGAGGAAATTGTTCAGAGTGCAGAGAACAGCAGGGCACAAGAAAGAAAAATAGAGAAAAAGGGGAAGAGAAAGGAAGAGGAGGACATGGAGCCAGTGAAGAAGAAGAGAGAGAAAAAGGGAAGATGGGAAGAAAGCATCAGATGCAACAGCTGTGGTGAAGAGAGATCAATGCCCTTGCTACATTCCCTTCCTTCAGAGACACATATCAGCCTTAGTCTCTTGCTCTATGTGGTACACAAACCAGTTTGTATTTGATCCTATTACCACAGTGTATTTTTCCCCTACCACGGTCTCTGATGTTATAAGGTGTGTGCTAGCCAGGGCTGGAGGTGTACCACTGAAAGATGGCCTGCCCAGATTGGTGCTACTTGATGGGCTGTGGCCCTGATGTTCAGACATGTTCCTGAAGCACACCTCTGTCTCCTCAGCCATATGGCTCTGCTCTGTCAGGTGACAGAAAGGAAGGAGCTATCTTAGCACCACAGGGACATCACATAATCTGACCAGCCTGCCAGCCTTCCCTGACATAATGACTGTAAGCACAGCAGAGAGTCTGGACGCGACAGAGAAAGATGGGAGTGGAAGGAGGGCGTGGAGGTGGTGTGAGAGAAAGACCTAAACTGTCCCTCACTCGTGATGCCATCAGCAAAGACACATTGTGGTCATACAGCTGAATAGCCACATCATGCTAGAACAGCAACCACAATATCTGCCCAGACTACACTGTATGAAGAGGTATTTTCTAATTTGGCCCCTGTAATTATATTAGATACTAATGATGCTGGATTTTGTAGGGCTTTTCAAGGTGCCTTACGAGTTGACAGTGTAATGGTGAATTGATCTCACCTTGCATTGTCCTTTGCGGTGATGCTGATAGATTAAATTACATGCAAATATGTGATGACATGAGAAACTGATCCCCACCTGATGATGATGATAATACAGAAACTGATCTGTGTTGTGGTGTTATACGGCCTCCACAGAGTCTTGTAATTCCTTATACCTTGGCTGATCCAGTCCAATTTGACCACCTGTGATGGAGGGGAGAGGTGGTGAAGTGGTGCTGATCTCACCCCAGTGTCTGAGTGCATAAACGCTTCGTCCCGTCCTACCCTGTGACTCGTCTGCTCTGTATCAGCGGCTCAGGTCCGTCCTTCAGTCTCTCCCTGCCTGCCCTTCAGCCCAAACACTGCCAGCTCACCTGCCTTTATCTCCCTCAAACAGAGAGCAAAGGGGAGGGAGAGTAGAGCGAGCGAGTAGAAAGAAAAACACAAACACACCGTGGGGAAAGAGAGACCAGAGAGAGAAGAGGAAACGGAATAGAGGGGAATAGAGAGAGCGGGAGGGCACAGCCCTCCCTGGACCCTCAACCACCCACACTTGCCTCTCAAATCGGCAGGGGTGGAGAGAGGAAACGGTTTGGCACGATGCCTCAAGAACTCTCCCTTTTCTCTGCCTCTGTGTAGCACTAGGTCCATAGAGTACAGTAGCCTATATAGCAGAGAGCATAGTCTAGGCTCTCTGACCAATCCCTGCTGAATTTAGCAGAGGAGTGAACGTTCAACCTCCAATAGGCCCTTGACAAATCACTAACACATTTTGGTGCACGACCCGTCTCGGGTAAAAACAACCACCCTGGTTATTTTAGTACAGGGGTAGGCGACCCTAGTCCTGCAGTGCCGCAGGCACTAAATCTTTTTTGATTTAACCGACCTGGAAGACCAGGTGTGTTGAATTTATGCAATCACTGAACTGATCAATTAGCTCAGTTGGTCAGGTGTGCCTAGATGGAACAAAATCATACAGTACCTGCGGCACTCCAGGAACAGGGTTGCCTACCCCTATTCTAGTATAACCAGGTCTCTGCTTACCGTACCATCTCATCTGTACATCTCCGAGCAGAGAGACAGTGGGAGCCAATGGGTCCTGTCCCCCTGTAGCAGTTTTCTGCGTCCTCTAGCTCTGTTATTACAGGCCTGCATTATTACGGGGGAGGAGAAGTGGAGGGATGAGGGGTGGAGGGGTACCTGCTGTACTCCCCCCTCATTGAATATCTAACTTTATACTATATTATTTATTGCAGACTTCCACAGAATGTTTCAAAGAATGTTCACTTTAGCTCAGACCGTGTAACTGAACTAGTGCAGGGAGCGTATACTTTATAGGCGCACTGAGGCAGATGAGTATGTTGGAGATTCGCTCCGATTCCGTAATGTGTTAGAGGTTATTCAAGCTTGGTATATTCAAGGACAGACAGTTGTATAATAGTTGATTTGCCAGGATGATATGGCGATAGCTGGTATGAAAGACGTCTGCTTTTGTAACAGCTTGGCTGCCTCGTGACCCATGTGACTACACAACGAGCTGTGTCTTTGAGAGCTGGTGTCAGCCATGCTACTCTTGTAAGGGTTCGAAAAGAACATTGCATGCCATTCAGACATTCATGCCTTTGTACGAGTGCATTACATCTAAAATATAGGCTACAGTGTGTAGAGATATATAGATTCCAGCTGAAGAGGCTTACAGGGTTAAAACGGAATATGAAGAGTACATTTGACCACTTCTGACTAAGACCGGGGTTGCGTGCACCCTAACCGTGTGTGGGACTGTGCGTCCCTCAAATCTCCTCTTCGTCCTCCACATGGCATTCCTCTCTTCTCTCTCAGGCCTAATCTCCTCTCCACACAATACAGCAGGAGTAATACACATCTCTCCTCCTCTCTATCCTCATCCTCCTTTGTGTGGGGCTGTGTTTCTCTAAAAGACAGAGGCTGGTGTGAGGCTATTACAGAAATGGGAATTAGATCACACACAAAGCCCCCCCCCCCCCCCACAGCATCGATCTCCCTCTGTTCCGTTTCCTTTCCCCTTCCCTCTGCCTCTCTCTGGGCTTTGTTTACGTTTGACCGACTGATGCAGGGACGCGGCAGCTCGTCTCCTCTCTTCTCTCTCTGCTCTTTAGAAATACACTCCCGTGGATGGATGGATGGCCTGGGCCGTGTGGAGCTATAGAAAGGAGTCGATGCCAATGTGTTCACTCACTATAGCTTTAGAAATCAGTCACTCATGCCATTGTGTTCACTCACCGCACAGTAGCCGCCTAGGGTCACTGCTGTCTGTCATTAGCTGCCTGACCAGGGTGTCGTGGTGGTCGAGATTGCACATTTTGTTTTGTGCTTTTTTTTAAGAACGGGGTTCATAAGTTGATTGATGTGTTGATTAGATGGGTATTAACATGTTATATGCTACAAGGAGTTTGTGAAGAGTAGAAATATGGGCTCCTGTATGTGCAGTACAGTATGGAAGCTATGTACTAATTTAAGTTATCTATATCTCTTTGAAGCTGAGATAAGGTGGTGTGTGTGTGTGTGCATATAGATGTGTGTTGAGTTCGTCCCTCCACGTGATCGATGACAGCCCCCTATCTCGTCCTGTAATCCCCCATGTTCCCCTGCTCCGTCGCCCACACTACCATCCTAGCTCTCAGGCCCTTTAAACAGAACCAGGCATGGAGATTAGTGCATTCACAGTTCAAATGAATGCGCTGAGGTGGTAGTGCACAGGGTGTGCTCTAGATAAATGAGGAGGAGAAAACGGTCACCTTCAATCCAGGAGAATGGGACGGGAACAAAAACCTTGTTTAAGCCAAAAGGGAGGTCGTTTTTTTAATGCGTTTAGCCTACCACAGCTAAAGATATCTTTTATGCTCACTTTTCATTTTTCTACTTGAGTTGGTTACAGGTGACATTAGTCAGTGAGTTAGACACCGTTTTCCGGAGGTGTTGGGAAATGCAGACAGGTATTGAGGTTTATGTCCATTTAGTTATGATTGGCTGCTCCATCAGTTGGACCGTTAGGCTGTTGAGTGGTAGTATAGCGTGAGATGACTCTTGTCAGACATAGGACACAAGGTAAGTTAACTCTCTAGTCACTTAGTCCTGATCTGGATGCGGAGATCCTCCTAACCTATTGATCTTCTCTCTGAGGCCCTGGGATTCCCCCCTTTGACTCTATAGCTAAAACAGAGCCGTCTCTAATCTGTGGAACTCTTCACCTCTCCACCCCTGGCTGCCCCTGCTCCCCTCATTATGCAATTCATTTAATCCCCTCTACTCAGGAGCCAAAAGGCAGATCCGTCGCCGGGTGCTTTTAGGAACAATCAGGGGCTTCGCTCTAACTAACGACACAGTATTAAACGATAGCCCCATTTTCTTATTGTGACACTAAAGCGTGTGATTTCTACCAATGTTCACCGGAAGCTACAGTCTATCTGAAATATTAAAGCTGATCTACCCCCTAAAATGATTTTTTTGTGTCTCTCTGTAAGGTTTGTACATTTTTCCTCATCTCTCTCTCTCTGTTCTGTGTGAATACAGAATACATTCAGGGTTCATCAGCATGGAAATTGCTAAAGGTGAATTTATTTATGCAAATGAAGGAGAGAAACAGCATGGTTTCTGCACTCTGAATCATGTACATGTAAGACTCCCATGGTTCGATTGTTGAGGCAGAAGTATGAATAGAATGAATGGAAAACAGTTGACTAGTGTATCTATGAAGAAAAACCTTGTATGTTTCCTTTGTTTGAAGATGTTAGATGGTATTATTCCGTGTGTATGCGCATGATTGTGTGTGTGTTTGTGTGACTGTGCGTGCTTCCCTGCGTGTGTCTTTCACACACTCTCTTAAGTATGCCTGTGATTACAGGTCCATGGCAGAGCTTTATGTTGTTCTGACGTCAAGTCTCTGCTGTGAGGATTCAACCTGCAGTCACCCCACCTTTGATCTCTCTGCCTCTCCTCTGAGCTCCTCTCATCTCCTCTAGACCTCTCAATCCACCTACACATAACCTATTGATTCACACAGGGCCATAGAGCTTGGCTTTCCTCTACCGTCTTAGCAGCTCTATGCATATTGCTATATTGTTTACCATAAAAGCAACTCAAATATGCATGAATTCATTGGCATCAAAAAAGAATGTTTATTGTGCTTTGAAGAGATTTGTAAGTGAGAGTATGAAGGAGTTCTTCTTTATAGCTGGATTTGACTTTGATCTTGGACACTGGAGTCCCTGGTCGATGGTTTAAATCGTAGTCGTCAGTGCTGTAGCCCTGTGTGTGATTGAAGGATGCACTGAATGACGCGTTCCTGATGTTGTGACAAATGCCATCACTAAGAGCACAGAGAAAGAACTGGTAACCTGGCATACAGACACTGTCATCCTGGGATATAGAGTACAGACACACCCACACACACACTCAAGAATATAGGATGCACCGTTTTGTGGTGTGTCTTATCAATCTCCTTATGTAATCAACTTTGCCTGACACTGAAACATGACAAGGACTACAGCAGAGCTGTCCCAGACGCAAAAAGACACGCTGTTTGTATGCCATGGAAAATGATTTCTATAGAGTACTGTCAGAGTACTGGAGGTCTGGTAAAGTAATACAAAAAGCTCAGCAGAGAACCCATGCAGACAGGGCATGCACACGGAAAACGTAGCTAAAAGGGAGGGAGAGGGGGGGAAAGAGAGGAGTAAAGAAAGAGGAGAGAGATGAGGGACAAAGAGCGTGCACGAGAGCGGGAGAGAGAATGCAGAAAGAGAAAGAGAGGGTCACTGCACAGATGTAATTATTGGATAGATGGAGGAGAGCAGAAGTCAGGGAGAAGTGTGGAGCTCAGCAGAATGCATCTCAGTGCCATCACTTGTCTTTTCTCTGACCCCTGACCTCCAACTGTCCTCCCGCAACCCAAATCTACCTAGCAGGCCCTGCGCTGCCAGTCGGAGTCTGCCCAGATGCTAAATTCGCTACAAAACTCTCTACTAAACAAACAGTCCTGCTAAAACTTGCATCTTCTTTACCATATTATAGTCTGACTACTCGCAAACAGAATTCATGACTGACTTTGATTTTGATCTGGTAAAGTACTTTTTGGGGCAAACAATTTCAATGACATGCTTGACTGAATTCACCCTCAACCAAAAAAAAGCAGGTGCTTCCCTCCTCCCTGGGTTTGTAACGGAGTAAAATAATGTTCTCTATTGCAGAAAGAGAGGGAGCAGAAAGAGTGGTTCCGTAGTACTGAAGCAAACACTAATAATCTTACTCTCTCGGTCTTCCTTCCCCAGCTATAGCAGCTGTTCCTCTCTCATACTGGCTCTAGAACAGATAAACAACAACTAACTAATTAACTTCCAGGGGACCAGGAGGAACTCAGACAACTCTCTCTCTCTCTCACTCACTCACTACTCAGTCTCTCTCTGTGTCTCACACTCTCTCCACTCTCTCACACACACATAGTAGGATGGTTTTTCTAATCTTCTTAACATTAGTCTTAGCCTGGTACCAGATCTGAGTGTACTTTAGCCAAGCCAACTCCTCTGACTACATGTGAGAAGTTTAATTTCAAGATGTTTTATTTATTTATTTCCTCTAAAGTGTTTGTTGCCTCTTATTAGGGAAGCTGTTTGGAAGTGATATATTACTGTGATTTATTCACTGTTAATGAGGGTAGGCCTAAGTTGTTTACGCAGGAGCATAGCTATGTGATAATTAAACTGTGGAGACGAGAGCGAAAAAGGGGAAAGTGTTCACTGTTTACCTCACCCTCTGAGAGTGTTTGTGTGGGTGTGCGTGCGAGAACGAACTAATGTGAAGTGTCTTGACATGTGTCGGGTGACAAACGAAGTGAATCGTGATGGGTACAGCAGGGGTCACGTTAATGCGTACTTTTCTCCGGGTAGTTAAAATGCAAGATGAACTTCATGCAAAACTTTAGGAAATGTAGCTGGCTACATTATTCTATGATAAACATGAGGAATCGATGGCCATGAATAGTTTTTGCAAAGAAATACCTTGTTTTTTCCCCCTGTAAGCTAATGTACTTATGTGTGGCTGCTGGCTAAATAGTGTGGCACTTCTCTTTTCATCTGATGAAAATGAAGCTATTTGCTGCTGAATGTGTTGCATTCATTTATTGTGTGTGAAGAAAAACTAGTTGCACTCCCCTGGTCACTCTGTTGATGCAAACAAACTGATTAGCTGTGTCAGAGTCTCAAATTTATGCACACTAGAGGTCTTCACAAAACCACCTGTACCCAAGACCTAATCCTGGACACGAGTCGTTCCGGACACAGAACTGTAAATAATGTAACGGGTCGGCTCTGATATGATTGTTGCGGGTCTCGGGTATGTGTCATTTTAACTGACTAGTCCGGAAGGGCCCGTACAGATCCCGAACGTGACTGCTGCAGTAGAGAGAGAGGAGAGCAGAAGGCGAGAGACATTTTATCATTTATGCTGCTGCTCTTGCTTTTCACAAGTGGAGTGTGACGCTTTGTAGCTTGTTGTTGGCCAATCATAAGTCATCAAAGTGGCAATAGGCTACAGTCGTAAAGCCTTGTGTGTGGCAAAAGTTAGGAGATACTTTTGGTCATGTAGTGTATGTGAACACCTGCTCCTCGAACATCTCATTCCAAAATCATGGGCATTAATATGGAGTTGGTCCCTCCTTTGCAGCTATAACCGCCTCTACTCTTCTGGGAAGGTTTTCCACTAGATGTTGGAACATTGCTGCGGGGACATGCTTCCATTCAGCCACAAGAGCATTGGTGAAGTTGAGCACGGATGTTGGGTGATTAGGCCTGGTTCGCAGTCTGTGTTCCAATTCATCCCAAAGGTATTCGATGGGGTTGAGGTCAGGGCTCTGTGCAGTTCTTCTTGACAAACCATTTCTGTATGGACCTCGCTTTGTGCACGGGGGCATTGTCATGCGGAAACAGGAAAGGGCCTTCCCCAACTGTTTGCCTCAAAGTTGGAAGCACATAATTGTCTACAACATAATTGATGCTAGTCCATGGAAACCCATTTCATGAAGCTCCTGACGAACAGTTATTTTGATGACATTGCTTCCAGAGGCAGTTTGGAACTCATTAGTGAGTGTTGCAATCGAGGGCAACACTTTTTACTCGCTACGCGCTTCAGCACTCGGTGGCCCTGTTCTGTAAGCTTGTGTGGCCTACGACTTCGCGGCTGAGCCATTGTTGCTCCTAGACCTTTCCACTTCACAGTAACAACACTTACAGTAGACTGGGGCAGCTCTAACAGGGCATACATTTGACAAGCTAACTTGTTGGAAAGGTGGCTTCCTATGACGGTGTCACGTTGGTAGTCACTGAGCTCTCCAATAAGGCCATTCTACAGTGTTTGTCTATGGCTGAAATAGCCAAATCCACTAATTTAAAGGGGTGTCTCATACTTTTGCGTATATAGTGTATCTAATCAATGGAAGATATAATTAAAATTACGAAATGAAAAGTTAAAAGAGAGGTATAGAATACAACGACCAAGAGCCAACAGGTAAGGCTGCTACTTAATATTCTGAATGGAGTTATTTTCAACTGTTGGATGAGAAAGCGCATGTACTGTACCCTCAACCCTTAAACTAGCTTCTCCCGGGTTTGATGCAGTCAAGACTGGTACTACGTAATCATATCTGTTGATAAATACCCTAGCTGTATGACAGCTATTAGTCTACTATAGCACAAGTCGGCTTGGTTGGTTGCTGTCTTTCGTCTCTCCCACCCTGCTCCCAGTGTCAATCGCTCCCAGTAATACACACGCTTGCACGCAACACACACTGTTATAATGCTGTCTTTCTCCCTAGCTCTATAGGAGCTTTAATGTTCGTTGAGCGGTCCACTGACAGCTATGCAATTACTGCTGTATTGTCTGACCGCCCAGCCATCATCGGTGGAAAGAGAATTGTGTGTGTGTGTGTGTGTGTGCGCTGTGGATATCAGAAGATTATCAGCGGCTGTCCATGTGAACCGTGCATGTGTGTGTTCATCAGTGTCTGACGGGCGTGTGTGTGCATACTGTATGTGCGTGCGTTGATCATTGTTTGACGGAAGTGTGTGTGTGTTTCAGTTTAACGAGTCTGTGTGTTCGTGTGTTTCAGAAACGGTGCATGTCCACATGCAGCAGTATGAAGTGGAGTATCTCCAGTTTGCCTTCCGTTGGATGAACAACCTGCTGATGAGAGAGCTGCCGTTACGCTGCACTATACGCCTCTGGGACACCTACCAGGTACACACCACAAACACACGCGTACGTACGCACACATACTGTGCGCGCGCAGGAACACACACAAAACACTCACATGCATTCACACAAATTGTCACATTTCACTCACTCACAGCTGCAACGTGTGTGTATTATTCTCCCATTGTGTTCCTTCATAAGACCCTATCCAGCGGAGGTCATCCATCTCTGTCAGTCCTCTCCTCTGTGGCCTGTGCCTCTGGCTCTTTATCTCTCAATCTCTCTCTCGGTCTGTCAGCAGCTCAGAGCAATGAGCCCGTGCCTCAACACTACTGAACTATTACTAAACAAAAGCCTTGTTAACAAACCATCCTTTATAACTTCCCGACTTCTTCCCATCCCTCCCCTCAGATTGTACAACCTAGCTAGCCTCTGAAAGGCTGCAGTAGGACAATGGTGCAGAACTCTGTGGCTTGGCCCTGAAGGGCCACAGTGTCTGCTGCTTTTCTGTCTGACTATAAACTGACGGTTGACTTCTATAAACTGGCGGTTCGTCAATGACATGAGTTGATCCATTTCATTTTTTAATTTTACCTTTATTTAACCAGGCAAGTCAGTTAAGAACACATTCTTATTTTCAATGACGGCCTGGGAACAGTGGGTTAACTGCCTGTTCAGGGGCAGAACGACAGATTTGTACCTTGTCAGCTCGGGGGTTTGAACTCGCAACCTTCCGGTTACTAGTCCAACGCTCTAACCACTAGGCTACGCTGCCGCCCCTACGCTGCCGCCCCATCCATGAAGTATCGCAGAGATAAAAATGACTGCGGCACTGAAGGACTGGTTCCATGTAGGAAGCAGGTGTATATGTCCTGCATTGTGTTCCTTTGCCTCAGCAGTGCATTATCTAAGGTAGCCTGTTATCTTTTTTAATTTTATTTTGTTTTATTGTACATGTGCTCCAGAGGGAGCTGCTTAAACGCTAGTACACCCTAGGCCACAGGTAGGTTATCTAACAAACATCTCTCCTTTGTTCCGCCACGTACGGTATAATACACCATGCTACAGCACAGCACTGAGCCAAGGAAGGCGTTTTGTAAGGACATAAAAACACAGCACCCTCTCTCTATTCTACCTCCTAATTAAACCATAAAGTGTTACTGCCTTTGGTTATCTCCCAAATGGCACCCCTACTCCCTATGTCTGACCAGATCCCTATGGGTTCTAATCAAATGTAGTGCACTATACACTGAGTATGTAAAACATAGACTGACCAGGTGAATCCAGGTGAACGCTACGATCCCTTATTGATGTCACTTGTTAAATCCACTTCAATCAGTGTAGATGGAGGGGAGGAGACGGGTTAAAGAAGGTTTAAGCCTTGAGACAATTGAGACATGGATTGTGTTATGTGTGTGCCATTCAGAGGGTGAATGGTTAAGACAAAACATGTAAGTACCTTTGAATGGGGAATGGTAGTAGGTGCCAGGCGGACCGGTTTGTGTCAAGAACTTCAACCCTGCTGGGTTTTTCACGCTCAACAGTTTCACGTGTGGATCTAGAATGGTCCAAAGGACATCCAGCCAACTTGATACAACTGTGGGAAGCATTGGAGTCCATATGGGTCAGCACTCCTGTGGACCGTTTCGAATGGGCCGTTATCATGCACCTGTCGGAACAGGGACACGATAAAAAAGACGTCATTTCTTGCCAGCCAGGTAGGCTACTCCAGTTGTATATTAAGCAGTGTGCTTAATATTAGGAAAGTTTCAAACTAAATATATAGTTGGCCTAGCCTATAGGAAGCTGATGGGATCCTTCTTTTTTTTAATAGAGGCCATCAAATCTCTGTTTTCTCAATTGCATGGCATAGTCTATAGAAATGTTGCACAACATGGGCTTATAGGAACACTTATTTAATTCCAGGCATCAACCAGCTATGAGGAGCTGACTTGGTGCGCATCAAGTAACCCTATTCCACTCAAACTCAGGGTCTCACAAAGTGTTTGATTTGAATTTTGTTGCATTTGCATTCATGTCAGAGTGATTAGAGAGACAACAGGGTGCTGAGTACCCACTATTAGCTATTGGTTGTTGGCAAGTTTGGTAGGCATCAGAGTGCAGTTTTGGAGAAGCCTAGTTACTGTCGTAACTCCCCTGTGGCGATCTGAAGGATCAGGTTACAGTGGATCCACACTACAGCATGATCTCCTTCTCTCTCGTAGAGGGGGAGAGCGGGAAGTCGGCTGTTTTATGGGCGGTCATAAAATAGGCTATGCTCTGTAGTGTTTGAGATTTGAATGTAAACGGTGGAACACAGAGAGACACTTGGACATCAACAGCTTGAATAATTAAACAATATATTTTTGAGAATGTGGGAGTGGTCCGTGGACACTTAAGGGACAGTCATGTCGAGTGTGTTTCATTTGGTGATCTCATGAAGGACAGGAAACACACATACAGTTGAAGTCGGAAGTTTACATGCACTTAGGTTAGAGTCATTAAAACTCATTTTTCAACCACTCCACAAATTTCTTGTTAACAAACTATAGTTTTGGCAAGTCGGTTAGGACATCTACTTTGTGCATGACACAAGTAATTTTTCCAACAATTGTTTACAGACAGATTATTTCACTTATAATTCACTGTATCACAATTCCAGTGGGACTGAAGTTTACATGCACTAAATTGAGTGTGCCTTTAAACAGCTTGGAAAATTCCAGAAAATTATGTAATGTCTTTAGATGCTTCTGATAGGCTAATTGACATCATTTGAGTCAATTGGAGGTGTACCTGTGGATGTATTTCAAGGTCTACCTTCAAACTTAGTGCCTCTTTGCTCTGGATCATGGGAAAATCAAAAGATATCAGCCAAGACCTCCACAAGTCTGGTTCATCATTGGTAGCAATTTCCAAATGCCTGAAGGTACCACGTTCATCTGTACAAACAATAGTACGCAAGTATAAACACCATGGGACCACGCAGCCGTCATACCGCTCAGGAAGGAGACGCGTTCTGTCTCCTAGAGATGAACGTACTTTGGTGCGAAAAGTGCAAATAATTCCAGAACAACAACAAAGGACCTTGTGAAGATGCTGGAGGAACCGGTTACAAAAGTATCTATATCCACAGTAAAACGAGTCCTGTATCGGCATAACCTGAAAGGCCGCTCAGCAAGGAAGAAGCCACTGCTCCAAAACCGCCATTAAAAAGCCAGACTATAGTTTGCAACAGCACTTGGGGACAAAGATCGTACTTTTTGGAGAAATGTTCTCTGGTCTGATGAAACAAAAATAGAACTGTTTGGCAATAATGACCATCGTTATGTTTGGAGGAAAAAGGGGGTGGCTTGTAAGCCAAAGAACACCATCCCGACCGTGAAGCACGGGGGTGGCAGAATCATGTTGTGGGGGTGCTTTTTTGCAGGAGGGGCTGGTGTACTTCACAAAATAGATAGGAAAATGATGTGGATATATTGAAGCAACATCTCAAGACATCAGTCAAGAAGTTAAAGCTTGGTCGCAAATGGGTTCTCCAAATAGACAATGACCCCAAGCATACTTCCAAAATTGTGGCAAAATGGCATAAGGACAACAAAGTCAAGGTTTTGGAGTGGCCATCACAAAGCCCTGACCTCCATCCTATAGAAAATGTGTGGGCAGAACCAAAATTCACCCAACTTATTGTGGGAAGCTTGTGGAAGGCTACCTGAAACGTTTTACCGAAGTTAAACAATTTAAAGGCAATTTTACCAATACAAATTGAGTGTACGTAAACTTCTGACCCCCTGGGAATGTGATGAAAGAAATACAAGCTGAAATAAATCACTCTCTCCTATTATTCTGACATTTCACATTCTGAAAATAAAGTGGTCATCCTAAAACACTGAATTTTTACGAGAATTAAATGTCAGAAATTGTGAAAAACAGAGTTTAAATGTATTTGGCTAAGGTGTATGTAAACTTCCGACTTCAACTGTATATATATTTTACATAAATGTATATTATTTTATATATATATTTGTTAATATATTTTATCATGCACATCTCGTTCTCTCTTTCTGTCTCTCTCTTTCGTACACACACACACACACACACACACACACACACACACACACACACACACACACAGAGTAGCTCTGGAGTGGCCCTGGCTTTTCACTTGGTTCTACTAATCAGCTACTTCCTTAAGGTCGTATTAGGACTTTAGAATTTAGCTGGTGGTCAAAACTCTCCAGCCCTATCGACGAGCCACACAGACTTCGTGCGCCCTTGGGTGTGTGGTCTGACAGCGGCCGTGGCTTTTATTTTGTTTACCTCAAGGCGTTAGAGAGAGGGAGGAAATTATGAAGGGAGAGATGGAGGGCTTCCTCTGTATCCACCACTATCAGACCCTGCCATTGATTTAGATGCTTGTTGACGTATGTACTTTGTTGTTGTGTGCTCTCTTGTTAGGATAACACTAGGATTCAATAATAGCAGGATATTACTTATTGCGTCTCTATTGATTCTCAGTTGTGTTGGAGTATAAAATGTGTGTCTACATTATGGGATGTAGAGGAAGCTGACCCTCCATCCCTGATGACTCACTTTAATTACCGTGGCATCAACGTCTTGGTGGGGCGCTCGGAGGGTAGAGGGGTGTAATTGTGTACCTATACCCTTGTTCTCCTTCAATTACCGTTCTACCCCCTTTATTGACTGGGAGAGAACACACACACACACACACACACAGGCAAAGTGAAGGTTGTAGATTCAGTCAGAGAGCATTATGACACGTAATAATAAAGCAAAATGGCAGGAGAAGCCCCTTAGTGGCAAGATAAAGTCACTGACCATACAGTAAGTGGTAAGCCTGTAAACTCTCATGACGTTGTTATGACGTTTAATACACTCTCAAGATCACTGTTCTGACTGCTTATGAACTCACCCAGTCAAATTCCCAGGTCGTAATCCCAGAGAGCAGCAGTCAGGAAGGCCTCAAATGTTCAGTTTTTATGAAGTCAACACTGAGCTGCTGCCTACCAAAAATTAATTGCAAAATAAAACTCAATTGATTTCTACCTATGAATTATTCGTAGTAAATCACATAGCCTACTTTCTCTAAAAACACTTCTGAGCCCTGGCTCTGCAGGCCCTGGCAGATATGAAGTATGTGCTGCCTGTACTATGGATCCACTGATGATGGGTTGTGATAAGGAATAACTGTCTAGACTTCATTCTTGCTGATATGAGTTTTTGGAGGTTTGAGTGGTGAATGAGTGGAGTTTTTCTAATCAATGGTCGGGCCTGCAGGGAGTGACCGCAACATGAATTAAACCCTGAGTGGTTGACCTTTTGGGCTAACAACCTCGGTTGTTCCCCTCAGTTATGACCGTAAGATCACTGCCAACAACATGTCTACAGGGACCTCTCAATCCTCCACTTGGCTCTTCATCTCCAACCCCCCTACACACACACACACACACACGCACGGTACGCATACTCGGCACACACATGCACGCACGCACACGGTACACACGCAAGTCTCACACCCACACACACTCTAAAATGTAGCGAAACGATAAAAAGCTGTATGTCTTCTCTCTCATTGAGAGAAAATGTCTGCTACTGCATCAGTGATTAAAGACAACCCCTGTGTTCTCAGATGTGTGGTTCTGCCATAGTGGGGGTTTATATCCAAGTAGGGTCTACAGTGTAGAATTGATCCCTTCCCCAATCATTTTGAGTAGGAGGAAAACAACTCGTAAATGGGGCCATTTTATGTCTGAACACAAAGGTAATGTGCAGTGCCTTCAGAAAGTATTCACACCCCTGAACTTTTTCCACATTTTGTTGTGTTACAGCCTCAAATTTCAAATAATTACATAGAGATTTAATGTCACTGGCCTACACACTGTATCCCAAAATGTTACTGGGATTATGTTTTTAGAAATGCTTACAAATTCTAAAACATTTAAAGCTGAAATGCCCGAGTCAATAAGTATTCAACCCCTTTTGTTGTGGCAAGCCTAAATAAGTTCAAGAGTAAAAATTAGCTCAACAAGTCACATAATACGTTTCTTGTACTCACTCTGTGTGCAATAATAGTCAACATTATATTTTTTGTGACTACCTCATCTCTGTATCCTACACATAGAATTAGTCCAGTAATTCATTTCAAACACAGGTTCAACAACCAAGACCCCATTGGTAAATTTAAAAAAAAAAAGCAGACATTGAATATCCCTTTGAGCATGGTTAAGTTATTAATTACACTTTGGATGATCTATCAATAAACCCAGTTACTACAAAGATACAGGCGTCCTTCCTAACTTAGTTGCCGGTTAGGAAGGAAACCACTCAGAGAAACCATTCAGGGATTTTACCATGAGGCCAATGTTGACTTTAAAACAGTTAGAGTTTAATGGCTGTGATGGGACAAAACTGAGAATGGATGAACAACATTACTAATCCACAATACTAACCGAAATGACAGAGTGAAAAGAAGGAATCATGTACAGAATAAAGCATATTCCAAAACATGCATCCTGTTTGCAATAAGGCACTAAAGTAATACTGTGAAAAATGTGGCTAAGAAATTAACTTTTTGTCCTGAATACAAAGGGTAATGTTTGGGGAAAATTCAAAACATCACTGAGTACCCACTTCATATTTTCAAGCATGGTGGTTGCTGCATCATGTTACGGCTATGCTTGTTGTCGGCAAGGACAAGGGAGTTTTTTAGGATAAAAATAAAAGGACTAGATCTAACATTCCTTGACATTTCTGCTGTCAGCATGCCAATTGCACGCTCCATCAAAACCGGAGTCATCTGTAGCATGGTGTTGTGTGATAAAACTGCACATTTTAGTGTTGCCTTTTATTACCCCCAGCACAAGGTGCACCTGTGTAATGAGCATGCTGTTTAATCAGCTTCTTGATATGGCCTACCTGTCAGGTGTATGGGTTATCTTGGCAAAGGAGAAATGCAAATATTGTCCAATCCAGGTGTACAAAGCTCTTAGACTTACCCAGAAAGACTACCAGTTGCAATCGCTTCCCGAGGTGCTTCTACAAGGTATTGACTCGGGTGTGAATACATGTAAATGAGATATTTCTGGATTTCATTTTCAATAAATTAGCTAAATGTAAAATGTTCTAAAGACATGTTTTCACTTTGTTATTATAGGGTATTGTGTGTAGATGGGTGAGAAAGTATATTTAATCATAAGTCAGGCTGTAGCACAACAAAATGTGGAATAAGTCAAGGGGTCTTAATAACTTCTGAAGTCACTGTATGGTTTATATAGTAACCCAGTAACTAAATTGAAGACTAGGCACTGAGATTAACTTTGAAGTTTAGGCTGCTGTAGCAAGGTGGAGAAATGATTATCAATAATTATACAACTTGAAAAAGTATACCATAAAAGAGAGTTTAAACAGATTAATTTCCTCAACAAAACCAAAAAATATAATGTAATTCAGTCCTTTAATATTTAATACATTTGCAAAATAGTTGAGAATGATGACTCTCTCCCCCCTTCTCTGAGGGACCTATGACGGTCTGTTTCCCTACCTCTCCTCCTTTCCTTTCCACATGCTCCTGAGACAGTTTGTGTCACAGTAAAGGCATCAGCATACTTCAGTGCAGCTGGCGCCTAGTCGAACCGAGCGAGTGTGCTCCCATAATTCCCTTTAAAAGCCTTCGCTTGACAAACCAGAAAAAAAGCGGCAATAGTACTGTTTGTCCATATACACTTCCTCAAAATAGTCAGAATTAATCTAAGAAAACTCAAGAAATCTGTCATTAAATTTAAAGTTTTTGCCAAAGAGATCTTAGTCGCGCAATTTTACGTAATTTTTTTATGAGAAAATGTGCGTGAAAACGAGTCGTCTCTCGTTGAATGACAACAAAGACTTCATTGAAGAATACCTACTGTTGATCAGTCACAGACGAAGGGGCGTAGACTTGGGCTCCAAACTTCGACTTGCCTCGCAATTTTTTGGGGTGTGCCTAAACAGCCGGAAAAAGACTCCCCGAAGTCTAAAACGAATAAAAACATCACAAAATCTCGTCATAATACACTATATATACCAAGGTATGTGCATACACCTTCAAATTAGTGGATTCGGCTATTACAGCCACACCTGTTGCTGACAGGTGTATAAAATCGAGCACACAGCCATGCAATCTCCATAGACAAACATTGGCAGTAGAATGGCCTTACTGAAGAGCTCAGTGACTTCCAACGTGGCACCGTCGCAGGATGACAACTTTCCAACAAGTCAGTCCGTCAAATTTCTGCCATGCTAGAGCTGCCCCAGTCAACTGTCCTGTTATTGTGAAGTGGAAAAATCTAGCAGCAACAACGGATCGCCACAAAGTGGTAGGCCACATAAACTCACAGAACAGGACCGTAGAGTACTGAAGCGCATAGCGTGTAAAAAAATAATCTGTCCTCAGTTGCAACACTCACTACTGAGTTCCAAACTGCCTCTGGAAGCAACGTCAGTCAGCACATTAACTTTTCGAAGGGAGCTTCATGTAATATGTTTCCATTGCTAAGTGTCAGCTGGAGTGGGGTACAGCTAGCCGCTATTGGTCTCTTGAGCAGTGAAAACATGTTCTCCGGAGTGATGAAACTGGCTTCACCATCTGGCAGTCCGACGGACAAATCTGGGTTTGACGGATGCCAGGAGAACGCTACCTGCCCCAATGCATAGTGCCAACTGTAAAGTTTGGTGGAGGAATAGTGGTCTGGAGCTGTTTTTCATGGTGTAGTTCCAGGGAAGGGGAAATCTTAACGTTTCAGCATACAATGACATTCCAGACAATTCTGTGCTGCCAAATTTGTGGCAACAGTTTGGGGAAGGCACTTTCCTGTTTCAGCATGACAATTCCCCCATGCACAAAGCAAGGTCCATACCAAAATGGTTTGTCGTTCGGTGCGGAAGAACTTGACTGGCCTGCGTGGAGCCTTGAACTCAAACCCCATCGAACACCTTTGGGATGGATTTGAACGCCGACTGCGAGCCAGGCCTAATCTCCCAACATCAGTGCCCGACCTCACTAATGCTCTTGTGGCTAAATGGAATCAAGTCCCTGAAGCAATGTTTCAACGTGTAGTGGAAAGCCTTCTCAGAAGAGTGGAGGCTGTTTTTGCTGCAAAGGGGGGACCAACTGCTTATTAATGCCCATGAATTTGTAATGAGATGTTCGATAAGCAGTTGTCCACACACATTTGGTAGAGATGGTGCATATACACTACATTATCGAACTGTTTCAACTGGGAAGCATGCGGACGCCTTAACTCACCATGAGGAAATCTCAGTAGTGTCCGAATTAGCCCACTTTCACACCTTAATATTTAATCTCCTGCTGAGCCATTATGGCCTTTTGACAACACAGCAGTACCTCACTGTCTTTGTCTGTTGCTCTCACTGGGGCATGTTTGTCTTGGAGACCTCTTCTTCTCGCCTCTTCTCTTCCTTTATGCCTCCCCTACATTCTCCATCAGACTGGGAAGGTTTATACTGTATTTACAAAGGCTGCTCTCGACATGCTTCCAAAGATAAATTCGTCACACAAGTCACACAAGGTTCAGAGGGGATTTCTTTACATTAGTGGTTATTGTGTCAGGAGGAGGACATAGTTCTACCTTTCAAACCTGAGAGTCTGTACACGTACACGTATGAGTACATGTATGTATACTTCTTGTGTTGTGAAGTCAAGGTGAGATTTTGGAGAGGTTGGCTTTGTTTCCAAGCCTGTAGAACGTAGGCTGTACGTGCGTGCGTGCGTGGTCAATGTGAGCCGCTGAGCCTCAACAGGGCTGTATTGTGCCATTAGAGCAGCAGTATGTCAGGGGAGGGTTTAACCTGTGTTGAAATTCTCTCTCTGCAGTCAGCCCATCTGCTCTCCAACACATCCTCCATATGTAATGCCATGTGCCCGTATGCACTCACAAGACCTTCTAATTCATTATCGTCGCCTGCTTTAGTTGCTTTGTAAATGACACACATATGCGTGTAAATTACACAGACTAACCACATCCATGTGGGATTATTTGATTTGTATCAGGTTGGTATTGGCCATGCCATGACTGCCGTGCCATCGTGTGCGTTTGTTGCATGACTGCCATGCTGTGTAGTCATTGGTTGGGTCCTGTATCTGCTCTCACAGGTAGTTACTGTCACGCCCTGACCGTAGAGAGCGTTTTTTGTCTCTATTTTGGTTTGGTCAGGGTGTTATTTGGGTGGGCAGTCTATGTTCTATGATTTTCTATTTCTATGTGTTTGGCCAGGTGTGGTTCTCAATCAGAGGCAGCTGTCTATCGTTGTCTCTGATTGAGAACCATACTTAGGTACCCTCTTCCCCCACCTGTTTTGTGGGAAGTTAACTTTGACTTTGTTCAGGGCACATAGCCCAAAGCTTCACGGTTTGGTTTTGTTCTTTGTTTTGTCGGCATCATTTCTAATAAAGAGAACATTTACGCTTACCATGCTGCACCTTGGTCCAGTCCTTCAGCCAGCCATGACAGTTACCGTGGACAGACCTGGAGGTGGAAATGCCTGCAGCCTGCCCTAGGGCTATTACCATGTGTGTCAATGTGTGTGTGTGTCGCGTTAATGCAGGCAGGATCAGGGCACGGCATGTACAGCCCTTAGGGGTTCTGCTGCTGACCGCTAAAGTACGGTGGTGGTTCTGCCACACATCACAGGTCAAATGTCAAACAGGCGACATAATGCAGTGGCCCTCCACAGCTGTTCACACAGAGAAGTTAATGTGTGAATTACCATTGTATTACCAATATGACTGGCAGGACTGAAATAGAGTAAATATGACTTTTGAAGGTGGGCTTTGATTGTGTGTGTGTGTGTGTGTGTGTGTGTGTGTGTGTGTGTGTGTGTGTGTGTGTGTGTGTGTGTGTGTGTGTGTGTGCCAGAGAGGAAGACAAAGTGTGTGTTTGCATGTAATGGATGTTCATTCATGGCTTCTTCTCATACCTATACCACACACCCACCCAAACCACTGTTCCTAAAACCCCTCACACACACATTCACACTGTTGCTACCCTTCCTTCCCTCCACGCTCCAC
Source organism: Oncorhynchus nerka (assembly GCF_034236695.1). Taxonomy (NCBI): domain Eukaryota; kingdom Metazoa; phylum Chordata; class Actinopteri; order Salmoniformes; family Salmonidae; genus Oncorhynchus; species Oncorhynchus nerka. The sequence goes on from NC_088403.1 coordinate 37,223,123, forward strand.
TCGTCCCTGACAGAGGGGTGTCCAAATTATCCTTGTTGCACAGAGCATGAAATTAGCAAGTGGCTCTGTGTGAATGCATTAGCAAGGGGGTGTTAGGGAGCAGAAAGCCCCCCTTTGTGTAACCAGGAAGATAGAAACACTGTATGCATGGTGCAGAATGTCTGCCGCTACATAGGTCTGGGAGTTGCCAGGGACCTGACAATAAGATATTATCACAATATTTAGGTGCCGATACAATATGTATTGCGATTCTCCTGATTTTATATCTATTGCAATTCCATTTCCCCCAAAAAATATTTCTCACCACGTGTCCGCTGCAGAGGAACAAGCGAGAGCCATGAGAAAACGATTTGTGCTCAGTCATGTAAATGAGTGCTGAAAACAAATTGGCTCTCTATTTAAAAAAAAAAAGGAGAACAAGCTGTGAAGGAAAAATACTGGAGTTTTGGTACGATAATGTCAAAAACGATACGATATATGGTCAAAAATAATATCCCGATATGCAACCGGATACATTTTTGCCCCCCATCACTACTGCTACACCGCTCCATTGTAATGAGCCCCAAGGCAGGGAGGTAGATTCCCTCCTCTAGAACTATGCCTATGTGTGTTGTTGTCGAGCAAAACTGTTTGTGGAAGGTATCATATAGGCCTATTTGGCAGGGAAACTGTGAAGCGAGCTGTGGCCAATTGCTTGTTTCTGTTTTCTGTTTTGTTTTCTTTAATAAAAGATGCAATGTTGTCCGTTTGCTGCTTTTCATGAAATCATGCGTACCTGTTCTTTATATGGCCAGAAACAACTTTGTTCATATGGGCAGAAGAGAGTTAGGTTTAGGCAGAACTGTGCTAACTGTTGGAACGGTTCACAGCATATCTGCCCTATTCATAGGTGGCGTCTCCAATAGAAGCTTCCCCTAAAGAAAATGACAAAAATGACAGTATATAATTACTGCTGTCTTTCCAAAAATATATTACAATCCTTCAAAACACTACACCAGAGAGGATGATTTTGCCACAGATTATCATTAGCTTATTTTCGAACAATAGCTGCAGATTCTTTTAAATCACAAGGCCAGGGCATTTCCTAAAGTCGGGAGGCGTGCGAATTGGGCACCGCGCATAACATGTCAAATAGATGATTGTTGATTTGCGGCTGTCAGCGAAATGCATCTAAAATAGGCCTAGGTCTATCGTAATATTTCAAAATACAATCGCTGGAAAAACACAAAAGAGAGGAGACAAAGATAAAACTAGAACCTGTCTTTAGGGAGGCCATAAAAATGCACAACTCGCAATAGGCTATTTATTGAGTGAACAGTAGCTTATCTTATTGGGAGAGCATCAGCCATATCCCCGGTGAGTGCGCATATTCACTGTCTTTATCATTGGGTGAGTCCGTGCTCCGGAACAGTTTTCTTTTAGGGCAATTACCTCATCTAGGCTTGATGGACGTCAAAGCCTACGACATGTGTCTCCCCTTTTCATCGGCCTCAATTAGATGGATGTGTTCACGACAATGTCGTTCTCACTTTTTCAGTGTCAGCAGAGTAGTCTGCCCTGTCATTTTTGTGTATTAAAAAGGCTGCTATTATCTCAGTCGTGGAGAGCAAAGTGTCGTAGAATGTCTGCATGAAATATCCTGCAAACAGTGAGTCAGTTATATTATTAGCCTAATTTCTGGACTATCCAATCTACTCATCACATTAGGGACTAGTACACTATCTTACTTGAGTCTGAAAATGCGATGATAGATGCATGGAATACTTATCATTAAAGATAAAACAAACAAAACATGATTTTTGTTGTTGTTGCTTCCCCGAACTTGAAACTCACACGCTGCCAATGGCCCTACTCTAACTTGAAACGTGAGTGTTATTTTTGGCAATGGTATAGCCAACATTTGTCTGTTCAGATTTTTATTTATTTATTTTCCTATATTTTGGTTGACTATATTGTCAGAGATTGCTGTAATGTTTTACCTTATTACGTTATGTCTATCCAGAGAGAGAGAAGGAAAGAGAGAATTACAGATGGAGACGGCAGGGCTTACAGAGAAGTAATGAGAGAGATGGAGAGAGCGCAACAGAGATATTGAGGGAGATTGAGTGAGGAAGAGCGAGTGTATACCTCTGCAGGGCACAGGAACGGCAAAATGAACCTCGGGGATGTGGCCCCAGCCCCTTTACCCCTCCCCTCCAGGCCCCCAGGGGCCTCCTAATGATTGGCTGATTGGTGACACAGAGAGCCAATCCCCAGCAGGCACAGACAGGGTTAGAGGTGGGGTCAGCCACACGGCCCCAAGCATCAATACTTAATCTGTTCTGCTCTCTCTAAAAAACAGAACTCTGCCGCTTCGCTCACTCCATCTCTCTATACCTCTCCTCCTCTGCACCGTTCTCTCTTTCACTCTATCCCTCTCCTCCACGGCCATGTTCGCTTCATCCCTCTGTCTCTCTGTCCTTTTTTTCCTATGCTGTAGACATACAAACACACTGACAAGCTTTCACATGTGAGGACACACACTGACACACAGAACCCAACACACACCGTAAACACCTTGCTGTGCTTCCACTATGCTCTGGTCTGCAGTATGCTGCAGCATTTCGCCAAGTGCTAACCCCGTGTGTGTGAAGTGTTGCTGCTGAACTGACTCTGCGCGCGCACACACACACACACACACACACACACACACACACACACACACACACGTCCTTCCCATGGATGTCCTCTGTCTCACTCAGGATACAGCAACAGGCCTTTTGTATATTTGTTTTCTCAGCAGGAGTTTTTCCTCACACACAGGCACACACACATCACCCACTACCTCAACTCTCCTGGTTACTCTCACCTTCAGGGTTTGAATCCTGGTTATCAGTTTTCCACAAAGAGCAGACGTTTTTAGTCCCACATCAAATAGGACTAGTTAAGGTTGAGATGAGAGACAAGAACGCTTGCGATACAGTTTGGAGCGCCTGACTCCCTGACTCTGCACCTCTCTCCTGATCACATAGAGAACCTCAGTACTGTACACCATGTCTGCAGGTCAGGCCCACTCAGACAAACCCATGCCTGTCTTCTCCAATACTGTGACTCTTGACACCGGGACTGGCACCAGGAATAACAATAGGGAAGGAGATGGAAGCATACTGCACACTATAGAGAAACTTGAAGTCAGTAATTATCAGAGGGTGTACTGTAGTCTTTTCGTGTGAAGACTTATATGGAGGATGAGGTAGTCTGTATGAAAGGCTGAGGGTGGAAGATAGAGTTGAATGGGGGGATATTGAGCGAGAGCGTGAGGTGAGATATAGACCCAGAGAAATGTTGGAGAACATGGGGCTGAGGTAATCACAAGTGATTGGTGATCACGCTCTCACTCCCAGAAGTCCCTCTGTTAATAAAGTGTGTCTCTGTCTGTGTGTGTGCGCGCGACTGATTCCTACCCATCAGCTGGTCAGATTAAAGCCGTGAGGGTAGACCAATAGGCAATCATCAGCCAGACCATAACTCACTCTGCAAAACACTTCACTCTCTCCCTCTCTCTCTCGTTCCCTCTCTTACTCACTCACTTTATCTCTGTATCTCTGTTTTTCTTCCTTTGCTCTCTGTCAGTTTATCTGTTTCTCTCTTTATGCCTCAGTCTATCGGTCTCTCTCTCTCTCTCTCTCTCTCTCTCTCTCTCTCTCTCTTTCTCTCTCTCTCTCTCTCTCTCTCTCTCTCTCTCTCTCTCTCGGTCTCTCTCTCGGTCTCTCTCTCGGTCTCTCTCGGTCTCTCTCTCTCTCTCTCTCTCTCTCTCTCTCTCTCTCTCTCTCTCTCTACTACTCCGCCCTGTACCCTCTCTGCCTGTCCCCTGCCTGAGTGATTGGCAGGGAAGATGAGGTGTGTGTTCTACCATGTCTTAGCTCTCTCTCTTCAATCTCTCCCTCTGTTTTCTAATTCCACCACTCCTCCTCCATCTTCATCTCTCCTTCTCGAGAATGTGAATCCCAGTCATATTAGCGTTTTATGCAAGACCTTTCTCCCAATCTAGCCTACATTCCACGCTACATGTATTGGCTAGTCTAAACTTATTTAACAGACATGTCCTTATTGAGTGTAGAGACTGAGGGAGAGGCCGAGGGAGAGGCCGAGGGAAGAGGCCGAGGGAAGAGGCCGAGGGAGGGGCCGAGGGAGAGGCCGAGGGAGGGGCCGAGGGAGGGGCCGAGGGAGGGCCGAGGGAGAGGCCGAGGGAGAGGCCGAGGGAGGGGCCGAGGGAGAGGCCGAGGGAGAGACCGAGGGAGGGGTCGAGGGAGAGACCGAGGGAGATACCGAGGGAGGGGCCGAGGGAGATACCGAGGGAGGGGCCGAGGGAGAGACCGAGGGAGGGGCCGAGGGAGAGACCGAGGGAGAGGCCGAGGGAGAGGCCGAGGGGCTGAGGGAGAGACGGGGCGAGGGAGAGACGGGGCGAGGGAGAGACGGGGCGAGGGAGAGTCGGAGCGAGGGAGAGTCGGAGCGAGGGAGAGTCGGAGCGAGGGAGAGTCGGAGCGAGGGAGAGTCGGAGCGAGGGAGAGAGAGAGGGGCCGAGGGAGAGAGAGAAGGGCCGAGGGAGAGAGAGAGAAACGGAGAAACGGGCTGAGGGAGGGAGAGAGAGAGAAACGGGCTGAGAGAGAGGAAAAAGAGGAGAGAGAGTGGCTGAGAGGGAAGAAGAGGAGAGAGTGAGAGAGAGAGTGGCTGAAAGAGAAGAATGAGGGAGAAGAGGGAAGAGGGAGAGGCTGAGATTGGCTAATAGGAAAAAGGAGAGGCAGCGATTGGCTGAGAGGGAGGGGCGGGAGAGTGGGAAGAAGAAGAGGAGAGAGTGGCTGAGAGGGAAAGAGGAGAGAGAGTGGCTGAGAGGGAAAGAGGAGAGAGAGTGGCTGAGAGGGAAAGAGGAGAGAGAGTGGCTGAGAGGGAAGGAGAGCGTGGCTGAGAGGGAAGGCAGAGGCTAAGAAAGAACTAGAGTGCAAAGATGTATTTTGGGGCGGCAGGTGGTTAGAGCGTTGGGCCAGTAACCGAAAGGTTGCTGGATCGAATCCCCGAGCTGACAAGGTAAAAATCTGTTGTTTTGTCCCTGAACAAAGCCGTTAATCCACTGTTCCCCGGTAGGCCGTCATTGTAAATAAGAATTTGTTTTTAACTGACTTGCCTAGTTAAATAAAGTTTACATAATTTTTTTTTTTTTAATGTTTTGAGAGAAAGCAAAGGCACAAATTTGGAAGGCATAAAGGACAAGGAAAGTCATAGAGAGAGAAGGAGAAAGAGCATCCAGTGCCTTTTATTTTATTGTGGTCATTTATTAAGGTCCCATTCCCCCGAGGAGCAGTGAGAGAGAAACAATTAAAATTATCCACGAGTAGACGCTGCTGCAGTTAACTGACACTTAAAGGAAAACTCCACTTAAATTATCTTAGTTTTTTTTCATTAGTCCATTGTTGATATAGTCCCAAAATGTTTTGCATGCAAGTTTTCAAGATATTGCGTAACACATCATCATGATGTGACACTTTGCTTCTTGAAAACGTGACTGCTGACATGCACAACATTTTGGGACTGTATCAATCTAATTTTATTTAGGAGATGTTATTGCCGGTGTAGCGAAATGCTTGTGTTTCTAGCTCCAACAGTGCAGTAGTATCTAACAATTCACAACAATACATACCAATCTAAAAGTAAAATAATAGAATTAAGAACTAAATAAATGATAGGATGTGAAATGTCGGAGTGGCATTGCTTTCCGGTGGTATGTAATAACACAAACAAACAAAAAACGTCAGAAATAATGAATATAAAAAATACTGCAAAGTTGCTTCGGAGCTAAAAGCATCTTACTCCGTATCAACAGTGGACTAATGAAAAAGATACCAAAATATAGTGTATTTTTTTTCCTTTAAGGTGTACCCTGGCATCACTGCCATGTATAATTCTAATGTATGATTACACCCACTAGTCTAGTTTACCATTTAATACTGTCTGCTTTTTGAAAGTGACCTCTAGTAGGAAGTTAGAGCGGTTAGATGATGAAGAAAGACTCAAAACGTTCTTGTATGTTTTAGTTTAATGGGGGAATGGTATGGAGTAGACTCCCGAGTGGCGCAGCGGTCTAAGGCACTGCATCTCAGTGCAAGAGGTGTCCCTGCAGTCCCTGGTTCGAATGCGTCACATCAGGTCGTGATTGGTGGTCCCAATAGGGCGGCGCACAATTGGCCCAGCGTCGTCCGGGTTTGGCCCGGGGTAGGCCGTCATTGTAAATAAGAATTTGTTCTTAGCTGACTTGCCTATTTAAATTAAAGGTTATAAAGGAATAATGATTGATAGTAACTCATGTGAAGCTACCATGTCTCATGCTTCATAATTAGAGGTCGACCGATTAATCTGAATGGACGGTATTTTTGGGCGCGATTTGCCGATTAAAAAAAAAAAAAAACGTTTTATTATTTATATATATATTTTATATATTTTTTTTACACCTTTTATTTAATCTTTATTTAACTTGGCAAGTCAGTTAAGAACACATTCTTATTTTTAATGGCGGCCTAGGAACGGTGGGTTAACTGCCTCGTTCAGGGGCAGAACGACAGATTTTCACCTTGTCAGCTCGGGGGATCCAATCTTGCAACCTTACAGTTAACTAGTCCAACGCAATAACGACCTGCCTCTCTCTCGTTGCACTCCACAAGGAGACTGCCTGTTACGCAAATGCAGTAACCAAGGTAAGTTGCTAGCTAGCATTAAACGTATCTTATAAAAAACAATCAATCATAATCACTAGTTAACTACACATGGTTGATGATATTACTAGATATTGTCTAGCGTGTCCTGCGTTGCATATAATCTGACTGAACATACAATTATCTAAGTATCTGACTGAGCGGTGGTAGGCAGAAGCAGGCGAGTAAACATTCATTCAAACAGCACTCTTTTGCGTTTTGCCAGCAGCTCTTCGTTGTGCGTCAAGCTGTTTATGACTTCAAGCCTCTCAACTCCCGAGATGAGCCTGGTGTAACCGAAGTGAAATGGCTGGCTAGTTAGCGCCGTGCTACTCGCTCTGAGCCTTGAGATGGTTGTTTCCCTTGCTCTGCATGGGTAGTGCTGCTTCGATGTGGTGGCTGTTGTCGTTCGAGCCCAGGGGAGCGAGGAGAGGGACGGAAACTATACTGTTACCCTGGCAATACTAAAGTGCCTTTAAGAACATCCAATAGTCAAAGGTTAATGAAATACAAATGGTATAGAAGGAAATAGTCCTATAATTCCTAGAATAACTACAACCTAAAACTTCTTACCTGGGAATATTGAAGACTCATGTTAAAAGGAACCACCAGCTTTCATATGTTCTCATGTTCTGAGCAAGGAACTGAAAGGTTCATTCATGTTTTATTATTTACTTGAGGCTAAATTGATTTTATTGATGTATTATATTAAGTTCAAATAAGTGTTCATTCAGTATTGTTGTAATTGTCATTATTACAAATACATAATAATAAAAAATAAAAATTGTCCGATTAATCGGTATCGGCTTTTTTGGTCCTCCAATTATCGGTATCGGCGTTGAAAAATCATAATCCGTCGACCTCTATTCATAATATGTACATAGCATAGATGTGTTGGAATTTCCATGCAGAGAAGTGATTTGCTTAGCTGTTGGCTTAGTCGATGTTCCCTACACAGCTATATCCATATTAACAGTCTGCACTCTGCAGTGTCAAACCTGTGTATGTTTTAACCTCAATGTGAAGGGAATGTTTCCACAGCCGTACCTCCAACAGTTAGTTACCCTTGAAGAGCACTATCCCTGTCCTGTCTGTCCTGCCTGTTTATTGGCTTGAGGAAGGAACACAGCCATTGATTTTCATTACGTTCTCTCCGTGTCTGGCATAAATGACGGCCCGTCGCCCCTCGCTGTGAATACGCAAATATCACCCTCGCCCTGTGCTTTGCTTCACTGTGCTGCGCCACTGAACTGCAGCACGCCTGCCCCGGAATGGAGAATGTAATTTTTGAACAACCCCCTCTTCTCCAGTGAGAACAGCATTAGTCCTGACTATTTACTCAGGAAAGTGGGAATAAGTTCCCTTCCTTCAGAGAGTCTTTGAAATGGCGCTGCGTCTGTAAGAGACGTCCCAGGGAAGTTTTGTAGAGACACTGGTGGAACTAATCATAAGCTGGCCCAGTCCGACCCAATGTGGTTATTGGGTTATTGCTTAGTGGGAGCTGCTCTCTCGCCCCCAGACACACACAGTATGCGCACATTATATCTCTCTGCTCCCTCTGTTTGATTGTTGATTTTGGCTGAGATAATATGCAAATATACATACAGTTGAAGTCGGAAGTTTACAAGCACATAGGTTGGGGTCATTAAAACTTGTTTTTCAACCACTCCACAAATTTCAAAACTATGGTTTTGGCAAGTCAGTTAGGACATCTACTTTGTGTATGACACAAGTTATTTTTCCAACAATTGCTTACAGACGGATTATTTCACTTATAAATCATTGTATCACAATTCCAGTGGGTCAGAAGTTTACATACACTAAGTTGACTGTGCCTTTAAACAGCTTGGAAAATTCCAGAAAATTATGGCATGGCTTAAGAAGCTTCTGATAGGCTAATTTGCATAATTTGAGTCAATTGGAGGTGCACCTGTGGATGTATTTAAAGGCATACCTTCAAACTCAGTACCTCTTTGCTTGACATCATGGGAAAATCAAAAGGAATCATCCTTGGGTCCAATTTCCAAATGCCTGAAGGTACCACATTCATCTGTACAAACAATAGTACGCAAGTATAAACACCATGGGACCATGCAGCCATCATACCACTCAGGAAGGAGACGCGTTCTGTCTCCTAGAGATGAACATACTTTTGTGCGAAAGGTGCAAATCAATCCCAGAACAACAGCAAAGGACCTTGCTGGAGGAAACGGGTACAAAAGTATCTATATCCACAGTAAAACGAGTCCTTTATCGACATAACCTGAGAAGCCGCTCAGCAAGGAAAAAGCCACTGCTCTAAAACCGCCATAAAAAAGCCAGACTACGGTTTGCAACTGCACATGGGGACAAAGATCGTACTTTTTGGAAAAATGTCCTCTGGTCTGATGAAACAAAAATAGAACTGTTTGGCCATAATGACCAACGTTCTATTTGGAGGAAAAGGGGGAGGCTTGCAAGCTGAAGAACACCATCCCAACCATGAAGCACGGGGTTGGCAGCATCATGTTGTGGGGGTGCTTTGCTGCAGGAGGGACTGGTGCACTTCACAAAATACATGGCATCATGAGGGAGGAAAAATATGTTGAAGCAATATCTGAAGACATCAGTCAGGAAGTTAAAGCTTGGTCGCAAATGGGTCTTCCAAATGGACAATGAACCCAAGCATACTTCCGAAGTTGGCAAAATGGCTTAAGGACAACAAAGTCGAGGTATCAGAGTGGCCATCACAAAGCCCTGACCTCCATCCTATAGAAAATGTGTGGGCAGAACTGAAAAAGTGTGGGCGAGCAAGGAGGCCTACAAACCTGACTCAGGTACACCAGCTCTGTCAAGAGGAATGGGCCAAAATTCACCCAACTTATTGTGGGAAGCTTGTGGAAGGCGACCCGAAACGTTTGACCCAAGTTAAACAATTTAAAGGCAATGCTACTAAATACTAATTGAGTGTATGTAAATGTCTGACCCACTGGGAATGTGATGAAAGAAATAAAAGCTGAAATAAATCGTTCTCTCTACTACTATTCTGACATTTTTACCAGGATTAAATGTCAGGAATTGTGAAAAACTGAGTTTAAATGTGTTTGGCTAAGGTATATGTAAACTTCCGACTTCAACTGTAAGCAGTTAAGTTGACTGGATGTTGAGAGTTTGTGAAGACCAGTATTACTGTAAGCACTTGAACATATTGTCCCATTTCCACTCCTTTAGTTCTTCAGTCTGTTTTAAGAGCTTTAATTGTCTTCCCCTGGATAGCCCTTTAGATGAGGGCTATCCAGGGCTATAGAAGAGGGCTATCTCAGACTCGCTCTCTCTCACTTTAATTCCCCTCCTTTATTTAGCCCTGTAAAAGCCGGCCTGGAAATGTAATGAGCGTCTGAAAGAAGGCAGGAGAAAAAGTAAAGGGCAAATTTAACAGGGATTTGTCTTTCAGCTTCTAGTCGATTGTAAATTCTCTGATTGTGACAGAAAATATTTAATATCTTCTGTCTTTCTTTCTTTTTCTTGTCTTCTCTCGCTCTGCCAGGCAGTAAGTGTCCAAATTCCCACTCTGAGTGTAGATTTGTCTTCCTATCAAACATAATGTCAAGGTAGAGTAGGCCTAAGTGGAGAGATGTAGATGGAGGGCACTGGGAGGATGCTACAGTATTATCTTCGCTGTCGCTCCACTGCTGCTAACGCCTGATATGTTAGAAAATGTGTTTTGTTGTGTAATTCTCTCTCTCTCTTTGCAGGCTGAACCAGAGGGATTCTCTCACTTCCATCTCTACGTGTGTGCTGCTTTCCTGGTGCGATGGAGGAAAGAGATTCTGGATGAGAGAGATTTCCAGGTAAGAGAGAGAAGGATGGAAATGTATGTTGTCATACCTACATCACCTTTTTCTTAGGTTCTGGGTGAGAAAAATACCCCACTTAATAGTGGTGTTTCCATCACTTTATATTTGAAAGAGTGAGTGAGGTCTCACTCTTCCCATGTTGCTCTATTTAAAAAATGGTGTAATTTGGGCTTTGGTCATTTGGCCACAGATGGTGCTGTTTAAAAGTAGTGCACTGTTTATACAGGGAATAGAGTGTCATTTGAGACTGTGCCACTAAGTATGAATGTGAGTCCCAGTAGGGCTGAACAGAGTGTGCCAGCCAGTGTCCTCTTCTCCCCCAGTACATCCCAGACCAGCACCACGCTCATCATTAACTACAGGGATCAGGGGTCACAATGGCTGCATTAGTGGGATGACAGCAGCAGCTGCTGCAAGGTGACATTGGCATGAGGCAGGAATCAGACTTTGGGCCCTTTCCCCTAGTTCCTCTCTTCTATTCTCTCCGTTTCTCTTATTGACGGATGTATCTTCTCTTGTCTTCTCTCAACCACACTCTGAAGAGTTTTAGGTCAATGAGTGCTTCTTCAACTTTAATAAGACCCGTTTCGAAGTTCTCCTTTGCTCTACCTCCTAGTCCCTCATTAACCTTCCTCTCCCTCCTTTTCCCTCCCCCTCTTCCTTCTTCCTTCTCTGTGCAAATTGAATTGAAACTGGTGTGTGGTTGAATATGCAGAGGTTCAGTGGTGCATGCCGCGAGGGGCTCTGTGTGTCGGTGTGTGTGTGCACACGTGTGAGCATGCGCCTGTGTGTATGTGTGTCGCAGTTGATTTATAGTGTTTACAGTGCCCACTGATTTAGTATTATCCCTGCTGCACGGCTGTACCACACACACACACCTTGGCATGCAGACTGCCACCGACGTGCCAGAGGCCCTAACACTCGCATCCATCTATCCTCCTTTCCTCCTCCCCTGGGAGAGAGCGGGGGAAGAGAGGTGGCTCTCTTTTTCTCTGTCTTTATTTCATCACTCTCTGTACCTCTCCCTCCTTCAGACCCTCAGTGTTCCTCTCTCTCTCTCTCTCTCTCTCTCTCTCGCTCTCTTTATCCTTTTCTCTCCCTTTTGCTTTTGCTCATTTTCTTTTGCTCTCTCTACCTCCATTCTTCTCTCTCTCTCTTTAGCTGAACATGCAGTGCATTTGGAAAGTATACGACCCCTTGATTTTTTTCCCACGTTATGTTACAGCCTTATTCTAAAATTGCTTCAATTTTTCCCTCATCAATCTACACACAATACCACATAATGACACAGCAAAAACAAAAACAAAATGATATCACAACAAGTTTGGAACACCTGTATTTGGGGAGATTCTCCCGTTCTTCTCTGCAGATCCTCTCAAGCTCTGTCAGGTTGGATGGGGAGCGTTGCTGCACAGCTATTTTCAGGTCTCTGCAGAGATGTTCGATCGGGTTCAAGTCCGGGCTCTGGCTGGGCCACTTAAGGACATTCAGAGACATGTCCAGAAGCCACTTCTGTGTTGTCTTGGCTGTGTGCTTAGGGTTGTTGTCCTGTTGGAAGGTGAACCTTTGCCCCAGTCTGAGGTCCTGAGCGCTCTGAAGCAGGTTTTCATCAAGGATTTCTCTGTACTTTTCTCTGTTCATCTTTGCCTTGATCCTGACTAGTCTTCCAGTCCCTGCTGCTGAAAAACATCCCCACAGCATGACATCCCCACAGCTGCCACCACCATGCTTCACCGTTGGGATGGTTCTGTTTTTGCTTTGTCATTGTGGGGTATTGTGTGTAGATTGCTGAGGATTTGTATTTATTTAATCCATTTTAGAATAAGGCTGTAACGTAACAAAATGTGGAAAAAGCCAAGGGTTCTGAATACTTTCCGAATGCACTGTATATATACAGTCACCACTGATTTACACCCATACCTTACACCCACTGTGAAACCTCAAGAGAACATCTATACCTTTTTGACTATAGAGCTACGGGCCATATTCACTTTTCTTCTTACTTAATTCCATACAGTACTGTATCGAGTCTACATGGAATGGGATGGAGGTTTGGCATTTCCCTGTGGGGATAAGTGTGATACCCTGCAGAGAGATAGGCATCAAAGAGAGGTATAGGCAGAGAAAAGAGTGAAGTGTGATTATGAGAACTGAAATGAGTGTTCAATCTAAATGTGTGGATTGGCTATACAATGAGTCACCACGGCGACCGTGTTACAGGATGAGACTTGGGTTAATGCCGCTGTGTGTGTGCGTGTGTGTGTGCAAGTCTGTGTGTATGTGTTTGAGTCTGTGTGTGTGTGTGTGGCTGACATTCTCCCTGTCAGTGTTCTGTGCCTACTGCTCTGACAGTTCTTTGACCATCTGCAGCCCCAGCTAGCCAGTCCCCTCCTCTGTACTGACCACTGATGTCTTCTAGGCCAGGCCTATTCTTGGCAGAAAGGCTGGTAATAAGTTTGACCTAATTAGGCAGCCAGGCAGCGGAGGACCAGAACTTGACATTAGACCCGAGTTCCCCTCCCAATCTCAGGTCCATTATTTAGTAGGCAGGCAGGGGAGGACCAGAGACCAGACCGTACCTCCTTCCATCATCCCAGGCCGAGGCCTGCTGTTCAGGCCAACCTGCCTCAAGCAAACCCACCCCAGTAATAGGGCTTTGATCCCCCGAAAAACAATCCTACCTCTGGGCTTCTTCCCTTCAAACTCACATCCAAGACTGTGTCTTTGGCTCCAAGCTAACTAACCCACCCTAGTCTTTGGCTTTGCCCCTATTAAGTGGCTTTGGCTTTGACCTTAGCCTCCATCAAACCAACCTCAGACTCTAGTTGATAGCCCCAGGAAATCCCCCACAGTGGGGCTGGTCCCCACCAGCAGCCCACCCACCCTGACCCAGCCCAGCTCCAGGCCTTGGCACCATCTCCTCAGGTTGGCCAGGCCTCAGTCTGCTCCATTACTCCCTCACCCAGTCTGTCTCTCTCAGCAGTGACCTTTCGTCTGGGTCTTGTGATTACCATCCAGTGACAGACCACACTAACTCCCACTATTTTGCTTTCCTCTCACACTACTGTACTCTTCTGGTAGCTCCAAGCTACTCTTGCCCACATTTTCTGACCGAGTCTCAAATGGTTCTCTTTCCCCAATATAGTGCAGTACTTTTGACCAGAGCCCTATGGGCTCTTGTCAAAAGTAGTGCACTATAAAGGGAACGGGGTACCATTTGAGACATACACTCTTCCTCTCTCCTCACTGGACTACAGCAAGGCTCAGTATTGATGGAGTGAACACTAGGGCCCCCCTGGTAGGGTGTAGCAAGTCATTGACATGATGACTGATTATTAAAAGAAAACAGGCTTCAGTAATCCATTATTCACTGCTTCCTTGTTGTGTGGTTGGATTGTGGGGTCATTCCAATGCAATTCAACTCGATGCAGGATAGAACATTGAATTGACTCCGAGTCTAAAGGGTTATTGCATCCCTCCTCCACCTCCATTAAACTGAATGACCCATAGAGGAGTTATGTAATAAGAGCAGTGCATAGTGATGCCATGGCTCCGTACCCAAACCGGCCGCGTGCGTGCGTCATTGTGCGCAAATTGAATTTGTCCGCCCACACCAAACGCGATCACGACACGCAGGTTAAAATATCAAAACAAACTCTGAACCAATTATATTAATTTGGGGACAGGTCGAAAAGCATTAAACATTCATGGCAATTTAGCTAGCTAGCTTTCAGTTGCTAGCTAATTTGTCCTATTTAGCTAGCTTGCTGTTGCTTGCTAATTTGTCCTGGGATAAATGTTGAGCTGTTATTTTACCTGAAATGCACAAGGTCCTCTACTTTGCCAATTAATCCACACATAAAACAGTCAACCGAATCATTTCAAGTTATCTCTCCTCCTTCCAGGCTTTTTCTTCTCTTGACTTCATATTGCGATTGGCAACTTTCATAAATTAGATGCATTACCGCCACCGACCTATTTCGTCTTTCAGTCACCCACGTGGGTATAACCAATGAGGAGATGGCATGTGGGAGATGGGAGAGGCAGGACTTGCAGCGCGATCTGCGTCAGAAATAGAACTGACTTCTATTTTAGCCCTTGGCAACGCAGACGCTTGTTGGCGCACGCGAGCAGTGTGGGTGCAATAATTGAATAACATGTATGTCTAAATTTATTTTGCAGCGCACGCAACGCAAGCGGTGTAGTCAGCCTGTTAGCCTGGGGGGGGGATAATGACAGCTTCCTGTGGTTCACAGACCTTGTTCTGGTCAGCCACTCTAATCACTGAGTATATTCGTATAGCTCCCAAGAGCACTGCTTGTGACACAAAGTGCATCGGGTTTGTGTGTGGGTGTGCGCACATGCATGTGCAGACACAGAGTTAGTTTTCTTGTTGTGTGTGTTGACAGAGAGTTGAAGAGTTCACCACTCCTCTCCACTGTGCCTGCCATCTGCTCTCTTCTTTCTCTCCTCTACCCCTCTCGCCTCTATCCCCTCCTGGCCCCCCTGCAGTGAGCCACCACAGGCCACAGACAGCCAAATGTCAGAGCCCACTGGCATGTACTGAGGCCAATATGCAGCAAATGAGCCCTCATTATCTATTTGTTTATCACATAATGGGAAGCCTTTTCTCAGGCTAATGAAACAGACACAAAGGCTGCAACCCAAAATGGTACCCTATTCCCTTTACTGATTTTGAACAGGACTCTGGTCAAAAGTTGTGCGCTATGTAGGAAATAAGGTGCCATTTGGGATTCATCCAAAGATTGTTTTTCCTTCCAGCCTTTGATTAGCGATTACATTTCCCCTGGCCTCTGGTTCCACAGAAAATGATGTGATGATATAACTTGTCTACAAATCAGGACAGAATCTAGGCCCACCATCTTGTAATGCATCCTGGACATTACCTTAAAGCTAGAATCCTTAATTGGAGAAATCCTGACATGTCCGTTTGGGATATTACAACAACAAAGAAGTTCCTGCAATCAATGAACACTGTTTTGTTTTTTTTTACCTCTGACATCATCGCACGAGCGATAGAACAGCAGAATATGTACCACAATATTTTTTACCATGCTGCCGGATGCTCCTCTTCTCCGTTGAATCAACACAACAAAAATTATAACAAAGGCACTGGGGCGAAATGATCTTTATTGCAGGATATAACCTGTGCTTATACGGCTTATATACAGGCGCTACTTAAACAGCCATTCCTATGCTCATACAGATTCTTCAGAGCATCATTAGCCAGTCTAAAGTCAGCAGTCTACAAGCAATCTAGCGGTACCTGCTGTCTTAGCTGTCCATTACTTGTCCGATACAGATGTCTTTGTCCTGCCATACACCAGGGGCTGGCTCACCTGACACCTCCCACACACCTTCCCTCCCAGCCTAGCCCTGTACAGAACAGAGCCGTAGGCCTCTGTCACCCTCTCTATCTCTGTGTGTCCGTCTCTTACTCTCTTGTGAAAGACACCTGTGATCTTTGTGACCAGTCCCCCTGAGTCTGAAACCAGTGTAACACGTTTAAATGTGGATAGATGGGGTGAGGGAGAAAGAAAATAGAAACGGGTCTAATCAATCTTCCACTGTTTGACTTGATTTAAATTGAGTTTAGCCTCTAATGGTGAGGGCTTGGAGTTGAGACGCTGTCGTGCAGGGTTTGTTGTATGGCTGTTCCAGGGTTCTGTAATCTGTATCTGTTCACAGTTCTACACCACAGCCCTGGAGCACTTACCCTGATACACACTTACAGTCGTCGAGCAATGGCACATACACACACACACACGCACGAGATGGCCCTTGCAGCTCCAGCAGCCAATCAAACGTGTGAAGCAGAAAACTTGGAAGTAATGCACTCTTATTATCGACATCATACATGAGTGCAGGCTTTAATTAAAAAGAGAAGATGTATGGCCATGTAATAACCTGCATGTTAACTCACACTTACAATATCACATTATATAATACATGCCTCACTCACAATGTATCATTCATTCCCTTAATATTAGACTGCAGTTGCCATTTACATTTTCTTCTGCCATCAGGTTTATAACACTTGGTTTATTTTTAATTGTTTAAATAATATTTGTCAACTTTTTGGACAATACAAAAACAATAGACAACTCAACATTTACATACACAAATATTAATGACCTCACACTTACTCAGACCCACATGTTCCCACTGTAACTTCACCCATCCTGCCCGTCTCACAATAACACTTTCTCATTTCTCATCCCCTGGACATCACCAGTGTTTGCAATACTTCATGCCATCTAGCTTCGAACTGCACGATTCTGCCTCTCTCTCTAGCCCATGTTTTTTTAGTATTTAGATAATAATGCATTTGATTTATCCACTGTCTTGATTTCCAGTTTTTTAGCAAAAGTTTAAAAAATGATTGATGACAAAAGTACAGTCAGTCCAGCCAGTCTCACCGCACCCTCATATGCCATGTCTTAAAATTGATATTGTAATTAATTGATATTGTAAAACAGCCAACTCTAACTCCGCCCATAAATTTTGGACTTTCTAGCACTGTTCGTTTTAGAGATGACTCAGCCGTTGTGCTGTAAAAATTTAGATTTTTGTCTCTTGTATAAACAATTCTGTACATTAGTTTATACTGGATTAAGCATACATTTTTGTTAACTGTCATTTAGTTTTTTGTGTTCTAACACTCACTTCATTATGTGCCCATATCAGTTATTTTTAGGTGTTGGTTCCAATAGTTTAGTTGTATAGGCTTTCTGCAATGTTTTTGTATCTTATAACTAGTTTGGTGTGTATTCGTTGGTTTTGTGAGGGCTGTGTTTACCAGGTTTATTTGCTTGTTTTAAAAATAACTATATTTTGGAGATTTCGTTTTCAAATCACCGAAAGTGAGCGGTTGTAATCTGAATAAAGGGAAAAAAGCCATTCTTGAACATGGGGTGAGCCATTCTTACTCATTTGTAAATAAAGCCAATTTGTTTTTTAGAATTATTTCTGTTTTTAGAGGAAGAGAAAACAAAAGCCCACTGTGCCTAATTTTCGAAAATCTTCAGGCAACATGTCAAGTGTAATTCTCCCATTGCATTTACTCAAGTTCTGTTCACTCCAGGACCACCGACAGTTTTTTGTTGTCGTTGCCTGATGCAGGACTCTTGTGCCAGAGAAGAGAGACTCTCAGACTGAAAACGCCTCCATTAATTTAAGAAAAGTCCATTTGTGCCACGGTTTAGACTACCGATAGAGCAGCGTTCCTACTCCCCCTTGTGATAGTGTGGTGCAATGACAGAATGCCACCATCTACCACTAACGGTCGCGGCATAAGCTCATAACTTTTAATGGAAGAACCACTGTAGTATTCTTTATGTGAGTTTAACCTGTAGTTGTTGGCTCTCTTCAAAAGTAAAATATCATTTTCCTGCTTAACCTGTCTAGGACTGGGCTTCCGCTAGCGGAACGGGGTACAGGGCGCCAAATTCAAAACAACAAAAATCTCATAATTAAATTATTAAAATTCCTCAAGCATTCAAGTATTTTACACCATTCTAAAGATAAAATTCTCTTTAATCCAGCCACAGTGTCTGATTTCAAAAAGGATTTACAGTGAAAGCACCACAAACGATTGTCTCCACCAAGTCACAGAAAAGCACAGCCATTTTTTCCAGCCAAAGAGAGGAGTCACAAAAAGCAGAAATAGAGAAAAAATGAATCACTAACCCTTGATGATCTTCATGAGATGACACTCATAGGACTTCATGTTACACAATACATGTATGTTTTGTTTGATAAAGTTCATATTTATATAAAAAAATATTTTTAAAAAAAGTTTACATTGGCGCGTTACGTTCAGTAGTTCTAAAACATGCGGTGATATTGCAGAGAGCCACATCAATTTACAGAAATACTCATAATAAACATTGATAAAGATACGACTATTACACATGAAACTTTAGATAAACTTCTCCTTAATGCAACCGCTGTGTCAGATTTCAAAAAAACTTTACGGAGAAAGCAAACCATGCAATAATCTGAGTACAGCCTTTAGACAACAAAGCAGCCAAAAAGATACCTGCCATATTGGGTAGTCAACCTTACTCAGAAATAGCATTTTAAATATTCACTTACCTTTGATCATATTCATCAGAATGCACTCCCAAGAATCCCAGTTCCACCATAAATGTTTGATTTGTTTGATAATGTCCATCAGTTATGCCCAAATATCTTATTTTGTAAACAAATCCAAAAGCGCGTTCAGGTCTCGCCGAACGTCGGACAAAAAGTTAAAAAAGTTCCGTTGCAGCCCATAGAAACATGCCAAACTAAGTATGGAATCAATCTTTAGGATGTTTTTAACCTGTTGCGTCGAGCAATCCCGTATCCGGGAGCGTAATTATAGCCTCAAGCTCATTACCATAACGCAACGTTTCCTATTCATGAAAATCGCAAATGAAATGAAATAAATATATTGAAACACAAGCTTAGCCTTTTGTTAACAACACTGTCATCTCAGATTTTCAAAATATGCTTTTCAACCATAGCTACACAAGCTTTTGTGTAAGAGTATTGATAGCTAGCATAGCATTAAGCCTAGCATTCAGCAGGCAACATTTTCACAAAAACAAGAAAAGCATTCAAATAAAATAATTTACCTTTGAAGAACTTAGGATGTTTTCAATTAGGAGACTCTCAGTTAGACAGCAAATGTTCAGTTTTTCCCAAAATATTATTTGTGTAGGAGAAATCACTCCGTTTTGTTCATCATGTTGTTCAATGTTGTTTAGAATGTTGTTTAGAATCAATCCTCAAGGTGTTTTTCACATATTCGATGATAAGTCATTCGTGGCAGTTTGGTTTCTCCTCTTAACCTCTTGCCTCTACTTGGGACGCTTGCGTCCCAACTAGAGCTCTGGAAATGCAAATGCGCTACGCTAAATGCTAATAGTATTAGTTAAAACTCAAAAGTTCATTAAAATACACATGCAGGGTATCAAATTAAAGCTACACTCGTTGTGAATCCAGGCAACAAGTCAGATTTTTAAAATGCTTTTCGGCGACAGCATGAGAAGCTATTATCTGATAGCATGCACCAATACACTACAACAGAAAAGCACAGCAGGGGACGTAAACAAAATAATTAGCATTTCGGCGTTACACAAACCGCACAATAAAATAGAAAACAGTCATTACCTTTCACCATCTTCTTTGTTGGCACTCCTAGATGTCCCATAAACACTATTGGGTCTTTATTTCGATTAAATCGGGCCATATAAAGCCAAGATATCGTTATATGTAGACTGTGTGATAAACGAAAAAAAACAGACGATAAACTTTCACAAAACACTTCGAAATACGTTTGTAATGCTACTTTAGGTATTAGTAAACGTTAATAAGCGATAAAAATCATCCGTAGGCGATGTAAATATCATTAGCTGTCGTCTTGGGAAAAATTTCAGGAGAGAGCTCTTCCGGAATGATCTGGGCGGAGACCGGAGGTAAGTCGTGCCCCTCTTTCGGTTCAACCAAGAATCAAAGATGATTCAATTCACAAGACTCTAGACAACATGGGGATGCTGTGGGAGTTGAATGCTCGGTCTTATCTAATTCGGCTCACTGTTAACAATTGCTGGAAGTGGCGCAAGGATATTTATTTCCATTTTCTGTGATCAGGTTTTCCTGCGCTTTCCGATGTAACGCACGTTATGTAATAGCCACAGTCGTGATTTAACCAGTTTTACGTCCGAGGGTTTCCTATCCACACATTCTAACCGTATGAACGTACTATATTCCTGGCATGAGTAGCAGGGCGCTGAAATGTTGCGCGATTTTTAACAAAATGTTCAAAAAAGTAGAGGGTCGACTGAAGAGGTTAAGCAAATGGTAAAATGCACGCAGCTGGAGATTGCGCAATAATTGCAACGGGGGACACCAAGCGGGGCACCTGGTAAATGTAGTCTCTTATGGTCAATCTTCCAATGATATGCCTACAAATACGTCACAATGCTGCAGACACCTTGGGGAAACGACAGAAAGTGTAGGCTCATTCCTTGCGCATTCACAGCCATATAAGGAGACAGATGGCATAGCAGTTCAGACGTCTTTTGTCCTCGTCTTGTCGTGTATATATATATATTTACAACTTTTTTCACATACATTTTATTTTTATTTTCCATCAACTCATCTTCAATACACTCTCCTGCAACCTGCCTCACCAATTGATATGTATAAATACGTATTATTTACCTCAAATCTGCAATCCTCCAAGAAGCTAGCCAGAAGCTAGCCAGAAACTCCAAGAAGCTAGCCAGGAGCTAGCCAGAAGCTAATCAGAAGCTAGTTAGCTTCTTTACTGGCAACTCGTTAGTATTCAGCTAACCACGGTTTGTGGTCATCAGCTATCCTTTAACTCGAAAATCTATCGCCAGTTTTGTACGGCGCAGCGCGGCTCGGAACGGAACATACCGGACCGATTTTTCTCTCCATGTCCCTGGATTTCAACTGCTCTCTGGACATTCACTCCCGGATCTCACAGCTAGCTGGCTGCTATCCGTGTGTCTATCTGCTTTCGTCGATTCCGGAGCAAACATCAATTACTCCGGAGCTAGCCAGCTCCGTCAATCACTCCTGAGCTCCGTCAATCACTCCTGGGCTGCAGTCACCTATCCGGACCCGTTTTACTGCCTACGCGGAGCCCCACCGGGCCTTCACAACTGGACTGCCGACGTTATCTACCCGAAGGAGATCCGGCTGGCTCCTCCGTCGCGACGTTACCTGAAAGCCCATCTGCGGCCTGCTAACCGTTAGCTGTCTTACCTGCTGCTCTCAGAATAGACAATCGGACAATTTATTTATTTTTATTATTATTATGTTTCTTCTTGGGCCTCTATAACTATATCTATTGTTTTTATTTTTTTTGTTGTTGTGTGATTTGGACTAATCCCCTCTACAACACGGAACTCCACTAATCTACTGACGGAACGCAAGAGGTGGCTAACAACAGACCTCCATCCTATGCTAGCTTGCTACCGATGTCCTGGCTAGCTGTCTAAATCGCCGTGACCCCCAAACCAACCTCTCCACTCCCTGGACCCTTTTGATCACTCGACTAAGGATGCCTCTCCTTAATGTCAATATGTCTTGTCCATTGCTGTTCTGGTTAGTGTTTATTGGCTTATTTCACTGTAGAGCCTCTAGTCCTGCTCACTATACCTTATCCAACTTATTAGTTCCACCACCCACACATGCAATGACATCTCCTGGTTTCAATGATGTTTCTAGAGACAATATCTCTCTCTTCATCACTCAATACCTAGGTTTACCTCCACTGTATTCACATCCTACCATACCTTTGTCTGTACATTATACCTTGATGCTATTTTATCGCCCCCAGAAACCTCATTTTACTCTCTGTTCCAGACGTTCTAGACGACCAATTCTTATTGCTTTTAGCCGTACCCTTATTCTTCTCCTCCTATGTTCCTCTGGCGATGTAGAGGTGAATGCAGGCCCTGCAGTGCCTAGCTCCACTCCTATTCCCCAGGCGCTCTCTTTTGATGACTTCTGTAACCGTAATAGCCTTGGTTTCATGCATGTTAACATTAGAAGCCTCCTCCCTAAGTTTGTTCTTTTCACTGCTTTAGCACACTCTGCCAACCCGGATGTTCTAGCTGTGTCTGAATCCTGGCTTAGGAAGACCACCAAAAATTCAGAAATTTTAATTCCAAACTACAACATTTTCAGACAAGATAGAACTGCCAAAGGGGCGGTGTTGCAATCTACTGCAAAGATAGCCTGCAGAGTTCTGTCCTACTATCCAGGTCTGTACCCAAACAATTTGAACTTCTACTTTTAAAAATCCACCTCTCTAAAAACAAGTCTCTCACCGTTGCCGCCTGCTATAGACCACCCTCTGCCCCCAGCTGTGCTCTGGACACCATATGTGAACTGATTGCCCCCATCTATCTTCAGAGCTCGTGCTGCTAGGCGACCTAAACTGGAACATGCTTAACACCCCAGCCATCCTACAATCTAAACTTGATGCCCTCAATCTCACACAAATTATCAATGAACCTACCAGGTACCCCCAAAGCCTTAAACACGGGCACCCTCATAGATATCATCCTAACCAACTTCCCCTCTAAATACACCTCTGCTGTCTTCAACCAAGATCTCAGCGATCACTGCCTCATTGCCTGCATCCGTAATGGGTCAGCGGTCAAACGACCTCCACTCATCACTGTAAAACGCTCCCTGAAACACTTCAGCGAGCAGGCCTTTCTAATCGACCTGGCCGGGGTGTCCTGGAAGGATATTGATCTCATCCCGTCAGTAGAGGATGCCTGGATATTTTTAAAAATGCCTTCCTAACAATCTTAAATAAACATGCCCCATTCAAGAAAATTAGAACCAGGAACAGATATAGCCCTTGGTTCTCCCCAGACCTGACTGCCCTTAACCAACACAAAAACATCCTATGGCGTTCTGCATTAGCATCGAACAGCCCCGTGATATGCAGCTGTTCAGGGAAGCTAGAAACCGTTATACACATGCAGTTAGAAAAGCCAAGGCTAGCTTTTTCAAGCAGAAATTTGCTTCCTGCAACACTAACTCTAAAAAGTTCTGGGACACTGTAAAGTCCATGGAGAATAAGAACACCTCCTCCCAGCTGCCCACTGCACTGAAGATAGGAAACACTGTCACCACTGATAAATCCACCATAATTGAGAATTTCAATAAGCATTTTTCTACGGCTGGCCATGCTTTCCACCTGGCAACTCCTACCCCGGTCAACAGCACTGCACCCCCAACAGCAACTCGCCCAAGCCTTCCCCATTTCTCCTTCTCCCAAATCCATTCAGCTGAAGTTCTGAAAGAGCTGAAAAATCTGGACCCCTACAAATCAGCCGGGCTAGACAATCTGGACCCTTTCTTTAAAAATTATCTGCCGAAATTGTTGCCAAAATTATCTGCCCCTCTCAAAGGGGGGACACTCTTGAAATTGTTGCCACCCCTATTACTAGCCTGTTCAACCTCTCTTTCGTGTCATCTGAGATTCCCAAAGATTGAAAGCAGCTGCGGTCATCCCCTCTTCAAAGGGGGGGCTCACTGCCTGTGACCCAAACTGCTCCACAGACCTATATCTATCCTACCATGCCTTTCTAAGGTCTTCGAAAGACCAAGGTGCAACAAACAGATTACCGACCATTTCAAATCTCACCATACCTTCTCTGCTATGCAATCTGGTTTCAGAGCTGGTCATGGTGTGCACCTCAGCCACGCTCACCACCTTCCGGTCCTAAACGATATCTTAACCGCCATCGATAAGAAACATTACTGTGCAGCCGTATTCATTGATCTGGCCAAGGTCTTTCGACTCTGTCAACCACCACATCCTCATCGGCAGACTGGTCATGACAGCCTTGGTTTCTCAAATGATTGCCTGGCCTGGTTCACCAACTACTTCCTCTGATAGAGTTCAGTGTGTCAAATCGATAGAGGGTCAAATCTGCTGTCCGGACCTCTGGCAGTCTCTATGGGGTGCCACAGGGTTCAATTCTTGGACCGACGCTCTTCTCTGTATACATCAATGAGGTCGCTCTTGCTGCTGGTGAGTCTCTGATCCACCTCTACGCAGACGACACCATTCTGTATACTTCCGGCCCTTCTTTGGACACTGTGTTAACAACCCTCCAGGCAAGCTTCAATGCCATACAACTCTCCTTCCGTGGCCTCCAATTGCTCTTAAATACAAGTAAAACTAAATGCATGCTCTTCAACCGATCGCTACCTGCACCTACCCGCCTGTCCAACATCACTACTCTGGACGGCTCTGACTTAGAATACGTGGACAACTACAAATACTTAGGTGTCTGGTTAGACTGTAAACTCTCCTTCCAGACCCATATCAAACATCTCCAATCCAAAGTTAAATCTAGAATTGGCTTCCTATTTCGCAACAAAGCATCCTTCACTCATGCTGCCAAACATACCCTTGTAAAATTGACCATCCTACCAATCCTCGACTTTGGCGATGTCATTTACAAAATAGCCTCCAATACCCTACTCAACAAATTGGATGCAGTCTATCACAGTGCAATCCGTTTGTCACCAAAGCCCCATATACTACCCACCATTGCGACCTGTACGCTCTCGTTGGCTGGCCCTCGCTTCATACTCGTCGCCAAACCCACTGGCTCCATGTCATCTACAAGACCCTGCTAGGTAAAGTCCCCCCTTATCTCAGCTCGCTGGTCACCATAGCATCTCCCACCTGTAGCACACGCTCCAGCAGGTATATCTCTCTAGTCACCCCCAAAACCAATTCTTTCTTTGGCCGCCTCTCCTTCCAGTTCTCTGCTGCCAATGACTGGAACGAACTACAAAAATCTCTTAAATTGGAAACACTTATCTCCCTCACTAGCTTTAAGCACCAACTGTCAGAGCATCTTACAGATTACTGCACCTGTGCATAGCCCACCTATATTTTAGCCCAAACAACTACCTCTTTCCCAACTGTATTTAATTTATTTATTTATTTTGCTCCTTTGCACCCCATTATTTTTATTTCTACTTTGCACATTCTTCCATTGCAAAACTACCATTCCAGTGTTTTACTTGCTATATTGTATTTACTTTGCCACCATGGCCTTTTTTGCCTTTACCTCCCTTCTCACCTAATTTGCTCACATTGTATATAGACTTGTTTTTTTTACTGTATTATTGACTGTATGTTTGTTTTACTCCATGTGTAACTCTGTGTCGTTGTATGTGTCGAACTGCTTTGCTTTATCTTGGCCAGGTCGCAATTGTAAATGAGAACTTGTTCTCAACTTGCTTACCTGGTTAAATAAAGGTGAAATAAAAAATAAATAAAAAATTGGAACAAAGCGCATTCAATATCGGGGGCATTTCCTGTTTGAAATTTCATCTTGGTTTCGCCTGTATCATCAGTTCTGTGGCACTCACAGATAATATCTTTGCAGATTTGGAAACGTCAGAGTGTTTTCTTTCCAAAGCTGTCAATTATATGCATAGTCGAGCATCTTTTCGTGGCAAAATATCTTGTTTAAAACGGGAACGTTTTTTTATCCAAAAATTAAAAGAGCGCCCCCTATATCGAAGAAGTTAACATAAAACTTCATTAATGTTCCAACCGGACAATTCCTTTGTCTGTACCTTTCACGTGAGCGCTCCAGACCGAGGCTGTGGCACTATGCCAGACCACTAACTCAAAGAGCCCTTATGAGCCCCTCCTTTAGAGTAGAATCCTCAAAACATGTTCTAAATACTGTTGACATCTAGTGGAAGCCTTGGGAAGTGAAACATAACTAATATCACCCTGTATCTTCAATGGGGGCTGAGTTGAAAAACTACCAACCTCAGATTTCCCACTTCCTGGTTGTGACTTTTTCTCAGGTTTTTGCCTGCCATATGAGTTATGTTATACTCACAGACATCATTCAAACCGTTTTTAGACACTTCAGTGTTTTCTATCCAATACTAATACTAATAATAATATGCATATATTAGCATCTGGGACAGAGAAGGAGGCACGCTATTCATCCAAAAGTGAAATTGCTGCCCCCTATCCCAAAAAGGTCCCAAAAAATGTTCTTCTTTACCTTGTAAAGATTTTCTACGGGCTTTTTCTAAGATAGTGATTTATTTATTTTTCTTTCATTTTAATTTCTATCTCAGATTTAACTTGTTCAGAATATGAAATTAACATTCCCTAATGTATGCCTTAAAAGCATCCCAAATTATATGGCTGGTGGGGCTCTACTTGGGGAGAGTTGGTTCACCAGCACACTGAAGTGAGGTGAATGGAGGCATCACACTTACTTCAGAGAAGTTTGTGATGCCCTCCTAGACCCCTAATAGGCAGTGTAATGAAACAATAGAGACAGAAAAACAACAACATTTTGTAAGTAATTAAATGAGAAGAAAAAGGGTTTGATTGGTTAAGCAGGTAAATGACTAAGTGGAAACTAGCAGGCAGAACGTTCTCTGAAAATGTTCTCTACTGATCCACCTCAGGTGGCTGGGAACCGTTGCGACTGTAACTGGTATACCGCTCTGTCTGCCTCAATAACTTACTTGACACCAACTCTCTCTCTCACACACACACACCAACTCTCTCTCTCTTTCTGTCTCTCTCTCACGATCTCTCTCGCTGACTCTCTCTCGCTCTCTCACACACACACACACACACACACCAACTCTCGCTCTCTTTCTGTCTCTGTCTGTCTCTCTCATACACACACACACACACACACACACACACACACACACACACACACACACACAACACACACACCAACTCTCTCTCTCTTTCTCTCTGTCTGTCTCTCATTATCTCTCTCACTGACTCTCTCTCTCTAACACATGCACAAACTCTGCCTCTACCTCTCTCTCTCACACACACACACACACACACACACACACACACACACACACACACACACACACACACACACACACAATGTGTTTTTCAGGGCTCTGGAAGAATTGCAGAGTGCCCGAGGTGCTGTTTTCAGAAGGCTGAAGCACTCACTGCCATTCTACATTACCACCATACCCCTAGATACTCCAAAAACATTGACTAAGAGTTTGGCTCTAACTGGCTCACAGTAGCGCTATGCTAGAACTCTTGATCCGTCCAACACTCTGGCCTGTAGCTGTATCAAGGGATAAAGTGCACAATCATGTTTTGCTAAGAATTACGAGCATTCACAAAGTTGATGTCAAGGCTATCATATCAAATTATACTCAATGGTGCCTTTCCATTTGGACCAGTCAGCTAGTGACAAAAGGTCAAGTGGACAGAAGAGTGGGGAGCCTCTTTCCTAGAATTCATCAAATTTAATTGAGGACCAAATGTTTCATGTAGCATGAATAGCAATGGCTTCGATACAGCCGCCATGCCATTTCTCTATGATTTCATTATTATCTGGTATTGAATAAATGCGTGGAACGTCATTTGGATAGTTAATTCCAGCCTGACTGGCATGTACACATAAAGCTCTTTGTTTGGTGTAAATCAAAGATCACAATGTCACTGTGGGAAACAGACGTGGGCACACACACACAAACATAGACACTCTTAGCAGAGAGAGAGAGAAAATAGTTAGACTTTATGTGTACTGAGTGTATAACTCTATACTATAGCAATATCGATGCTACTTCAATGTCTGTAGGCCTATACTTTTGAGTGTACACAGTGACTTCAGAAAGTATTCACATCCCATGACTTTTTACACATTTTGTTGTGTTACAGCATGAATTTAAAAAGGATTAAATCGAGATTTTGTGTCACTGGTCTACACAAAATACCCCATAATGTCAAAGTGGAATTGTGTTTTTAGGAATTTTTACAAATTCATAAAAATTGTAAAGCTCTTTGTCTTGAGTTAATAAGTATTCAACCGCTTTGTTATGGCAAGCCTAAATAAGTTCAGGATTTATGATTTTGTCCTGAATACAAAGTGTTATGTTTGACGAACACATCGCTGAGTACCACTCTTCATATTTTCAAGCATGGTGGTGGCTTCTTCATGTTATGTGTATGCTTGTCATCAGCAACGACTATGGATTTTTTGCTGATTAAAAAAAAATGTAATAGAGCTAAGCACATGCAAAATCCTAGAGGAAAACCTGGTTCTGCTTTCCAACAGACACTGGGAGAAAAATGTACCATTTAGCAAGACAATATCCTAAATCACAAGGCCAAATCTACACTGGAGTTGTTTTCCAAGACAACATTGAATGGTCCAGAGTGGCCTAGTAACAGTTTTGATTTAAATTGGCCTGAAAATCTATGGCAAGACTTGAAAATAGCTGTCTAGCAATGATCCACAACCAACTTGACAAAGCTTGAAGAATTAAAAAATAATAATAATATGCAAGTATTGTACAATCCCGGGGTGCAAAGAGACTTACCCAGAAAGACACAACTGTAATCACTGCCAAAGGGAATTCTAACATGTATTGACTAGAGGTTGACCGATTATGATTTTTCAACGCCGGTACCGATTATTGCAGGACCAAAAAAGCCGATACCGATTAATAGGACAATTAAAAAAAAAAAAAAAAAAACTTTTTTTGTCATAATGACAATTACAACAATACTGAATGAACACTTATTTTAACTTAATATAATACATCAATAAAATCCATTTAGCCTCAAATAAATAATGAAACATGTTCAATTTGGTTTAAATAAATGCAAAAACAAAGTGTTGGAGAAGAAAGTAAAAGTGCATGTGCCATGTAAGAAAGCTAACGTTTCAGTTCCTTGCTCAGAACATGAGAACATATGAAAGCTGGTGGTTCCTTTTAACATGAGTCTTCAATATTCCCAAGTAAGAAGGTTTAGGTTGTAGTTATTATAGGACTTATAGGACTATTTCCCTCTATACCATTTGTATTTCATTAACCTTTGACTATTGGATGTTCTTATAGGCACTTTAGTATTGCCAGTGTAACAGTATAGCTTCCGTCCCTCTCCTCGCTCGAACCAGAAACACAACGAGAAAAGCCACCATCGAAGCAGAACAAGGGGAACAACTACTAGAAGGTACAGAACGAGTGACGTTTGAAACGCTATTAGCGTGCGCTAACTAGCTAGCCATTTCACTTCGGTTACACCCGCCTCATCTCGGGAGTTGATAGGCTTGAAGTCATAAACATCGCAATGCTTGACGCACAACGAAGAGTTGCTGGCAAAACGCCCGAAAGTGCTGTTTGAATGAATGTTTACGCGCCTGCTTCTGCAGGTGTTGGACTAGTTAACTGTAAGGTTGCAAGATTGAATCCCCCGAGCGGACAAGGTGAAAATCTGTCATTCTGCCCCTGAACAAGGCAGTTAACCCACCGTTCCTAGGCCATCATTGAAAATAAGAATGTGTTCTTAACTGACTTGCCTAGTTAAATGAAGGTATATAACACATGCACTAACACACGGACACACAGGCACCTACGCACGGACACACAGGCACCTACGCACGGACACACAGGCACCAACGCACGGACACACAGGCACCAACGCACGGACACACAGGCACCAACGCACGGACACACAGGCACCAACGCACGGACACACAGGCACCAACGCACGGACACACAGGCACCAACGCACGGACACACAGGCACCAACGCACGGACACGCAGGCACCGACGCACGGACACGCAGGCACCGACGCACGGACACGCAGGCACCGACGCACGGACACGCAGGCACCAACGCACGGACATGCAGGCACCAACGCACGGACACACAGGCACCAACACATGGACACACACACTAACCACCACAGACGGGTGATTGATTGCGCGCAACTTTACCAACAGCTCTATTTATCAGGAGGTCCTGGGTTTTATGGATAATATACACAATGGGCCACACGTTAGCAGGAGAGAGAGAGAACGAGAGAGAAGCAGGGAGAGAGAGACACGCAGGGGGAGGGAGAGAGAGAACGATGCAGGGAGAGAGTTTATACAATTACATCCACAGTATTATCTTGTTTTTTTCCATTCCTTTCAGTAAAAGCCTGTGTTGAGTGGAATCATACTGCCGATACGAGAGACTCCATTAACAGAGTGTTTTAAAGCCAATTTACAGGGGAGGCCCTGCCTCTAGCTCTCTCGCTCTCTCCCTTCCTCTCTAACTCCTTTTCTCTCCGTCTCTCCCTCCCTCCCTCCCTCTGAGTGAGTGAATGAGTGTGTGCCGGCGTGCATGCATGCGCACGGTGATTCAACAAGCTACACGTAGTTTAAATGAGTTTCCACTCACAGCCAAAGTTTGGACAAAATTACATGTTTTTTGATGAATGTTGGGGGCATTGTATTAATCAGGCAGAAGTTTACACCTTCTCATCTTTCAGTGTAGAGGTCTTAATAGACTCACAGCCATAACTCACAGCAGCCAGCAGCTAAACGACAAGCATCCGACACGCTCCACACATC
The DNA here is from genome assembly GCF_034236695.1 of Oncorhynchus nerka. NCBI lineage: Eukaryota > Metazoa > Chordata > Actinopteri > Salmoniformes > Salmonidae > Oncorhynchus > Oncorhynchus nerka. Next base: position 37,253,634 of record NC_088403.1, read on the forward strand.
AATCTCTACTCCCAAAAGAAATGGAAATTATGCTCCTTTTTTTGAGAGAATTTGTACACATACTAGGCCTATAACTCTATTGGCACTTGCTGGACTTTTAGAGATAGAAATGGGGGGGGGGGGGGGGGGGGGTAATTTAATTTATAATTTTTTTTAAAAATTGCCCTTGATTGAATGAAGGTTTTTGTATATAAACAAATTCCCCAAATGTATTTTGGGAGTAGAGATTGATGTGTGGAGCTCATCGGATGCTTGTCAGGCATCGGATGCCTGGCTGTTGTGAGTTATGGCTGTGAGTCTATTAAGACCTCTACACTGAGATGAGGAGGTGTAAACTTCTGCATGATTAAGATAGGTCTCGCCTGGTAGTTGTGATAGAACAGGTTGGGAGTGTGACTGCCTCATATGTTGCTGCCATCACAACCATATCGCACGGTGCTCGACAATATGATACAGAGATTGAAGTATCGTAGCACTGGCTTTTCTATATCACCCGGAGAGAGTATACACTTAAAATGATATACAGTTGAAGACGGAGGTTTACGTACACCTTTGCCAAATACATTTAAACTCAGTATTTCACAATTCTTGACATTTTAATCATAGTAAAAATTCCCTGTTTTACGTCAGTTAGGATCACCACATTATTTTAAGAATGTGAAATGTCAGAATAATAATAGAGAGAATTATTTATTTCAGCTTTTATTTATTTCATCACATTCCCAGTGGGTCAGAAGTTTACATACACTCAATTAGTATTTGTCAGCATTGCCTTTAAATGGTTTAACTTGGGTCAAACGTTTCTGGTAGCCTTCCACAAGCTTCCCACAATAAATTGGGTGAATTTTGGCCCATTTCTCCTGACAGAGCTGGTGTAAATGAGTCAGGTTTGTATACCTCCTTGCTCGCACACGCTTTTTCAGTTCTGCCCACAAATGTTCTATGGGATTGAGGTCAGGGTTCTGTGATGGCCACTCCAATACCTTGACTTTGTTGTTCTTAAGCCATTTTGTCACAACTTTGGAAGTATGCTTGGGGTCATTGTCCAATATATCCACATATTTTTCATGTCTCATGATGCCATCTATTTTGTGAAGTGCACCAGTCCCTCCTGCAGCAAAGCACCCCAACAACATGATGCTGCCACCCCCGTGCTTCACGGTTGGGATGGTGTTCTTCGGTTTGCAAGCCTCCCCCTTTCTCCTCCAAACATAACGATGGTCATTATCGCCAAACAGTTCTGTTTTTGTTTCATCAGACCAGAAATTTCTCCAAAAAGTATGATCTTTGTCCCCATGTGCAGTTGCAAACAGTAGTCTGGCTTTTTAATGGTGGTTTTGGAGCAGTGGCTTCTTCCTTGCTGATCGGCCTTTCAGGTTATGTCGATAAAGGACTCGTTTTACTGTGGATATAAATCAAATCAAATTGTGTTGGTCACATACACATGGTTAGCAGATGTTAATGAGAGTGTAGTGAAATGCTTGTGTTTCTAGTTCCGACCGTGCAGTAGTATCTAACAAGAAATCTAACAATTTCACAACAACTTCCTTTATACACACAAGTGTAAAGTAATGAATAAGTATATGCACATATAAAAAATAATGATGAGCGATAGCCTAACAGCATAGGCAAGATGCAGTAGATGGTATAGAGTACAGAATATACATATGAGATGAGTAATGTAGGGTATGTAAACATTATATAAAGTGGCATAGTTTAAAGTGACTAGTGATACATTTATTACATCCAATTTTTAATTATTAAAGTGGCTAGAGATTTGAGTCAATATGTTGACAGCAGCCACTCAATGTTAGTGATGGCTGTTTAACAGTCTGATGACCTTGTTTTTCAGTCTCTCGGTCCCAACTTTGATTCACCTCTACTGACCTTGCCTTCTGGATGATAGCGGGGTGAACAGGCAGTGGCTTGGGTGATTGTTGTCCTTGATGATCTTTTTGGCTTTCCTGTGACATTGGGTGCTGTAGATGTCCTGATGCGTTGTGCAGACCTCACTACCCTCTGGAGAGCCTTACGGTTGTAGGCGGAGCAGTTGCCGTACATGGCGGTGATACAGCCTGACAGGATGCTCTCGTTTGTGCATCTGTAGAATTTTTTGAGTGTTTTTGGTGACGAGCCAAAACAGCCAAGGTGCTGTTGAGCCTTCTTCACCACACTGTCTGTGTGGGTGGACCAATTCAGTTTGTCCGTGATGTGTACGCCGAGCAACTTTAACTTTCCTCCTTCTCCACTACTGTCCCATTGATGTGGATAGGGGGGTGCTCCCTCTGCTGTTTCCTAAAGTCCATGATCATCTCCTTTGTTTTGTTGACGTTGAGTGTGAGGTTATTTTCCTGACACCACACTCTGAGGGCCCTCACCTCCTCCCTGTAGGCCGTCTCGTCGTTGTTGGTAATCAAGCCTACCACTGTAGTGTCATCTGCAAACTTAATGATTGAGTTGGAGGCGTGCATAGCCACGCAGTCGTGGGTGAACAGGGAGTACAGGAGAGGGCTGAGAATGCACCCTTGTGGGGCCTCAGTGTTGAGGATCAGCGGGGTGGAGATGTTGTTTTCTACCCTCACCGCCTGGGGGCGGCCTTTCAGGACCCAAAGTCCAGGACCCAATTGCACAGGGCGGGGTCGAGACCCAAGGTCTGCTTACTGCCCCAATAGGAGGTGATATAGATACATTTGTATCTGAAGATGCTGTTTCCTCCAGCATCTTCACAAGGTCTGGGGCAGCACACGCCCTGGGGCAGCAGGGTAGCCTAGTGGTTAGAGCGTTGTACTAGTAACTGGAAGGTTGCAAGTTCGAATCCCCGAACTGACAAGGTACAAATCTGTTGTTCTGCCCCTGAACAGGCAGTTAACCCACTGTTCCTAGGCCGTCATTGAAAATAAGAATTTGTTCTTAACGGACTTGCCTAGTAAAATAAAGGTTAAAAAAAAAGGTCCTTTGCTGCTGTTCTGGGATTGATTTGCACTTTTCGCACCAAAGTACGTTAATCTCTAGGAGACAGAACGCGTATCCTTCCTGAGCGGTATGACAGCTGCGTGGTCCCATGGTGTTTATACTTGCGTACTATTGTTTATGCAGATGAACGTGGTACCTTCAGGCGTTTGGAAATTCCTCCCAAGGATGAACCAGACTTGTGGAGGTCTACAATTTTATTTTATTTTCTGATATCTTGGCTGATTTCTTTTGATTTACCCATAATGTCAAGCAAAGAGGCACTGAGTTTGAATGTAGGCCTTGAAATACATTCACCGGTACACCTCCAATTGACTCAAATGATGTCAATTAGCCTATCAGAAGCTTCTAAAGCCATGACATCATTTTCTGGAATTTTCCAAGCTGTTTAAAGGCACTGTCAACTTAGTGTATGTAAACTTCTGACCCACTGGAATTGGCTGTACAGTTGTTGGAATAATTACTTGTGTCATGCACAAAGTAGATGTCCAGGAAATGTGTGTAGTGGTTGAAAAACGAGTTTTAATGACTCCAACCTAAGTGTATGTAAACTTCAGACATCAACTGTACAGTATAAGTGTTGAGACTTTTTTGCAGTATGATAGTGCCTGCCCCTGCATTCTCCATCAGTGATATACAGTATAAGTGTTGAGACTTCTTTGCAGTATGATAGTGACTGCCCCTGCATTCTCCATCAGTGATATACAGTATAAGTGTTGAGACTTCTTTGCAGTATGATAGTGACTGCCCCTGCATTCTCCATCAGTGATATACAGTACAAGTGTTGAGACTTCTTTGCAGTATGATAGTGCCTGCCCCTGCATTCTCCATCAGTGATATACAGTACAAGTGTTGAGACTTCTTTGCAGTTTGATAGTGACTGCCCCTGCATTCTCCATCGGTGATCAATAAACTCCACACCAGGGTGCCACACGGCTCTGATGCTGACGAGGGGCTCAGTCGATTGTTTTTTCATCCGTACTCACAAATGTCCTAAAAGCAGTTATCACTCCCCACGCCAGCGGCCTGTGGTGCGGTGGTCTGCCTTGCTGCCAGACCTGTCTTTGGCCCTGCAGTTTATCAGTGTGCATGGCTGTGTGTCTGGCTCGGCCCGGACCCACCACAGTGAGCCAAAAGCGCAGCTAAATAATTAAACTGCTTCTTTCTGGCTCCTGCTTCGCTATGTGCCACCTGCGATACGGACAGGACTCAATAACCATAGCCGCCTCCTCATTTCAGTGATTTCAGAGAGGCTAAATAAATAAATGTCATTATTGCCTTACATAAGAGCCAATCAGAAAGCAGTGAGAGCAGCGGAGATAGATTTGGCTGAGGAGCTATCTTAGGAGGTGATTTGGGGAAGAGAGACCGGGACACAAGGACAACATGGAGAGACGGGGTTGTGAACTTTTACCTCTACTGGGCCTGTGACGTTTACTCTGGGTCTGTGACTTGGCTTTGCGTCTGTGACTGTGTGTCTGCTTGCGCCTTAATCTCGGTTAAACCAAAGATAAAATTTTGGGTAATCCATTATGATCCCCAGGAGCACTGTCACACACACACACACACACACACGCACAGATATACGCTAAGCACACACACACAGTCCACCCTCTATCCATCTATCCAATTTGATCTCTCATTAGCTCTGTGGGGAGAAAAGACAGCAGAGTCCTTTTGAGACATACCAGGCTTTTCATTTAACTTAATACAATCTGAGCAACATCCAGGAATGTCCTATTCAGTGTCAGGTGAGCATTTTGAATCAATGGGTCTTTGGATTACCTTTTGTGCAGGTGCTTGATTCCATAGAACTGTACTTTGCGTAAGTGGTCGGCTTGAAAGGCTTGTACTTCCTGAAGAGGATGCTTTAACAAACGGACCCATCGTTTTCTAAACGTTATGCATTTTTGCCACTGGCCTTGCTTCTTTAGAGAGGCTGTTAATTGTTCAGATGTTTTTGAGTCTTCTGGGGGGCCTCTTTTGATGCTGTTTTGAATGTGACTTAAAATATTAAGACACACAGACATTGTACCCCCTTCATTCTGAAGTGCCCCTCCTGTGTTAGTAAAGTGATTTCTGCAGCAGCTTGTGAGATGTGTGTAATTAAGGTCTATTAAGCTAATTAGCGGAATATAAATGATAGCCAACAGCTGGTCATTAGAATGTTTAAGTCATTAATGAAGGACTCTCACCAGCCAGTCACCAGGGAGGTTGTTTTGACTACTGGCTTATTCTACACATTAGGTAGGACACTGAATACCAATGAGTTGTCCTATTGAATATTCTCTGGTCCATATACTCAGTGAGGTTGGGTATTAGGCCTGGCTCGCTGTCGGCATTCCAATTCATCCCTATGGTGTTCGATGGGGTTGAGGTCAGGGCTTTGTGCAGGCCAGTCAAGTTCTTCCACTCCGATCTCGACACACATTTCTGTATGGACCTTGCTTTGTGCATGGGGGCATTGTCATGCTTAAACAGGAAAGGGCCTTCCCCAAAGTTGGAAGCACAGAATTGTCTAGAATGTCATTATATGCTGTAGCGTTAAGATTTCACTTCACTGGAACAGTGGCCTAGCACGAACCATGAAAAACAGTCCCAGACCAAACTTTACAGAGTCCAATGCCGGAGATCTTTACACCACTCTAGCCAATGCTTGGCATTGCAGATGGTGGTCTTAGGCTTGTGTGCGGCTACTCGGCCATGGAAACCATTTAATTAAACTGCTGACGAACAGTTCTTGAGCTGATGTTGCTGCCAGAGGCAGTTTGGAAGTGTTGCAACTGAGTAAGTGTTGCAACTGAGGACAAACGATTTTTACACAATGTGCGCTTCAGCACTTGGCGGTCCCATTCTGTGAGCACTCCGTGGCTGAGCCTTTGGTGCTCCTAGATGTTTCCACTTCACAATAACCCCACTTACAGTTGACCGGGGCAGCTTTAGCAGGGCAGAAATTTGACGAACTGACTCGTTGGAAAGGCGCCACGTTGAAAGGCACTGAGCTACTGCCAGACCTGTAACTTCTTCTTGAAGAGGCTCCTCTGTCCTCCACTCGTTACCTGTATTAATGACACCTGTTTGAACTTGTTATCAGTATAAAGTACACCTGTCCACAACCTCAAACAGTCACACTCCAAACTTCGCTATGGCCAAGACCAAAGAGCTGTCAAAGGACACCAGAAACAAAATTGTAGACCTGCACCAGGCTGGGAAGACTGAATCTGCAATAGGTAAGCAGCTTGGTTTGAAGAAATCAACTGTGGGAGCAATTATTAGGAAATGGAAGACATACAATCTCCCTCGATCTGGGGCTCCATGCAAGATCTCACCCCGTGGGGTCAAAATGATCACAAGAACGGTGAGCAAAAATCCCAGAACCACACGGGGGGACCTAGTGAATGACCTGCAGAGAGCTGGGACCAAAGTAACAAAGCCTACCATCAGTAACACACTACGCCGCCAGGGACTCAAATCCTGCAGTGCCAGACCTGTCCCCCTGCTTAAGCCAGTACATGTCCAGGCCCGTCTGAAGTTTGCTAGAGAGCATTTGGATAATCCAGAAGAAGATTGGGAGAATGTCATATGGTCAGATGAAACCAAAATATAACTTTTTGGTAATAACTCGTCGTGTTTGGAGGACAAATGACAATGATCCCAAACACACACCCCGGGCAACGAAGGAGTGGCTTCGTAAGAAGCATTTCAAGGTCCTGGAGTGGCCTAGCCAGTCTCCAGATCTCAACCCCATAGAAAACCTTTGGAGGGAGTTGAAAGTCCGTGTTGCCCAGCAACAGACCCAAAACATCACTGCTCTAGAGGAGATCTGCATGGAGGAATGGGTCAAAATACCAGCAACAGTGTGTGAAAACCTTGTGAAGACTTACAGAAAACGTTTGACCTCTGTCATTGCCAACAAAGGGTATATAACAAAGTATTGAGATAAACTTTTGTTATTGACCAAATACCTATTTTCCACCATAATTTGCAAATAAATTCATTAAAAATCCTACAATGTGATTTTCTGGATTTTTTTCTCTCATTTTGTCTGTCATAGTTGAAGTGTACCTATGATGAAAATTACAGGCCTTTCTCATCTTTTTAAGTGGGAGAACTTACACAATTGGTGGCTGACTAAATACTTTTTTGCCCCACTGAACAAAAATATGAATGCAACATGTTAAAAACTTCTTATGGCTAGGGGCTCCACTAGCATTCCACTGAAAAGGCAGCGTGCCTAATTCAAATATATATTTTTTGAAATATGTAACTTTCACACATTAACAAGTGCAATACACCAAATGAAAGATAAACTTATTGTTAATCTACCCATCGTGTCCGATTTCTAAAAGGCTTTACAGCAAAAGCACAACATATGATTATGTTAGGTCATAGCCAAGTCACAAAAACACACACAGCCATTTTTCCACCAAAGATAGGAGTCACAAAAAGCAGAAATATAGATAAAATTAATCACTAACCTTTGATGATCTTCATCAGATGACACTCATAGGACTACATGTTACACAATACATGTATGTTTTGTTCGATAAAGTGCATATATTCTTATCGGCAGTCTCAGTAGCCTCGGTTTTTCTAATGACTGCCTTGCCTGGTTCACCAACTACTTTGCAGACATAGTTCAGTGTGTCAAATCGGAGGGCATGATGTCCGGTCCTCTGGCAGTCTCTATGGGGGTACCACAGGGTTCAATTCTCAGGCCGACTCTTTTCTCTGTATATATCAATGATGTTGCTCTTGCTGCGGGCGATTCCCTGATCCACCTCTACGCAGACGACACCATTCTGTATACTTCTGGCCCTTCCTTGGACACTGTGCTATCTAACCTCCAAACGAGCTTCAATGCCATACAACACTCCTTCAGTGGCCTCCAACTGCTCTTAAACGCTAGTATAACCAAATGCATGCTTTTCAACCGTTCACTGCCTGCACCCGCACGCCCAGCATCACCACCCTGGATGGTTCCGACCTAGAATATGTGGACATCTATAAGTACCTAGGTGTCTGGCTAGACTGCAAACTCTCCTTCTAGACTCATATCAAACATCTCCAATCCAAAAGCTTTCTATTTTGCTACAGAGCCTCCTTCACTCACGCCGCAAAACTTACCCTAGTAAAACTGACTACACCAGTATCTCTACCTGCAGATGTTCATCTGATCATTTATCACTCCAGTGTTAATCTGCTAAATTGTAATTATTCACTCCTATGGCCTATTTATTGCCTACCTCCTCATGCCTTTTGCACACAATGTATATAGATTTTTTTTTCCTACTATGTTATTGACTTGTTTATTGTTTACTCCATGTGTAACTCTGTGTTGTTGTCTGTTCACACTGCTATGTGTAACGGATGTGAAACAGCTTGTAGCGGTATTTATTAGAGAGGGGTAAAGAAATATTTTGTTCGGGCGCCAGGCAGGTATTAACCATGCCGAAAGGAAAAGAGTAGAATAGAGAGAGTACCACTACCAGACCCACACACATCAGCAGAAGAGACTGCCTAGAGTGTAGCCTGTTTACCAGATAGCCAGTGGAGAGAAAAGAGAATACACACCATATAAAACCAACATCACAGCACAGGGGTAACCCAAACAAGAATACCTCATACAATAATACTAATAATGGCAGAGCAATTCAACAGCAACTTCATACAAGAACGAACCCAGTCATCAACATAGGATTTGCAATAATCTGTATTATTTTCTAGTGGGTGAGTGCAGAGGGTATGAATGTGGGGGGTGTTCATCGACACAACAAAGGCCTTAAAAATGTCCACAGTCTTCTCGGCCACATGTCATTAGTACACCCCACCTCAATACAGTTCACATAATATACAACTTGCAAGCAACCTACTAAAATGTCCATCCAAATACTTCTGGCAGGGAAATAATAGTCCAGCTCTAATGAACTTCAATGGGAAGTGCATTTAAAAAATAGAGAGTCTGTTGCAGGGTAAAGCACTGGAATGAGAGGGAAGAGAAAGAGAGAGAAAAAGATCAATCTTAGCTGTGGTCTTCAGGCCTGCCGGTGTCTGACTGTCCGATGGTTTGTTGATTTGTTTGTTAAAGCTTCGCAACAATGTTGCTACTAATCCATTCGATCCATAACGGGCGCGGTCCCAAACAAAAACAACCACGATCTAAAGCGATCACACCGATGATTGAGTTAAATACTTTATAAACTACAAACGCTGAAAACAAACAAAACTTCTGCAGCACAGCACACACAATCAAACTGTCGCGCCACCCAAGAGTTCCTCCCCAAAGAGCTGAACGAGCTCTCTTTATTTCCTCCTTCCTTACTGCTCATGCGCTCTTAAAGTGGCAGCGCACGGTGAAGGCTCAGAGCAGATTTCGCCACAAGCTAGCTAGTTAACGGTGGTGCGCGCTAAATAGCGTTTCAATCGGTGACGTCACTTGCTCTGAGACCTTGAAGTAGTGGTTCCCCTTGCTCTGTAAGGGCCGCGGCTTTTGTGGATCGATGGGTAACGATGCTTCGTGGGTGACTGTTGTGGATGTGTGCAGAGAGTCCCTGGTTCGCGACCGGGTATGGGTGAGGGGACGGTCTAAAGTTATACTGTTACATTGATGCTGTTGACCCGGATCACTGGATGCTGCGGAAAATTAGGAGGTCAAAAGGGGGGTGAGTGTAACGGATGTGAAACGGCTAGCTAGTTAGCGGTGGTGCGCGCTAAATAGCGTTTCAATCGGTGACGTCACTTGCTCTGAGACCTTGAAGTAGTGGTTCCCCTTGTTCTGCAAGGGCCGCTGCTTTTGTGGAGCGATGGGTAACGATGCTTCGTGGGTGACTGTTGTTGATGTGTGCAGAGGGTCCTTGGTTCGCGCCCGGGTATGGGCGAGGGACGGTTTAAAGTATACTGTTACATATGCTTTATCTTGGCCAGATCGCAGTTGCAAATGAGAACTTGTTCTCAACTAGCCTACCTGGTTAAATAAAGGTGAATTAAAAATAAAAATATTTATTTCCAAAAATCTGAGTTTACATTGGCGCGTTACGCTCAGTAATGTTTTGCTTCCAAAACATCCGGTGATTTTGCAGAGAGCCACATCAGTTTCCAGAAATACTCATAATAAACATTGATAAAAGATACAAGTGTTATTCACAGAATTAAAGATAGACTTCTCCCTAATGCACCCGCTGTGTCAGATTTAAAAAAAAAACTTTTCACCATGCAATAATCAAGAGTACGGCGCTCAGAGACCAAATCAGCCAAAGAAATATCCGCCATGTTGGAGTCAACATTAGTCAGAAATAGCATTATAAATATTCACTTACCTTTGATGATCTTCATCAGAATGCACTCCCAGGAATCCGAGTTCCACAATAAATGTTTGATTTGTTCGATAAAGTTCATCATTTATGTCCAAATTCCTCCTTGTTGTTAGCGTGTTCAGCCCAGTAATCCACCTTCATGAGGCGTGAGCACTAGGTCCAGAAAAAGTCCAAAAGTTCCGTTACAATCCGTAGAAACATGTCAAACGATGTATAGAATCAATCTTTATGATGTTTTTAACATATACAGTGCCTTGCGAAAGTATTCGGCCCCCTTGAACTTTGCGACCTTTTGCCACATTTCAGGCTTCAAACATAAAGATATAAAACTGTATTTTTTTGTGAAGAATCAACAACAAGTGGGACACAATCATGAAGTGGAACGACATTTATTGGATATTTCAAACTTTTTTAACAAATCAAAAACTGAAAAATTGGGCGTGCAAAATTATTCAGCCCCCTTAAGTTAATACTTTGTAGCGCCACCTTTTGCTGCGATTACAGCTGTAAGTCACTTGGGGTATGTCTCTATCAGTTTTGCACATCGAGAGACTGACATTTTTTCCCATTCCTCCTTGCAAAACAGCTCGAGCTCAGTGAGATTGGATGGAGAGCATTTGTGAACAGCAGTTTTCAGTTCTTTCCACAGATTCTCGATTGGATTCAGGTCTGGACTTTGACTTGGCCATTCTAACACCTGGATATGTTTATTTTTGAACCATTCCATTGTAGATTTTGCTTTATGTTTTGGATCATTGTCTTGTTGGAAGACAAATCTCCATCCCAGTCTCAGGTCTTTTGCAGACTCCATCAGGTTTTCTTCCAGAATGGTCCTGTATTTGGCTCCATCCATCTTCCCATCAATTTTAACCATCTTCCCTGTCCCTGCTGAAGAAAAGCAGGCCCAAACCATGATGCTGCCACCACCATGTTTGACAGTGGGGATGGTGTGTTCAGGGTGATGAGCTGTGTTGCTTTTACGCCAAACATAACGTTTTGCATTGTTGCCAAAAAGTTCAATTTTGGTTTTATCTGACCAGAGCACCTTCTTCCACATGTTTGGTGTGTCTCCCAGGTGGCTTGTGGCAAACTTTAAATGACACTTTTTATGAATATCTTTAAGAAATGGCTTTCTTCTTGCCACTCTTCCATAAAGGCCAGATTTGTGCAATATACGACTGATTGTTGTCCTATGGACAGAGTCTCCCACCTCAGCTGTAGATCTCTGCAGTTCATCCAGAGTGATCATGGGCCTCTTGGCTGCATCTCTGATCAGTCTTCTCCTTGTATGAGCTGAAAGTTTAGAGGGACGGCCAGGTCTTGGTAGATTTGCAGTGGTCTGATACTCCTTCCATTTCAATATTATCACTTGCACAGTGCTCCTTGGGATGTTTAAAGCTTGGGAAATCTTTTAGTATCCAATTCCGGCTTTAAACTTCTTCACAACAGTATCTCGGACCGGCCTGGTGTGTTCCTTGTTCTTCATGATGCTCTCTGCGCTTTTAACGGACCTCTGAGACTATCACAGTGCAGGTGCATTTATACGGAGACTTGATTACACACAGGTGGATTGTATTTATCATCATTAGTCATTTAGGTCAACATTGGATCATTCAGAGATCCTCACTGAACTTCTGGAGAGAGTTTGCTGCACTGAAAGTAAAGGGGCTGAATAATTTTGCACGCCCAATTTTTCAGTTTTTGATTTGTTAAAAAAGTTTGAAATATCCATTAAATGTCGTTCCACTTCATGATTGTGTCCCACTTCTTGTTGTTTCTTCACGAAAAAATACAGTTTTATATCTTTATGTTTGAAGCCTGAAATGTGGCAAAAGGTCGCAAAGTTCAAGAGGGCTGAATACTTTCACAAGGCACTGTATCTTCAATAATGTTCCAACCGGAGAATTCCTTTGTCTGTAGAAAAGCAATGGAACAAGAGCTACCTCTCACGTTAACGAGTGTCACGAGTTTGTGGCACTCTGCCAGACCACTGACTCAAAGAGCCCTTATGAGCCCCTCCTTTACAGTAGTAGCCTCAAACAAGTTTCTAAAGACTGTTGACATCTATTGGAAACCTTAGGAAGTGCAATTTGACCCCATAGACACTGTGTTTTCGATAGGCCAAGCTTTGAAAAACTACAAACCTCAGATTTCCCACTTCCTGGTTGGATTTTTCTCCGGTTTTCGCCTGCCATATGAGTTATGTTATACTCCCAGACATCATTAAAACAGTTTTAGAAACTTCAGAATGTTTTCTATCCAAATCTACTAATAATATGCATATATTAGCAACTGGGACTGAGTAGCAGGCAGATTACTCTGGGCATGCTTTTCATCCAAATGTGAAAATGCTGCCTCCTATCCCAAACAGGTTTTAAGTGTTGGTCCCATGTTTCATGAGCTGAAATAAAAGATCCCAGAAATGTTCCATATGGACAAAAAGCTTATTTCTCTCAAATTCTGTGCATAAATTTGTTTACATCCGTGTTAGTGTGCATTTCTCCAAGATAATCCATCCACCTGACAGGTGTGGCATACCAAGAAGCTGATTAAACAGCATGATCATTACACAGGTGCACCTTGTTTAGTCACACAACACAAAGCCACAGATGTCTCAGGTTTTGAGGGAACGTGCAATTGGCATGCTGACTGCAGAAATGTCCACCAGAGCTGTTGCCAGATAATTAAATGTTCATTTCTTTACCCTAAGCTGCCTCCAATGTTGTTTTAGAGAATTTGGCAATACGTTCAACCTGTCTCAGTCGCAGACCACGTGTAATCACGCCAGCCCAGCTTCTTCACCTGCGGGATCGCCCCTACCACGCCTACCATCTGACCCCTTTCTGATACAGAAATAAAACCCTGTTACAGAAACACATTTGTTATTTGCAGAAGGGTCCTGATAGGCCTACTAAAATCGTAAACACATTGTAATGCATTAATAAAATAATTATAAATAATAAATTAAATAAATAAATTAAATAATTTCCTACCAGGGACTGTAGTGACGCATCTTGCACTGAGATGCAGTGCCTTAGGCCGCTGCGTCCATGTTTGTGTGTTAACTATTTAACTGTACTAGAATGCTTAAAAGACCGCAAAAAAATGTAATATCGGTTATTGGTATCGTTTTGTTGGGCAAGGAAAATATCCTGAAAATACCAGGTTCTGACCAATAGATGACACTGTTCTGCTATTGGGTGATCATTTTTTTAAGAATACCCCTCCATTGTTAAAGGGATAGTTCACCTAAATTACAAATACATGTTGTTTTCTAACTGTAATCAGTCTATGGAGCAGGTATGACAGCAACCCATGCTTTGGTTTTGTTTACCTGGTCATTGTTTCAAATGCTAACTTTTTAGCGTTAATGGCACAAATCCAATGCAAGTCGGTGGTACTTATATTAGCATTTTTGCGCTTCATATCCAAATCATGGGAAGCAGTTAATAACATTATTTTAAATTTCAAGCATTTTTCTTTTCAGTCCCACAAAAAAAACGCCATCAAGGCACCTATGCAAAAAAACTCACTCTGTCACTCAGAAGCTTCTCTTTCCTGTGTCTGCCTGCCATCTAGTTTTCTAGGCTATTTAAAGATACTATAATTATCCCGTTTCACATTGGATTTATTTACAACAATAAGGTAAGATGTGATTTGAATTCGGGTGCCGCTGCGCACACAAGGTTGTTAGCTAGCTCTGGTCCAAGGAGTTGAGCTAGCCTCAGCGTTGAGCCAACTTTCCGATGTTCGTTCTTGTTAGGATATACTTATTTGATTCAGTGAAGTAATGATAGGCCTAATAAAATACTAAACACATTGTAATGCATGTCTTATCATGATGCCCAGCGCTTTAAGCCTCCATGTCCAGCCCTATCTCTTGCGCTCCCCCAACCCCGCTGCATTTCAGTCACATCTCACTCCCTACACTTGTCTATCGAGCATGCAAACAGCTAGCTTGCCTGGTTCATAGAAACCTGCTTTATCTGCACACATTTTTGAGTAATTTAATGAGCTAAATGTAAAAACTGTTGATTTCACAAGTTAAGAAAGGAACTATATGAACCAGTACTTTTTTATTCTGGTTCAAACCGGTTCAGAATTTTATTATGCTGGTCAGAACAGTGGAACTGAATGAAAAATATATTGGTTCTGTTCAGAATGAAATGACACACAGCAGATTGTTAAATAGAATTACTCGCTGATTAAAAGTGTAAGTGTGTTCCTCCTTCTCCTCTGAGCTGATTGTTTCGCTACTGTTGCCCCTGGCGACACCTTCACATTCACACACTGTAATGTTCACAGAGTGGTGTGCCCTTCTCTCTCACTTGGTCCTCGCTGTCTTTCTGTCTCGCTCTCTCTCTCTGTGGCCATATCACTTATTCTCTGTCTCACTGCACTCCCCTCTCTCTCTCTGTTCCCCTCTCTCTTTCTCTCTCTCTCTGCCCCACAGGGTCTGATGATCCTGCTGCAGAACCTACCCACCATGCACTGGGGCAACGAGGAGGTCAGCGTGCTCCTGGCCGAGGCCTACAGGCTGAAGTTTGCCTTCGCTGACGCCCCCAATCACTACAAGAGATGAGTCTGGCCCATGTGGCCCCTGACAGTTAGCTACTGAACCCCTGACAGAGGCCCCCTGGAGGACGGATGGACCCCCTCCTCGACTTTCTTGTCCCTCGGCAGTCCACGACCATTGCTAATAGTAGATTAAAACAAAAAACACATTTAGGTCCCAAATGGCACCCTATTCTCTACAAAGTGCATTACTTTTGACCAGAGCCCCATGTAGTGCATTATGTAGGGAATAGGGTGCCATTTGGGAAGCATCCAACCAGTGCTTCTTGGTATGTGTGTACCTTTCCAACCGACTGTTGTTCTTAATTCCTCTTCTCTTTGTTCTTAACAATGAAATTACATTTGTGCAACACTGCAACAACATCAATGCCTGTCCCACCGAAGTAGACACCAACCAAAAAAGAAAGACCTCCAGTCAGTATGATAATGGAGATCTTGCTGCAGACCCATGGATGACTGTTCTAGACTGTCCTGTACTGTACTGTTTGTCCCTGACTGGCCACAGCAGCCTCAACATGTCCCGAGACCTAATGAATTAATTGTAGTCCTGAACTAACCCGGGGGGGGGGGGGGGAGCGAGACAGAGAGCGAGACCTTCTGTACTAGGTTGATATCTGTCACGTTTAATTCCTAAGGGAACTGAGGACACACACGTCATCATTCTAGTCATCCCTAGCTGGCATCGAGCTCTTCTCTCATCACCACGCTCCATGCTTTCAGTTTAAGACAAGCGGTCAATCCCCCAGAGACAAGTGGGTTTTTTAGTTAAAAACAGAAACACATTCACATAAAAGGCAATAATTAGCTAATAGGGAGATCAGAAAGTATGTATTATTATGGATGGTTTCATTCTGACTCTGACATGGTCCGCAGGGCTGGTCTAATAATATAAGGTCTAACAACACTCTCTGAACTCTATTGTATTATGTCAGATATTTGTCGGTTGGCTGAGGGAGGGACGAGTGTCGCGTGACTCTGCCTGACTTACGATCGTCTCTGAACCTAGGACTCACTACCTAACTCGATCAGTCTATCAGTTAGACACGTTGGCACAGCACCATGCAGTGGTGAGCAGTCACCTTTTAGGCCAGGAGATTTCCCAGTTAGGTCACATGGTCTGAAAAAAACTCCAGGCCGTAGCCCTTTACACTCGTAACCATATACGGGTTGATAATGGCAGATTTGGGCATTAGTAAACAACTAAATTGGAACGCAGTGGCTGTACAGTAACGTGCTATACATGTCAGAGCTCTTGCTCTGCGCTTCACATCGCTGTATGGGTTTTTGACTGACAGCCATTCTGAACTTGAGCACCTCGCGTGACCTTGTTGTGAATGAGAATGTGTTTTCAGTCAATTTACCGGGTAAAACTGAAAATTGCTGTACATTTTTTTTGAAAGGTGAGGCATAGAGGATTATAATAAATACAGTTTTGTCATGCAAGCAAGACAAACACCCATGAGTTGAAATATGCACTTCACATTTCATATATAGTGTCAACGTTTATGATCACTATGTTTGATATACAGTTACAAGATGGCATGGTGTCATACACTGCGTTGTTCTGAACAGAATGAGCCTATGTTTGTCTATTGTGAAGAGAATTTGCCACGGCAGACGCACTTGAATGCACTCAAGACTCCTTTCTTTGCGCACCAAGATTATCATCTGTTTCCCTGAATTGCATTGTGAAAGCAAGTAATATCACATTTTATAACTTAGCTAGTCATTTTGGCAGTAGAACAAGCTTTCAAATGAGGCCCACCTGACCCAGATTGCGATTTATAATGGACCGTTTTTGGACTGCGTAAACAACAACAGTAATTGTGTGATGATGCGAATGCAGGGTTGTGTTCCAAACAAAACAACTACAAGTGTATTTGCGCTAGTTCCTCAACGGCACAGCTAGGAGAGCTTATAAAGGCACCTTATAGTTGAAGACATAGGGCTTTGAAATGACCTAGGAACTGTGGACACTGGAGAGGTATGTGGCCACAAGGAGACACCAGTTAGTCCTCGCTCTCAAACCCTTGTAATCGTTTTGTCTTATGTTGCACCTACCCCACATTTTCCAGGAATGTTCTTATCATGTTACTGAATATATCCAGAGTATTTTCAGATTTTGTTACCAACAAATGCAGTGAAAGTACAGTAAATGTAGAACGCACATAAAATCATTTTCCCATAAACTCCTAACTGTTCCCTTTCAATTGCTACCATGGTCATGCATATGCTTTTCATATTTCTTCTGTAAGAAACATTTCAATTTAGCCCTATCCATATAGTCCGATTTCAACGAGTGTAAAGGGTTAAAAATGACTCCCCAAAACAGAAATAGGACCACGAGTTGTGTTTTTTTCTGGTCAGGCTACGTGGTCAGGCAAAACTCCTGGACTACAACAATTTGTAACTGCTCATAGTCCAGAACTAGGGCCCATAGCTAGATTTTTGGAAAAGATAAACTAAATTGCTGACATGGGGCATTGTACCCAGTCCAGTAGCTTTGTTGGTTATTCAGTCTATTCATAAACACTTACTGACTGAGGGCGTTAAGGGTGTAATACATTAACTCTCTCCGTTTGCCTTCATTTGACTGCTCAAACTCAACTCCGTTCCACTCCTGTTTTTCATTGTTCCCCTCTAATCAGGGACTGATTTAGACTTGGGACAACAGGTGGGTGCAATTAATGATCAGGTAGAACAGAAAGCCAGCAGGCTCTGCACCATGTGGGGTAAGAGTTGTATACCCCTTGTGTAGAGGATTGATATATGATGTAAATTAGATGTTGAAATAATATATACAACTTGTATCATCAAAAAACATCCTGTCAGGTAACACTGAATATCAATAATTGTTGCATGAGCCCCTCGATGATGTGTGTTGTTGATATGTGGGGTTGGGAGTGTATGTATAGATGGGGCAGCTTAATACTCTCCGTATTTGAACTTCCTCAGCTTCTTTTGATCATGTCGGTAACGTTTTTGCGCTCCATGTTAGCTCCAGGCCCAATTTCCTATTCTCACATTGATTAGAAATTTAAAAAACTGCACTTGATAAAAGTACATTTTCTTCCCTTTTTTTTGTACGAAATATATTATTTGCAATCCGCTTTAAATATCAGTCTCTCTCCTCCCTTTTTTTACATACTGTTTACATGAGCCTGTTAAGTTGTGCCTAATGTAGAGAGAGCAGATCATCATAGATATTTATTTTACCTTAATTTAAGCTCTGCAAATGAAACGAGGGATGTTTTTTCAGTTGATGCGTTCACTCTCTGTGTTTGCTAAGCCATGACAGTGACTGCATCCAAAATGGCCCCCTATTTCCTATATAGTGCACTACTTTATGGGCTCTGGTCGAAAGTAGTGCACTATATAGGGAATAGGGTGCCATTTGGGATGCAACCAGTGAGTACACAGAATCACATCGGTAAGTCTAGCAGCTGCCTTCTCTGGTATCCTTATGTGTTTCAACTTGGTTTGATGCTCCCAAAAAACCTTAGACACACCTTCTGTAAAAGTCACAAGCCCTTGGTTACCATGGTTACTGTGGTGACCCGGTGTCCGTCTGCTGGTTGGAGCCCTCGGACACACATACTGGACATTGCGGTCAGCATCTCATGGGGCATGACCTAACATGTTTGGTCTCCCTACTAAAGCTTTTTTTTAAGGCTTGAATTTCACTCTTTCTTTTGTTCTGTTTCTTTTCAGAGATGTTAATGTTTCTGACCAAACTAAGACTGGTCCTCTTTCCCTTCTGACTTCTGACTAAGACATCTGAAAGTGTGAATCTCATACAGTGGAGAGGGATTGTGATTATTATTTTTTTAAATGTATGTGTACAGAGCAAATGAATTTTGAAACAAAGATCTGTAAATAGAAAAGTGTAAATAAATGCTATATATGACCAAACTGTTTGTATATATTCATGGATGGAAACACGTTGTACTATAATATCAAATCTGAATATCATGCTTCAATATATACGACTCCGCGTTGCGTTTTGCATAAGAACAGCCCTAGCTGTGATGTATTGGCCATATACTCCACCCTCTCTGGCCTTATTGCTATTATAAACTGGTTACCAACGTAATTAGAGCAGTAAAAATACATGTTTTGTCATACCCGTGGTATACTTAAGCAATAAGACTTAAGTATGTGGAATATGGCCAATATCCTACGGCTTAGGGATGTTCTTGGGCACGACGCAACGCCCTTTGCCGTGGTATATTGGCCATATACTACAAACCCCTGAGGTGCATTATTGCTATTATAAACTGGTTACCAACGCAATTAGAGCAGTAAAAATAAATGTTTTGTCAAACCAGTGGTTTACGGTCTGATATAACACAGCTGTCAGCCAATTAGCATTCAGGGCTCAAACCAACAATTTATAATATCAAATCAGATTAGAACTGTATGTATTCAACACCAGAATTACCCAGTGGTTTCAAGTGTCCATACCACACAATGAAAACATGAAAATTACAAGTATTTACGTTGTTATTTAAATGACGTTCACCTCGGCTGAGGGCACTTCAACCTAGGCATGCCTAGCAACTGCATAAATAAGGGCTGTAATAGCTTCTGCATTGTTTGCCTAGACTGTTGTATTAATAACTTCTGTATTATATGCGTGTGGCTGCTGCTCCCCACACAGACGCACGCACTGCCTCGGCTGGTAAACAGGTTTGTTGTGATCCTGTGGAGTGGTGATGGTAATTAGGCCCTTTTCGTGTGTGTAGGGAGTCCCTCGTTCTCTATCTCTCCTTTTCCCCTCCCTCTCTCTCATTAAGCTAACTGATGTTCACAGTAGCAGGAATTTAAAAAGTCATTAGAATCACCTGGACTTCCTGAGTCGCTCACACATGGTACAGGTGGCATGGGCCGAGATGGGACTCACAATGACCCCCTTTTACGGAGGTAGATTCGGCTGTAGGGCATGCACACTGCTGTACAGAGCAGAGAAATATAGAGTTTGGCAAACGTTGTTTGAGATTGATGATGGCTCAAATACCACCCTACAGTGGTACTAATTTGTACAGTGGTAAATAGGAAGTAATTTAGGATTTTGCCTTCGAATTATAATGGTGGCCATGTTCCAAGAGTGTTTGGAGTGTTTGTAATGGATTAGTCTGAACTCTGTAGCTGCTGTATGTCTATGGCTTTACATGCTGTAGCTATGTCTACAGAATGTCTCCATAGAGAGACTGCAGTGCACAGAGAGCTGTCCATACTGTACAGTACATAAGGTTGCCATGGTTATCATCAGTGAACTCTGCTTTAGTGCTCCTCCAGTCTGTAATGAAAAATAATATTAAATATAGCTGTGAGCAGCTATAGTTCACAGGATGACAGAAAGGACATGCGATCAGATGGATAATAAAGCAAGCCCTCTATCATGTAGGAATTATTTTCCTTTATGTGCAGTCATGGGTGCATTCGGAAAGTATTCAGACCCCTTGACTTTCTCCACATTTTGTTACAACACAGCCTTATTCTGAAAATGGACAATGTTTTTTTATCATCAATCTACATACAATACCCCATAATGAAAAAGCAAAAATGGGTTTTTAGACATTTTTGCAAATGTTTATAAAAAATAAAACTTATTGACGTAAGTATTCAGACTGCTATTTAGCTCGAAATTGAGCTCAGGTGCATCCTGTTTCCATTGATCATCCTTGAGATGTTTCTACAATTTGATTGGACATGATTTGGAAAGGCTGTCTGTATAAGCTCCCACAGTTGACAGTTCATGTCAGAGCAAAAACCAAGCCATGAGGTCAAATTGTCCATAGAGCTCCGAGACAGGATTGTGTCTGGGTAAAGGTACCAAAACATTTCTGCAGCATTGAAGCTCCCCAAGAACACAGTTGCCTCCATCATTCTTAAATGGAAGAAGTTTGGAACAACCAAGACTCTTCCTAGAGCTGGCCGCCCGGCCAAACTGCAATCAGGGGAGAAGGGCCTTGGTCAGGTAAGTGACCAGGAACCCGATGGTCACTGACAGAGCTCCAGAGTTCCTCTGTGGAGATGGGAGAACCTTCTTAAAGGACAACCATCTCTGCAGCACTCCACCAATCAGGCCATTATGGTAGTGTCCAGACAGAAACCATTAATCAGTAAAAGGCAAATGACAGCCCACTTGGAGTTTGCTAAAAGGCACCAAAAGAACTCAAACCATGAGAAACAAGATTCTCTGGTCTATTGAAACCAAGAACGCAGGAGTGGCTTCGGGACAAATCTCTGAATGTCCTTGAGTGGCCCAGGCAGAGCCCAGACTTGAACCCAATCGAACATCTCTGGAGAGACCTGAAAATAGCTGTGCAGCGACACTCTCCATCCAACCTGACAGAACTTGAGAGGATCTGTTGAGAAGAATGGGAGAAACTACACAAATATAGGTGTGCCAGCTTGTAGCCTCATACCCAAGAAGACTCTAGGCTGTAATCTCTGCCAAAGCTGCTTCAACAAAGTGCTGAATAAACAGTCTGAATACTTATGTAAATGTAATAAATAGTTTTTAACATCTATGAACCTGTTTTTTCTTAATCATTATGGGGTATTGTATGTAGATTGAGGGGGGGGGGCACTGTGGAGTGGATTTACAGTGGTTTAAATGGGCACATATTTTTTTTAAAGTTAAGACATGTACCATGGGCCTACATTCCAAATTTGGTGTCATTTGGTCCTATGGTTCATGCAAATAAGATTTTAGAAGTATTTTTAGCATATCTGTCTTAATATGCATCTACAGTGTGGCAATCTCTTAATGCATCAATGGTATTATCTCAAACTCTTTAGGGACTATTGTGATGAGTCCAAATATCACATTTGGCATGAATTTGACTTAGTCCATGAAGGTTTTTTATTATTATTTTAAGCATTAGCATTACATAGTGAGAAAAACATATTTGTTAATAGTTTCCTTAAACTTATCATGGTAAAGTATTTGTTTAGCCTACAACGTTTCTAGTTGATAAGCCATTGTGAAGTGGATTTAAATGGACATGTAAAATCGGCTTTCCAGATTGATCAAAAACCAATCCCTTCACTTCTCTCGAACTATGTTAAGAGATGTACAAGAGATGGGCCTACAGATCGAATTTGGTATTATTTGGAATGGCTTATGGTTCATAAGGCATTTGGCTTATGAAGGCCAGCATCCCGGAGTCGCCTCTTCACTGTTGACGTTGAGACTGGTGTTTTGTGGATACTATTTAATAAAGCGGCCAGTTGAGGACTTGTGAGGTGTCTGTTTAGACACACTAATGTACTAGACACACTAATGTACTAGACACACTAATGTACTCAATAATACACTAATGTACTCTTGCTCAGTTGTGCAACGGGGCCTCCCACTCCTCCAGTTTGCGCTGTTCTGTGAAGGGAGTAGTACACAGCGTTGTACGAGATCTTCAGTTTCTTGGCAATTTCTCACATGGAATAGCCTTTATTTCTCAGAACAAGAATAGACCGAGTTTCAGAAGAAAGTTCTTTGTTTCTGGCCATTTTGAGACTGTAATCAAACCCACAAATGCTGATGCTCCAGATACTCATCTAAAGGCACGTTTTATTACTTCTTTAATCAGCACAACAGTTTTCAGCTGTGCTAACATAATTGAAAAAGGGTTTTCTAATGATCAATTAGCCTTTTAAGATGATAAACTAAGATTAGCTAACACAACTTGCCATTGGAACACAGGAGAGATGGTTGCTAATAATGGGCCTCTGTACGCCTGTGTAGATATTCCATTTTTTTTTTTTAACAGCCGTTTCCAGCTACTATAGTCATTTACAACATTAACTATGTCTATGTCAATTTGATGTTATTTTAATGAACAAAAATGTACTTTTCTTTCAAAAACAAGGAAATGTCTAAGTGACCCCAAACTTCTGAATGGTAGTGTAAATACAGGCATTATAATTCTGACCGATATGAGCAGCAGTTCGGGGGCAAGGGTGTTAGGGTTAAACTAAGCATAGTTTACAAATGTATCCAGAAAATAAATCAACTCAATTTGTGTGGTACGGAATGATTTAATGAGACCCAGGTTTGCGCAGATTTACTAATTATGCGACGTTCAGAATGAGACTGATGAGGAAATTAATTAATTGGTGACTGCTATGAAATCGATAGTCTGATATTCTTTGAGTTGATTCGGGAAACGGTAGCTCATTAAACAAACTTTTCCCGTGGTGCCCCAGGTTACTGAGTTAATGGTTACCTGATTAATTAAATCATGTAATTATAAACATAGTTAATTATTTGATAAATAGCATGTCATCATATTAACAATAACAATGTCATGACACTAGCCACTGGACTAGTAGCTAGCTACTCTTCTGTACTACCAAAATGCAGTACCCACTTGGGTAATGGTACGGCAGTCACAAGGGGCCAGAAAGCACAACACACTTCAATAGTAATTCAGGAGTTGCCTTATAACTTAGTCCTCCATACAGTTATGGCCATCTCTGTACACCTCTGTATTTGGGCTTCTCCCCATCCTCAACCACCGTACAGTAGGCATAATCAAAACATTGCATGCTAGCTAGCTGCAATTGTATCAGTGTTCTTACGCGCACACACCCACACACAGTTTAGTGCTACTCTCCAGTCACCAATAGACTTGTATCTATGCTCTGACATCCTCCCATTGCTTCTGTCGCTCAAAGATCTGCTTCAGTGAACACTGCAGCCTGTTCCCTTCTCCTTTTTCTTTCAAGTGGAAACACAGTGCCCCTCTTGTACGCTCACAAATGTCCCTGTGACTTCAAGGCTGAAGCAAATATCAAGCCGTGACAGATATGACATAGGCTATCTAGACCCGGGGTTATCAAACTGCTCCTCTGGGAGCCCCAGCCAACGTATTCCAGCGCTAGCACAGCTGACCCAATTTGTCAGCTAATTATCCAGCCCTTGATCAGGTGAATTAGTTCAGGGATGCAACAAAATTGTGAAATGTCTGGTGGTCCCCCAGAGGAGGTTTGAAAACCACTTATCTAGAGTGGGCAATGTTACAATATGAAAAAGACTAAGACCTACAAACTAATGCTCCTGATGGCATGGTATGAAGTCATAACACGGATGTTGATGAGTTTGAGTTGAGTTTAGATGTGTAGTTATTTGTAAAGTAGACGCTTATTAATACTGCTACAGAGATTGGATTAACAGCTATTAACCAATGTCAACACATATAGCTAAAGTAAGCACTCTCTCTCTCACTCCTCCCATCTTCCCCTATGCAGTGATGTCTATTTTTACTGAGAAATGATTAAGTAAGAAAGGCTTTACAAAGAACAATGTAACATTCCATCTAACTAGCTACACATCAAAGTTTTGTCCTTGAGATTCTGATCCTTTGCCTCACGCTATAGGCTATATATCTGCTGCTGTGCTGGCTGGCTGGAATTGTTGCAGGCTTGGCAGCCCTAAGTCTTGCAGTGATAAAGACAGAATGGTTTGATGCTGCCCAGCCAGCTCATGTGGAACACATAATTGCCTTCGAGGGATAAGCCCCAGCCCCGGTCTGAGCCCTGGACACTCATTCCCTCCTAACGCCAAACGTCACAACCACTTATTCAAATGACAGCTCAATGGAATAATAACGTGCTAGCTTGGCGCATTTACCCCTAAAGAACCGCATGCTTGGACTATATACACACACACACACACAACTATGATGATAATGTGTATGTGTAGCAATGGTGGGCTGCTCAAACATATTCTCATATTCTCTTCTCTCTCACACGCATAATGTAGGCTACAGTAGAAGCTCCAGCAGCCACGTTTGAATACGGAGAAGCTAATTATTAGCAAAGTGCAGACGTAATTTATGACTCAGCAGCCCTGCTTTCTGAGTCTCTGCCTGCGTACCAAGTGGCACCCTATTACCTATATGGTGCACTACTTTGACCCTGGTCAAAAGTAGAGCAGGGAATAGGGTGCCACCTGGGATGCAGCCTAGGACAAAGTGCTCAAAGGCATGAGCCTGCATATACTTGGGCGGGCAGAGTGAGTTGGTTGGTTGGTTGGGCTAAGTTGTCCAAGGAAGGTGTGTCATGTCTCAGCATGCCCTCTCGATCCTCTATCCCTAACACCCCTCCCCTGCCCTTCCTTGTCCTGACCCATCAGACTACAGTGAAACAGTCCCGCCCCCCTCCACACACACACACACACACACACACACACACACATGAATCTAGCCTGGGCTGTCCTATATCCTCCAGAAATCGCAGTATTATTTATCAGGAAGCGCTGGGAGTGAATCAGAGCCCTTTTGTCTGCTTATTATGCGGTCCGCCTCGTTAGCAGACGTGATTTAATATTAATCTTGTTTTCAGAGCAGAGCTCCTCTCGCTGCTGCATTTTCATACAGGCAGGGAGAAGCATGGCGGCCAAGGAGAGGATATGGAGCTTAGGAAGAAGCTGAGCATCCAGTGTCACAACGAAACCAAAACACAAAGCGTAAGAAGGCTGATGCCCACTGAAACAGTTAGCTAAGCATCTGTTTGTATAATGTACAATGTGTATTGTAGAAGTAACCAAACCCAACCAAAGCAGGAGGGAATGTGCTGCCCACACAGAATAAGGCCGCTGTTTGTTCTCTTTATTGTAGATGTAATGCAAAGTTTAGTGTGAAAGGAAGTGTTTGGAAAGGAGCAACACGGGGGTAGGCATATGCAATGTTTTGCAATGTTGCACCCCAATGAATAAGCAAGTGGTGTTTGACTGTAAGGTCAAGGGCCATATAAGAAGCTAACACATAAAAAGTTAGTTTTTGGGCCAGGCCTCGGAGGTGGAAGCACAAAAGGAAACATCTTTGGGCCAAAACACTGGTGCAAAGTCTGACAAGGGAAACGCACCATAATATTGCCAAGCATTTGTTTATTATTGTAAAAATCATTGTTGATGTAATTCAGATTATTCCCCTTCTAATCAGGAGGCTCCGAAAGCCCCTGGCAGTCTCTGAACTCCCTGGGTCCTCAGTGCCATGGCGGTGATGAGCTAATACACATTAGCCTAGTTGTGAGTGTGGACTACACGGTTCCTGTTTAAGACCCCTCACTGAGCTGAACAAGGCACTGTGTTTTCCAGTTGCATTTCATTGTTTTACTGCTAATGGACTTAAACAGATGCCGAACCCCCAGTCGAGTAACTCTGCTCTACTTCGCTTTAGCCCGCTGTTTGTAGTTGATTGTTATTGTTATTTTGAGTTGCAACTCTCCCCTCTCCTTTTATAGCAAATACCACGCAGGTATTCTCTCTCTCTCTCGCACTCACTCACTCACTCCCTCCCTCCCTCTCTAGCCACAGAACGTTCCATGCGTTGGTAGAATCATAGACCTGCCTACCTGTTACCGTGGTCCAAGTCTTGGAGTTTGTTGTTATGGCGACCATATAAAGATTCCTTACTGTCTGTATTGATTTATATGCTGGATGAACAGGAGTGTGGTCACTGCATCCTCCTTTCAAAGCACTCTTACCATCTTAGGCCCTGTTAAAAATGTCAAGATGTATTGATGAATATGTGTGTCGGTCTCATGAAGTATAGATTTTCTGATTAGTTTAGCTGCCTTGTGAAGCATCTCACTTAGCAGTACATGTTTGTGTGCGTCCCAATTGGCACTCGTTTTAACCCAAAGTAGTGCACTATATAGGGAATAGAGTGTCATTTGGGATGCATCCTCTATAAATCTGGGAATCCTCTGGGACAGAATTCTCTGTGACGGACGCATCACAAAAGCATCCCGCTGACAAAACCATGTATCTCACATGTAGCACAGCTGAGAACATCCTCCCACAGGATCAGATACTTGAATCATAATACAAACCCACTGATCCAGAGGAGCTCAGCTTACCCACATGCCTTTACGTCAAGCACATAGACATAGGTCTATTAGCATGTTGTAGCGATAGAAGTCTACGCATATGTTGCTCTTGAAGTTGGTTTGCACTTTCTAAATTGTGTATGAGAAGATCAAATTTGCCACCAAACAGATTACATCACTATGAATTGCATCACTATGAAACTAATACACACAGTCAACAACCATTTAGGATCATGTGTTTATTCATAGAATCCTTGAGTGGTGTGTGTGCAGTAGGCCTAAATCAGTGTTGTCATTATTCAGCTGTCTTACAACACACGCACGCATCTGTAATACATATTATGCATTAATATGGGTAAATCACATCTCTGATTCATGCAGCAGTAGAATCATGTAAAAATGTATGTCATCTCTGTACTCAGTGTGGGGCCTATGAATGTTGTATATGGAATCACTTCTTCTGAATTAACATTTCAATAGGCTGTGTAAATTGAGGATGAATGCAGGGAGGGCTGGGTGGATCCGTCTCCTCCTGACTCAGCTCTCCTGTGCCGCTTTACCCAGGGAATGAAACAGGATTAGCTAGATAGCTCGACCGAGTACCACAGCAATATAGCTAACGCAAGGCCTGATTCATACAGAGGTGCTCACACACACTTCAGACTGAGAAGAGGCATGTTTCTAGAGGTGCAGAGCCAGAGAGCAGCGCTTCATGGTGTCATCCATGCTTCATTCATAATATGAGCAGAGGCACGCTGCATGAGGCACGCTGCATGAGGCACGCTGCATGAGGCACGCTGCATGAGGCACGCTGCATGAGGCACGCTGATGTAGAGGGGCTGTTGAACTCCCACTCATGTAGACAATGAAATGTGAAAGAGAGCTACTGTGTATTGATGTCACAGAAAGTGGGGCACTTAGTTTTCTATAAATGTACTTTTCCATTCATAAAACTAAGTGTTCACTTTTCTGCTCCACATTTATTTTTATTTTTTTATATACGTGGCCTTCACTTGCAACCATGTAACCATGCTTCAGAGGTGACCTGTGTTCCAACATGCAACCCTTGTGGGGTGAGATTCTAAAATCCGAGCCACAGACTTCTGCATATCATACACTTCATTTTATGTATATAATGTACGTACATAAAGGCCGTGTTCAAGAGTATCAAACACATGATGTATCATGGGTAAATTGTGACTGACTGATCTACAAATAATATTGAGTAGATATTTATGATGCAAGATGATTTGTAGAGTAGTCAGTCTTGACTCACCTTTAAAATCGGCTGCAATGTGGAACGCTCCCAAAGTATACAGTAAAACATTGAGTATTAAATATGTAACATACAAGGTCCCATTGTGTCATTAAGAGATTCTCAGTTGGTTTTACTAACTCCTCCTACCTCTGTCCTCTCCTCACCTCTTTTTTTTAAGTTCAAAAGTGATTGAGGAGAGGAGGCGAGGAGAGGAAATGTGGAAACAAATGCGCTTGTATGAAATTAGACTTTCCTTGTCCACTATAGCACATCAGGCAAATTATGTTTACAGAGGAGATTGGGGAGAACGGGCTTGTGGTAATGACTGGAGCGGAAGGGGTGTATTGGTGTCAAATACATCCAACACATGGTTTCCAGGTGTTTGATACCATTCCATTTGCGCCATTCCGGACAATATTATGAGTGTTCTCCCATCACCAGCCTCCTGTGAGAGGGGGAATCCCAAAATATGTGTAAAGTGGTCAAAAATAATTTTGCTAGTTGTACTGCAAAAGTAGTTAAATTGGCAGATATTGTGGCACACCCACTAACCTCAATGTGCAAATGTGCTCTATGGTCCTGCCTGACAACAAAAAGAACAGTTACACTTGCCTATTTTAATCAGCTCTAAAGAAATCATTCCCTAAACTCAATAAGTGCAGAGTAATGCCTGGGTAAAGGCCGAATAAGCTCATGTAAACGAATATCGCAAACTCTGATATTGCTAAAATATCGAATGCAGGTAGTCAATTGTCTGCACTACATACACAATGAAACAGAATTAGGATATCTTAATGCGTCTTGGAATGTAGACCGATAACACAGAGATACAATATGCAGAACTTTCCGAGTCAAATTTGCTCTCATTCAGTGATGTATGATCCTGCCTGACAAAAATACATACAGTTACATATGTTTTATGATGTTGTGGCTATTGTAATATAATCGGCTCTAAGGAAAAGAAGTGGGTTGAGAGTGAAAACTGTAATTTCTTTTCAGTCAAAGGTTCCTCTGTAGATTTGACATTACACTGTACCCAAACCGGCCGTGTGCGTGCGTCATCGAGCGCAAATAGATTTTGTTCGCCCACACCAAACACGATCACGACATACAGGTTAAAATATCAAAACAAACTCTGAACCAATTATATTAATTTGGGGACAGGTCGAAAAGCATTAAACATTCATGGCAATTTAGCTTGTAGTTGCTAGCTAATTTGTCCTATTTAGCCAGCTTGCTGTTGCTTGCTAATTTGTCCTGGGATATAAATGTTGAGTTGTTATTTTAAATGAAATGCACAAAGTCCTCCTACTCCGACAATTAATCCACACATAAAACGGTCAACCGAATCGTTTCTAGTCTTCTCTCCTCCTTCCAGGATTTTTCTTCTTTGGACTTTATATGGTGATTGGCATCTAACTTTCATAGTTACCATGACGACCGACCAAACTAGTTCATCTTTCAATCACCCACGTGGGTATAACCAATGAGGAGATGGCACGTGGGTATCTGCTTCTATAAACCAACGAGGAGATGGGAGATGCAGGACTTGCACCGCGTTCAGTGTCACAAATTGAACTGACTTCTATTTTAGTGCTTCGCAACGCAGACGCTCGTTGGCGTGTGGGTGCAATAATTGAATAACATGTATGTTTAAATTTATTTTGTAATGCAAGCGGCATGTTAGGCTCAAAATCCGTTTGACTCCAAATCCATTATGGTGTACAAAATTCAACATGGCTGCTACAATGCCATTAAATTGTGGTTTTAATCACCTGTATATTCAGGTAAAGTCAGAAGTTTACATACACTTAGGTTGGAGTCATTAAAACTTGTTTTTTAACCACTCCACAAATTTCTTGTTAACAAACTATAGTTTTGGCAAGTCGGTTAGGACATCTACTTTGTGCATGACACAAGTAATTTTTCCAGACAGATTATTTCGCTTATAATTCACTGTATCACAATTCCAGTGAGTCAGACGTTTACATACACTAAGTTGACAGTGCCTTTAAACAGCTTGGAAAATTCCAGAAAATGATGTCATGGCTTTAGAAGCTTCTGATAGGCTAACTGACATAATTTGAGTCAATTGGAGGTGTACCTGTGGATGTATTTCAAGGCCTACCTTCAAACTCAGTGCCACTTTGCTTGACATCATGGGAAAGTCAAAAGAAATCAACCAGACCTCCACAAGTCTGGTTCATCATTGGGAGCAATTTCCAAACGCCTGAAGGTACCACGTTCATCTGTACAAACAATAGTACGCAAGTCTAAACACCATGGGACCACGCAGCTGTCATACCCCTCAGGAAGGAGACGCTTTCTGTCTCCTAGAGATGAACCTTCTTTGGTGCGAAAAGTGAAAATCAATCCCAGAACAACAGCAAAGGACCTTGTGAAGATGCTGGAGGAAACAGGTACAAAAGCATCTATATCCACAGTAAAACGAGTCCTATATCGACATAACTTGAAAGGCTGCTCAGCAAGGAAGAAGCCACTGCTCCACAACCGCCATAAAAAAGCCAGACTACGGTTTGCAACTGCACATGGGGACAAAGATCATACTTTTTGGAGAAATGAATCAAAAATAGAACTGTTTAGCCATAATGACCATCGTTCTTTTTGGAGGAAAAAGGGGGAGGCTTGCACGCCGAAGAACATCATCCCAACTGTGAAGAACGGAGGTGGCAGCATCATGTTGTGGGGGTGCTTTGCTGCAGGAGGAACTGGTGCACTTCACAAATTAGATGACATCATGAGGGAGGAAAATGATGTGGATATATTGAAGCAAAATCTCAAGACATCAGTCAGGAAGTCAAAGCTTGGTCACAAATGGGACTTCCAAATGGACCATGACCCCAAGCATACTTCCAAAGTTGTGGCAAAATGGCGTAAGGACAACAAAGTCAAGGTATTGGAGTGGCCATCACAAAGCTCTGACCTCAATCCTATGGAACATTTGTGGACAGAACTGAAAAAGCATGTGCGAGCAAGGACGTCTACAAACCTGCCTCAGTTCCACCAGCTCTGTCAGGAGGAATGGGCCAAAATTCACCCAACTTATTGTGGGAAGCTTGTGGAAGGCTACCCGAAACGTTTGGCCCAAGTTAAACAATTTAAATAACATCTGAAATAAATCATTCTCTCTACTATTATTCTGACATGTCACATTCTTAAAATAAAGTGGTGATCCTAACTGACCTAAAACAGGGAATTTTTACTAGGATTAAATGTCAGGACGCGCTCCAGCAGGTGTATCTCACTGATCATCCCTAAAGCCAACACCTCATTTGGCCACCTTTCGTTCCAGTTCTCTGCTGCCTGTGACTGGAACGAATTGCAAAAATCGCTCAAGTTGGAGACTTTTATCAAATCAAATCAAATTTATTTACATAGCCCTTCGTACATCAGCTGATATCTCAAAGTGCTGTACGGAAACCCAGCCTAAAACCCCAAACAGCAAGCAATGCAGGTGTAGAAGCACGGTGGCTAGGAAAAACTCCCTAGAAAGGCCAAAACCTAGGAAGAAACCTAGAGAGGAACCAGGCTATGTGGGGTGGCCAGTCCTCTTCTGGCAGTCCTCACCAACTTCAAACATCTGCTATCTGAGCAGCTAACCGGTTCTGATCAGGCCCTACACCCAAACAAGGGCTCTGCGTTCATCCACCTCTGTCTCGCCTCCCTACCACTGAGGAAGTACTTCAGTCAAAACTGTTCGCTCTCTGGCCCCCAATGGTGGAACAAACTCCCTCACGACAGCAGCTAACCTTCCGGAGACACCTGAAACCCCACCTGGAATACTGCAGATGCTGTAAAGTGGCTGTTCCACTGGATGTCTTAAGGTGAACGGTAAGTCGCTCTGGATAAGAGCGTCTGCTAAATGACATAAATGTAATGTAAATGTAACCGATTGCTGCAGCTGTACATAGTCTATCGGTAAATAGCCCACACAATTTTACCTACCTCATCCCCATACTGTTTATATTTATTTACTTTTCTGCTCTTTTGCACACCAATATATCTACCTGTACATGACCATCTGATCATTTACCACTCCAGTGTTAATCTGCAAAATTGTAATTATTCGCCTACCTCCTCATGCCTTTTGCACACGATGTATATAGACTCTCTTTTTTTCTACTGTGTTATTGACTTGTTAATTGTTTACTCCATGTGTAACTCTGTGTTGTTGTCTGTTCACACTGCTATGCTACCTGGTTAAATAAAGGTGAAAAAATTAAATGAATGGTGAAATACTGAGTTTAAATGTATTGGCTAAGGTGTATGTAAACTTCCGACTTCAACTGTACATGTTTTAAATGAGAGAAATCTTTTAGATTTGTGTACTGTACTCAATACTATTTTTGTGTAATTTAACTATGTTGGAAATCCAATAGGCCTGTCATAATTACACTCAAACACCATTGTCTGGATATGGCAGACTGCTTGGCATGGCAACACTAAGTATTCTAAGTCACAAGCCACTTTGAGGATCAATTAGGCAACTCGGACTGTGGTACAGTTTGTAGCTCCAGGATTGGGCTCTTCTGTCACCTCCTTATTATTTAGAAGTAAGCTTTGGTTCATTGCTCGTCCAATATGGCTGCTTGAATCCAACATGACCTTCCGCTGGCTCACTGCATTCGTGATGCACATTGGGATGTTCCGGTGCACTCTTATCCTGTTTGGGTTGAGCTGGCATGTTCACCAACCTGGCTGTCTACCTGGCTGTCTGCCCTGGAGTTAACTTATATGCAACCACATATGATGACAAGCAAATAAGGCAGGTATTCACTACAATAAAACAACATAACCTGACACGCATTGACAAGAAATGCAATCAACTTAGTGGGCCTTCACATGTCATAGGTATTGTGCCTATGCAATGTCAATGCCATCCTGAATCTCCCAGTCTGCCCTGGAGTTGCCGTACATGTTGACTTGGTAACATTATGGGGAGGATCCAACCACGTGAGGATAAGCTCATGTGGCAGGTGTTCACCACATTGAACCAACACACCTCTCCAATTTAAATGCCATCCTGCATCTCCCAGAACTGTCCTCGATAGGCCCACTCCACCATCAGTCCCCCCTCTGGCAGTTAATTTACATTTACAGCACTAACTGTCAAAAGAAGGCCAAGAAGATCATCAAGGACATCAGCCATTCGAGCCACGGTCTGTTTACTCTGCTACCATCTAGCAGACAGAGATGGTACATGTGCATCAAAGCCGGGACTAAGAAACAGCTTCCATCTCCAGGCCATCAGACTGTTGAACTACCCAGCTACTTGCCCAGTACACTACCCTACACCTCGAGACAAATGCCCCATGTATATAGTCATTGAATGCTGGTCACCTCATATTCTGTTTATATACTGTTGTTTATTGACTGTGTATATACAGCAGTGGCGGTCCGTGCTGTTTAAATCACTACGGGATAGTGTCCCTTCACCGGGACGGTTGAGCTAACGTGCGCTAATGTGATTAGTATGACATTGTAAGTAACAAGAACATTTCCCAGGACATAGACATGCCTTATATGGGCAGAAAACTTCAATTATTGTTAATCTAACTGCACTGTCCAATTTACTGTGGCTATTACAGTGAAAAAATACCATGCTATTGTTTGAGAAGACTGCACAACAATAAAAAACTTTAATCACGGAAACTGGTTTGATACCTTCACCTCTGAAGTTAATTGACATTCAATAGTCTTGCTCTGATTTGTCATAGTTTTGTTTGATAAAATCCATTTTATATTAAAATGTAAGAATTGGCTTCTACAGTTTGAACCCCTGCTGTGTCTAGCTCCATACCCACCCTGCCATTGAGATGTGTGAAAGTTAGTGTATGGCCTAATGATCCACCATGTATAACATTCCTGGGTGTATAAACTTAAATGTTGTATTACCATATAATTGTTTTATGTTCTCTATGGTTATGTACTTGAAAATGTATCAATTGACCAATTCGACACATTTGGGCAGACTTGATACAAAATATTGTCCAGTATTGAAAATGCTTCACTGGATCAAAATGAAACTTTGCACACACACACTGCTAAATTGCACCTAAACTGCAATAATACATTATGGCCTTTCTCTTGCATTTCAAAGATGATGCAACAAAAAGAAAAACACACGTTTTTATGTTTGCATGATCTTTTACCAGATCTAATATGTTATTCTCCTACATTAATTTCACATTTCCACAAACTTCAAAGTGTTTCCTTTCAAATGGTATCACATGCATATCCTTGCTTCAGGTCCCGAGCTACAGGAAGTTAGATTTGGGTATGTCATTGTAGACGAAAATATATATTTAAAAAGGGTCTGAGCCTTATTAAGATGAGGGAGGACATTTTTTTTTCATGAGCATGGCCTAATTTCTATTACAGAAATTGGATGAGACTCAATCATATCCCATTCACCCAGTTCAATGTAACAGCGATAGGTTTAGGCTACCTGATTCTCAAATGTTCCCTATTACCCATCATGAGGTTGCTACAATTCATCATGAGGTGACAGACAGTGACGCATGGACAGACAGTGACATTCAATACCACCTTGCACACTCTTGCCTGCATCTAGATGATATAGGATGTAATCAGTTGCAAACAAGAGTTTCTATTGGACAAATTGGGGTATGTTTATCCCCGTTTTGTTCCATTTAGAGAATCCTTTTTCAACAGAATCGGTGGAAGGAGTTCACCCCTGATCACATGTAAATAAAGTTCACCAGGTGAAAAAACCTTTCCAAGCCAAACCGTTACACACAGCCTACATCGTTTTTTCCATATTAGCTAAAGTAAACTCATAATTAGCATAGCTAATAGAGCTAACATGTTAGTAAACCCGCTATAATCATGCAGTAAGGCTACAGTGTACAGGTCAGAGAGCAGTTACACCGGCGTGCCCCTGAGGCAATAAATTAGTAATACCAATAGCTTACCTTGACTTGGAAGAGTTCCAGTGTTGTGTTGGAAAGTCATAACCAGCTAGCTAACATAACATCCCTCTGTTTGAGAAGGGTGTCTCTGAGCTAAACTAGCTAGCTGCATTTGCTAGCTAAGTAAGTGAAACTGAAAGTGAAAAAATGACAATATTTCTCTCTTTCTCTCTTGCTTCCCCCTTCATATTGAAAAAAAATGACTTTGTTCAAAACGGTTCAACTATTGTCTCTTTCTCTTTGAGTCAACTATTCACCACATTTTATACACTGCAGTGCTAGCTAGCTGTAGCTTTTGCTTTCAGTACTAGATTAATTCTCTGATCCTTTGATTGAGTGGACAACATGTCAGGTCATGCTGCAAGAGCTCTGACAGGCTGGAGGATGTCCTTCAGAAGTTGTCATAATTACCATGTAAGTCTATGGAAGGATGTGAGAATCACGATCCTCCTAGGTTTTGTATTGAAGTCAATGTACCCAGAGGAGGACGGAAGCTAGTTGTCCTCCGGCTACACCATGGTGCTACCCTACAGAGTGCTGTTGAGGTTACTGTAGACCTTTGCAGAATAGTGTGTTTTAATCAATTATTTGGTGACGTGACTATATTTAGTATAGTTTTATCTAAAAATGATAACTTTAAAGTTTTACCATTTGAATTTTTATGAAATTCAGAGGATTGTTTTCCCCTTCCTCTGAGGAGGAGCCTCCACTGATGTACCTGCCACATTAAGGAAACACCAACATAAAGTGTTCTTAATAGGGTGTTTGTCCACCACAAGGCAGAACAGCTTCAATGTACCTTGGCATAGATTCTACAAGTGCCTGGAACTCTATTGGGGGGATGCGACAACATTCTTACATGAGAAACTTCAAAAATGTGGCTAGGCACCGCTCCAGAATCTCCCATGAGTGTTCAATTGGGTTGAGATCTGGTCTGAGATCTTGCACATTGTTTTCATGCTCATCAAACCATTCAGTGACCACTCGTGTCCTGTGGATTGGGGCATTGTTATCCTATGGGGGCATAGCTATGGTAGCCAAAATAATGGCCTGCCTAGCATTTTTATACATGAACCTAAGCATGATGAGATGTTAATTGCTTAATTAACTGAGGAACCACTCCTGTGTGGAAGCACATGCTTTCAATATACTTTGTATCCCTCATTTACTCAAGTGTGACCATTATTTTGGCAGTTCCCTGTATAAACTGTATTCTTGACATATCTCATCCTAATATTCCGACTACTTTACATACAATTTTCTTTCCAAATTACATACTGTATAGTATTCAGACCCCTTAACCTTTTCCACATTTTGTTACAGCCTTATTCTAAAATAGATTAAACACTTTTTGCCCCTCATCCATCTACACACAATACCCCATAATGACACAGCAAAAACAGGTTTTTAGAAACTTTTGAAAATGTGTTAAAAATGTCAAAACTGATATCACATTTACATAAGTATTCAGACCCTTTACCCATGACTTTGTTGAATGACCTTTGGCAGCAATTACAGCCTTGAGTCTATGATGCTACAAGCTTGGCACAACAGTATTTGGGGAGTTTTGCCCATTGTTCTCTGCAGATCCTCTCAAGCGCTGTCAGGATGGAGGGGGAGTGACGCTGCACAGCTATTTTCAGGTCTCTCCAGAGATGTTTGATCGGGTTCAAGTCCGGACTCTGGCTGGGCCACTGAAGGACATTCACAGACTTGTCCCGAAGCCAGTCCTGCAACTCCAAGTGGGTTGTCATGTGCATTTTACAGAGGAGTGGCTTCCGTCTGGCCACTCTACCATAAAAGCCTGATTGGTGGAGTGCTACAGAGATGGTTGTCCTTCTGGAAGGTTCTCCCATCTCCACAGAGGATCTCTGGAGCTCTGTCAGATTGACCGTCAGGTTCTTGGTCACCTTTCTGACGAAAGCCCTTCTCCCCCGATTGGTCAGTGTGGCCCGGGCGGCCAGCTCTAGGAAGAGTATTGGTGGTTCCAAACTTCTTCCATTTAAGAATGATGGAGGCCACTGTGTTCTTGGGGACCTCCTATGCTGCAGAAATATTTTGGTACCCTTCCCCAGATCTGTACCTCGACACAATCCTGTCTCGGAGCTCAATTCCTTCGACCTCATGGCTTGGTTTTTGCTCTGACATGCACTGTCAACTGTGGGACCTTATATAGACAGGTGTTTGCCTTTCCAAATAATGTCCAATCAATTGAATTTACCACAGGTGGACTCCAAGTTGTAGAAACATCTCACTGATGATCAATGGAAACAGGATGCACCTGAGCTCAATTCCGAGTCTCATAGCAAAAGGTCTGAATACTTATGTTAAGAAGATAGTTACATTTTGAAGAACCTGTTTTCGCTTTGTCGTTATGGGGTATTGTTTGTAGATTTAAAGAGGATGTTTTTTTTATTGAATCCATTTTAGAATAAGGCTATAACATAACAACATATGGAAAAAGTGGCGCCTGAATACTTTCAGGATGCACTGTATATTCTGTATTCTGACATGCTCACACTAAAATATCTACTTTGGATTGTTAATTGGACTCGTTCTGTCAATTCTTTTTTAGATGTTTTGTTATTTGTGTATTTGTATTGTATTTGCTAGACATTCTACTGCCTTGTTGGAGATAGTAACATAAGCATTTCACTACACCTGCTATAACTATGAATCTGTAAATCTGTGAACGCGACCAGTAAATGTTGATTGGATCAAATTATTTCAGAGATCATTTATTTCAGTTCATGAAACATGGGACCAACACTTTACATGTTGCAGTATTTTTGCTCATTATAATACAACCAAATTATAAAACGACAATAAGATTTTACCTTTCTTGTAACTGTTAAAAACATATTTGTAATTTTGTGTTAGAGACAATGTGTATATTTTCTAAAGGTCTCTCTCTCTCTCAATGCTTCTGTCCTCATCGCTGTGAACATCTCACCAAGGTCAGCTTAGCCTCCTTAACTTGTTAGGAACTCACCTTTCATCTCATATTAGTCTATGACAAACAGAACGTTTTTTTATTTTATTTAAACTCTCTGAATTATTTTAGATTAATGTCTATAAATCTATCCCTGGTAGTGTTATGTAGAGGCAACTACTCTCTCCTGCTGCACTACGATGTATGGATTGCAGGCATGTGCTTGGCCAGTGGCTGTGATGTAGGGTTCAGCCAGGAGTTGATGGACAGTCGAAAGAGCGAATTAAATCGTAGGAGGGACATCCCAGTTTCAAGTGGTTTCAGATTTCACAACCAATATCACACAGGCTCAGAAAATATACTACTATGTCCATGGGAGCCAGGGCTATCGCTCAATGCATTTTGATCTACGGTGTCCACAGATCGATTTATAAGCGGAAATGTCGGTCGGAACCGGTACCAGAACCACAAAGGTCCCCTGAACAGGGGACTTAAATCTAAAAGATTTTAAGACATCCTAATGCTGTTTGTTTGTGTATGTAGGGCAGACAACTAACTACTTGTATTCCAAGTTTGAGCAATATTAGAGCTTGCAATATTAGGTTACATAAGTTTATGTGGCCCATCTCCCCCTCCACCAAGGCATTATTCTGCACATTTTTTGTTTAGTGGGTGTGTCACAATATCTATCAATTTTACCACTTTTGCAGTAAAACATTTTTTTCACAGTCATCCATTTCATAAATGGGAGACATTAGAAATGTGAAAAAACATGGTTGTGTTTTTTTCTAACTTGGGTGGGAGTATCTCAAAATGTTGGAAGCCTTGCCACTAGCCTAATATTGCATTCATTCTTCTAAACATGACTTTCCTTTGGATTATAATGCAGACTAACCCCGAGCAGTGAGCATCAACCCTTATTTGATTTCTTGCTGCTGGGTTATTAAAATTGTCTGCATATTTCTTTATTTCTTGCTTGATTTTGGGTCTGAACTGAATAAAACATTTACTTTTATTTGAGTACAAAGATATTGTTGCTCAATTACAGCAGACTTAAATTTGCCTCCCTTGTGTTTCTATTAACAGTGTTGAGTGCTAAGTAAACTCAACTAGTGAACCTCATTCTGTCCCATCACTATTACCAAAAAAAGACTAGCTGTCCCTTTAACATGCTGGCTTCGTCCTAAACTCTAGCTAATTGTGTCAGAGTGTGTTCTGGCAGTGTTTCAAAGTGCTTTTCATGTCCTAACCTTCTCTGGCTGAGTTGACGACTGAGTAGTTCAGGAGAGCCACAGCCCAGGCATCTCTCTGGTGAGCCCTAGCTCTTCTTGTTTATTGGAGAGAAAGAATTGGACTCCCATTGAGTCTCAGCTCGCTACAGAAATGTTAATTAGGCATTAAACCTTGTTCCGGGCAGCAGACCTCTCTTTCCTGAAGCTTCTGCCGCTCCGCTAAGCTAAGCGTGGTGGGCTGTGGGGACTATGTGTTTTTAAAGGCCATTACTTCTACCACACACAGGCTGTGGATACTGGTATACATAGAGGAAAATACACAGAGAGAGGAAAGGAGGGGATGGGATATTCTAATGTGTTGGTTGCTATGGTCCCACATGTTTACTCATTACACAGAGAGAGAGAGAGCTACACTGAGTGTACAAAACATTATGAACACCTGCTTTCAATGACAGACTGGCCAGGTGAATCCAGGTGGAAGCTATGATCCCTTATTGATGTCAGTCAAATCCACATCAATCAGTGTAGATGAAGGGGAGGAGACAGGTTAAAGAAGGATTGTTAAGCCTTGAGACAATTGAGACATGGATTGTGTTATGTGTGCCGTTCAGAGGGTGAATGGGCAAGACAAAAGATTTAAGTGCCTTTAAATGGGGTATGGTAGTAGGTGCCAGGCAACTTGACACAACTGTGGGAACCATTGGAGTCGTGTGGAACGCTTTCGATACCTTGTCGAGTCCATGCCCTGACGAATTGAGGCTGTTCTGAGGGCAAAAGGGATGGGTGCAACTCAATATTAGGAAGGTGTTTTTAATGTTTTGTACACTCAGTGTATTTTGATTAAACTCCGTTGTACAGATCAGTGAAGTTGTTTGAGCAGGTACCAAACTTCTGTTGCTCCACCTGTTGTTTTCTTTCTCTAGCGGTTCACCGGCATCCCCCTCTCATCTCCTCCCTCCCTCCATCTATAGAGCATCTATGCTGAATTGACTTCTCTCAACGAAAAGATTTAAAAGAGCAAATGTTCCACTTGGCAGCCTACTAGGCAAAACAAATTAGGAGTTCACAACTTCAAAAGAGCTCCCCACAGCAACCCCCTCGCCCCAGCCAACGGTGGTTCTTTCCAAAGACAGACAGGCAGCCAGGCAGTGAGAGGGTTTTTAATAAGGAGGAATCTCAATCAGAGCCCCTGCAGAGTAAAACGGTGGATATGAATCTACTGTGTGGGATGCCCGCATTTATGCGTAAGCATGCCCAGCACTCGCCAACATACAATATTTCCAGTTTTTAAGATGTTAATGGTGAAAACCTTAGTAAAAAATGTTGTGAAGTGATAACAAGCTACTATTACATTGAAGAAAAACATAAACGTAACATGTAAAGTGTTCGTCTCATGTTTCGTGAGCTGAATGTCCACTAGAGCTGTTGCCAGAGAATTGAATGTTCATTTCTCTACCATAAGCTGCCTCCAACTTTATTTTAGAGAATTTGGCAGTACATCCAACTGGCCTCACAACCCCAGACAACATGTAACCATGCCAGCCAAGGATCTCCACATCCGGCTTCTTCACCTGGTAGAGACTGAGACTAGCCACCTGGACAGCTGATCAAATCAAATTGTATTGGTCACATACACATGGTTAGCAGATGTTATTGAGAGTGTAGCGAAATGATTATGCTTCTAGATCTGACAGTGTAGCAATATCTAACAGGTAATATATAACAAGTCCACAACAAAACCTAATAGCTAACAAATTCCACAACAAAACCTAATACACACAATCTAGTAAAGGAATGAGATAAGAATGTATAGATATAAAATATATGGATGAGAAGTGACAGAGCGGCTAAGATGCAATAGAAAATATAGAATAGATAGTGTAGGATACAGTATGTACATATGAGATAAGTAATGCGAGATATGTAAACATTCTTAAAGTGGCATTATTAATGTGATGAAACTGTGGGTATGCACAACCGAAGGATTTCTGCACAAAGTGTTAAAACTGTGTCAGGGAAGGTCATATACATGCTTGTCGTCCTCACCAGGGTCTTGACCTGACTGTAGTTTGGCGTCGTAACCAACTTCAGTGTGCAAATGCTCACCTTCAATGGCCACTGCCATGCTGGAGAAGTGTGGTCTTCACGGATGAATCGTGGTTTCAACTGTACCGGGCAGATAGCACACGGTGTATCTGTGGTCACGTTGTGAACTGAGTGCCCCATGGTGGGGGTGAGGTTATGCTATGGGCAGGTATAAGCTATGAACAACAAACAAAATTGCATTTGATCTATGGCAATTTGAATGCACAGAGATACTGTGAAAAGATCCTGAGGCTCATTGTCGTGCCATTCATCCGCCACCATCACCTCATGTTTCAGCATGATATTGCACGGCCCCATGTCGCAAGGATCTGTTCACAATTCCTGTAAGCTGAAAATGTCCCACCTCTTCCATGGCCTGCATACTCACGAGACATGTTAGGGATGCTCTGGATCGACGTGTACGACAGTGCATTCCAGTTCCCACCAATACCCAGCAACTTCACACAGCCATTAAATAGGAGTGGGACAACATTACACAAGCCATAATCAAGAGCCTGATGA
Source organism: Oncorhynchus nerka (assembly GCF_034236695.1). Classification (NCBI taxonomy): domain Eukaryota; kingdom Metazoa; phylum Chordata; class Actinopteri; order Salmoniformes; family Salmonidae; genus Oncorhynchus; species Oncorhynchus nerka. Next base: position 37,295,312 of record NC_088403.1, read on the forward strand.
ACTCTATGCGAATGAGATGTGTCACGCTGCATGAGGCAAATGGTGGTCACACCATATACTGATTGGTTTTCTTATCCACGCCCCTACCTTGTTTTTTAAGGTATCTGTGACCAACAGATACATATCTGTATTCTTAGTCATGTGAAATCCATGGATTTAGTTCATAATGAATGTATTATTTTCTTATATGAACTGTAACTGAGTAAAATATTTTGTTGCATGTTGTGTTTATATTTTTGTTCAGTGTGGTATAAGTGTTAGAAGTCTTGAACAGGTGTCTATATTGAGAAAGGCTGAATAGCTTTCATTTGATTGATGTGTCTCTAAAGCATTGAAGCGCAGCATTTCCCAAAGTGTAAATCTTCACTCTTACACAACAAGCCTGAGAGTAAAATGCCTGCCATTACTCATGTTTGTCGTTACCTTGTTTACTTTAAGACTTTACTCTGGTATTATCTATCTAACTCTCTGTTAAAAGGTCAGTGATTCTGGGATGACAGGGCATCGAGCATTGTGTAGCGACACGAAAAGGAGGTCTACTCTGAGCGATTGGCATCGCTCTACATTGCCTGTTGACCGTGCACAGGGAGTCATTGAACGTTTAAATGTTTGTCTGACGTCGTCGAGGTTCATTCGCAGGATAAAGGTCCATTTTTTATCTGCTGTAGATGATCCATCTATATATGATCTAGCCAACGCGACTGTAGTGGTGTATGCTTTTCCCATACTTATAATGTTGTTGTAAGTCATCCACATTTATGCCCTGATGCATTCTGGGTGACTCATGAACCCTTGCCATATGAGCCATATACAGTATGAGCCATATCATTCCCATGGTCAGACCTCCAACCAAGGCCATTGGCCCAACCCATCCAACTAGGCAGGGCCACTCCGGAAATAAGTCCTTACTTTATTGTTATCCTTGAGCGTTTTGTAATAGTGTTTTTTTTATAATGTAGCTTGAAACCCCGTACTATCCCGAGCATTTAAGATATATATTACCTTCAATGTTATCTGGTGATCAAGCCGTCACTGTTTTGTGATTATTGGTGTCGTAAAATGTTAGCTAACCGGTTAGCAATTAGCATGGTTGACATTTCAGTGGAAATACTACTATTATCATCATTTTGATGTCTCATAATTTATTTTACAGATAAAATGTATGTTTTCAGAAAGTAGATAACAGTTTAATATTAAAATATAAATGAGTACAAATAATAACATCAAATAAAACGTTCAGTGACGTGCATTGACAAAAACAAAGAAAACACTGTGTTGGAGTTTGTGTGTCAGAGATGTACTTGGAAAGTACAGGAAGAAACACAGAAGGTGGGTTGAATCAATATACAGTACCAGTCAAAAGTTTGGACACACCTACTCATTCCAGGGTTTTTCTTAAAAATATGTATTTTCTACATTGTATAGTAATAGTGAAGACATCAAAACTATAAAATAACACATATGGTATCTGTAGTAACCAAAAAAGTGTTAAACAAATCAAAATATATTTTATAATTGAGATTCTTCAAAGTAGTCACCCTTTGTCTTGATGACAGCTTTGCACACTCTTGGCATTCTCTCAACCAGCTTCATGAGGTAGTCATCAAGTCATCAAAACCATCAAGCGCTATGATGAAACTAGCTCTCATGAGGACCGCCACAGGAAAGGAAGACCCGGAGTTACCTCTGTTGCAGAAGATAACTTAATGAGAGTTACCAGCCTCAGAAATTGCAGCCCAAATAAATGCATCACAGAGTTAATAAAGTAAAAGACACATCTCAACATCAACTGTTCAGATGAGACTGAGTGAATCAGGCCTTCATGGTCAAACTGCTGCAAAGAAACCACTACTAAAGGACACCAATAATAAGAAGAGACTTGCTTGGGCCAAGAAACATGAGCAATGGACATTAGACCGGTGGAAATCTGTCCTTTGGTCTGATGAGTCCAAATTTTAGATTATTGGTTCCAACTGCCGTGTCTTTGTGAGACACAGAGTAGGTGCACGGATGATCTCCGCATGTGTGGTTCCCACCGTGAAGCATGGAGGAGGAGGTGTGATGGTGAATTTCTGGTGACACTGTCAGTGACTTATTTAGAATTCCAAGCACACTTAACCAGCATGGCTACCACAGCATTCTGCAGCAATACACCATCCCATCTGGTTTGCGCATAGTGAGACTGTCATTTGCTTTTCAACAGGACAATGACCCAACCCACCTCCATGCTGTGTAACGGCTATTTGACTGAGAAGGAGAGTGAAGGAGTGCTGCATCAGATGACCTGGCCTCCACAACCTCAACCCAATTGAGATGGTTTGGGATGAGTTGGACTGCAGAGTGAAGGAAAAGCAGCCAACAAGTGCTCAGCATATGTGGGAACTCCTTAAAGACTGCTGGAAAAGCATTCCATATGAAGCTGGTTGAGAGAATGCCACAAGTGTGCAAAGCTGTCATCAAGTAAAGGGTGGCTACTTTGAAGAATCTCAAATATCAAGTATATTTTGATTTGTTAAATACTTTTTTGGTTACTACCGTAATTGCTGGACTATTAAGCGCACCTGAATATAAACCGCACTGAATTATTAGAAAATGTGTATTTTGTACATAAATAAGCCGCACATGTCTATAAGCCACAAGTGCCTACCGGTACATTGAAACAAATTAACTTTACACAGCCTTTAAACGAAACACGACTTGTAACAAAAATTAAACAGTAGCCTACCAAGAAAGTCATTGGTCACTATCTTCCTCCTCCTGTGCACTGAAACCCCTGAAGTTATCTCCTTCGGTGTCGGAGTTGAATAGCCTCAGAATTGCTTCATCCGATGTTGGATCGCTGCCCTCTTCAACACGCAGCAGTCCAGCCTTTCGAAACCCGTTGATGATAGTGGATTTTTTGACAATGCTCCACGCTGTCAGCAGCTCTATTTCCTTTTCCAACAGCCAGATCGATCACCTTCAACTTGAAAGCTGCATCATATGCATTTCTCCGTGTCTTTGCCATGATGAGGGTGACAAAATGACTACTGTAATCAGAATGATGGGAAGTTTGAGCGCGCTCGATTTACGTCACATTATGTGACGGTGCTCAGTTTTTTGGCGGCATGAATCTTGTGAAAGCGGGAAAAATCCATAAATTAGCTGCGTCATTGTATAAACCGCGAGGTTCAACGCGTGGGAAAAAAGTAGCGGCTTATAGTCCGGAAATTACGGTACATGATTTCAAATGTGTTATTTCATAGTTTTGATGTCTTCACTACTTTTCTCCAATGTAGAAAATAGTGAAAATTAAGATAAACCCTTGAATTAGAAACTTTTGACTGGTACTATATATACTGTATTACATTTCAGAAATGTATTTTTTTAACAAATGAAAACAAACAATTCAATCTCAACCTCCATCCCAATATTGTCACAGAAATCACGATAAACATCCAGCTCCATCGCCAACTCTGGATCCCACTGCACACACCTGTAGTGGAACTAATGCTGGCAGAAGTCACAGCACTCCCATGGCACATCGGACCCACAGTCCTGCGGGGAGCTTACAGATGGATCATGCAATAAGATTGATTAACATGGTTTGCAAATGTAGAAGTACTAGAGCAACAATAGTAATTGATAAAGCTGAGCGAGACAAAAACAAACAGATGAGGGTGGTGGCGTGACAAAGGTGGCCGGTGGCGATTTCCTCTTCCCTTTCTGTGCTGCAGTTGAGAGTAAAAGTAGTGTCAGACAGAGCATGTTTCTTCTTTTTTTTTACATCATCCACTGGGTGAAGCTGCAGAAGTTTTGGAGGATATGGACGATAGATACTGTATGTAAAGATAATACACATCTTTTTTAACATATCAGTTTTATAAAACAAATAACAAACAGTATTTTTTTCAGAATTTAACATGTGGCTGTATTCAAATGGCAGGGGGCAGGGACACAAGACAAGCCTGCTGTGGTGGTGACCAGGTGAGATGGAGGAGGCAGTTGGTCCAGAGGAGGCCGCTTCGGTGGTGAAAGACAGGGGGGGCTGGTGTGCATCGTGGTGGTGGACGAAACCACAGACGGCTTGGAGGAGCTGGTGTTGGTAGTGGTGGCGTTGAGGGGCCGATGGTGGTGTGGCCAGGAGAGCAGTCACGTAGCCTTCTTCTACAGCTGGGGGCTCCAGCGGCTCCTACAGGTGTTGCTCACAGGGAGGCACTGGCGGTGGTGATGCAGCTGTCAGGAGTGGTTCCAGTGGGGGTCCAGCAGAGGCGATGGCATCGATGGTCTTATCCATGGCAGCCCTCTCCTGTGCCTTCTTTGTTCTGAGGGCTGCCCGACACTCTTTCTCCTCTGCCTCGGCCCTCTCCTTCTCACCCCTCTCCTGTCACTGGCACACATATTCCTCCCCAGAGAGGCATGTGGCAACCACAGGGAGTATTCTGTATTGGTCTGGGATGGGATGATACTTCAGGACGGTAAGGATGTGCCCCAGGTCCTTCGCTATCAGCACCCCCTCTATTATGGGGTGCTCTTCTACGGCTAGGCCTTGAACAGGGGCTGAGAATGGGGAGGGTGTGCTGGTCGACGGCACAGTGCTTCTGGTTTCAGGAGAGGCTGTGCTGTGACCCAGTAGGGACCGAGATGGGATTAAACAGGATCCTTCAATGGCTGAAGAGTCCAAAGGGAAAAGGTCACACTTCTTAATCCCTTCCATCACATAGAGCATGTCCTGGCAGCGCTGGTATGGGTAGCGGAATAATCTGGTAAATTCTGATTTGTTTACCATGTCGGAGTAGTCGAAATGGCTGAGGTTTCCAGCTACCTTGGAGAACCAGTCTTTAAAGGGACAAAGTATTTCACGTCCAGATGCTGCAGGACATGGGGGTGTGTGGTGGTAGACAAAGAAGCATGACCCCTTCCCCTAGTGCCGCCCGGAGCACCTCCGGGTCCATGTGGCTCCTGTGCCCATTGAAGAGGAGAAGGAGAGGGCGTTCCTTTACTGTATGCTTAATGAAGTGCTGAAACCACTTCCTGAAACAGGTCCCTGTCAATGTAGCTACTGTTGGACCTTCCATACAAGGTTTGGGGGGGGATGTCCTCCCCAGCTGTGTTGCAGCAGGCTAGCACTGTGATGTACTCCTTGGTCCCCGGAGCCTGCTGGTACACATTTTTGCGTTTCGGTGAGCCAGCACTTTGTGCCTGCTCTGGTCGCTACGAAACACAGACTCATCACAGTTATAGATTTGTCTGGGTTTTTCCCTCAACCCACTCTCCTCCAAGTGCTTCTCACAAGAAGTGGAGAAGGTGTCCAATGTTGGACGGGTGGCACACTCATCTTCTCCCTGTCCAGGGTGTCCGGCCTCCTCATGCTCAGGTTCTTGTGCCTCCTCAACATTTCCCATCACCTCTTCCCCAGTGGTGGGAATGCTCCCCTGGGTGCCTAAACCTGGAATAGAATAGGAATTGTCCATCCAGGATGAACATTTTAATTTTGTGATCACCATACACATCCACCTTTACGTCACACACATTGAGAACAGTCAGTCCAGCATTCTACATGCATGTACACATAGAACACCAAATACCTGCTTATTTTGTCGGTGTATTTCATCAGCCTCTGTCTGGTGAAGGGGAACCCCATGGCAGGCACAGTAGATACAGTACTACACTATTTAGTCGCAAAACATACTGTTATTTTCCAGTTCATTTACATTTGAGCTCAAGGTGATTTAGTCCTCCAACAGCTAGTGTGTCCGAAGTTAAGGGGTGTCTGATGTTGGGGGAAAATGTGCTATAATTCCTGTTTTCACTCATTGTACAGTATATCTATTTCTGTATTCCTTGTGCTCATTCACTTTACCAAACCAGCTATAGCTTCAATTGTTTACAGCTAATGCATTACTGAGCCGTACATGGACATTCATAACCTACGACCTTTAGGAATATGCTAATGCATCCTAGCTGACACATCATGAAATTACATAAACGAATCATAGCCGTCATTAACAAGGCAACATCTCTGTAGCCTATTTGCTGCAATTTGTGTCTGTAATTTTATCCTTTCGTGTGAAATACCCACCATTTCAGCAGGGCTTAGTGTTCAGTGATCAGAGACGCGTTACATATTCCCCTCATCAGCGAGCAGCCAGCCAACCATTAAGTGTAATGTGCAATTAAATATTTATTTGAACTTGGCTAGCTAGGTTCTATTACATTTACATACTCAACCCATTGTCAGCCATCCAGTGAAGTGCGTTTGTCTGCTTATGAATTCATATTTTCATGACAGCCTCTCTATTCTTCTCTTCACACTACCACCAGTCCATCTATATATATATGGGGGGGGGGGGGTAGGCCTGCTGTACTGTACGTCTGTGTGGGTGGTAGTGTGGTAGTGGAGAATAAGTGCTGTTGGAAGCCATGCTGTTTGCCTGGACTCACGCTGAGAGAACGGATGGAGAAAGAACGAGCTTAACAGACAAGCTGAGAATATTGTGCATAAAACATTCATGTTTGACAGTGTAATAACTAGCAGATTCATTGCCCATTTTCTTGGAAAGGGTTAACAAAGATTTCAATTAAAGCAGCCTTTCTACAACAGAATGCCAACAACAATATCTCAGCTCACTTGAAAAATAGATTCACAATGCAAAGATGCGACACAGATTCATAAACATTGAGATCAGCTAAACATACAAGAGGCTTTGGTCTGAGCGGGTTCTTGTATCATGTTGTTTGTACACTGCAGTCTCACAAAGTCGACCGTTCTACGTACACACATTCCAGTAGCTCTAGAGCTCAGAAAACCCTTTGGCTTGACTACTGTAGGATCCCAAGTGCAGCTTATGGGGTACAGTGAGGTTACAGCCTTCCCATCTCTCTCTCTCTCTCTCTCTCTCTCTCTCTCTCTCTCTCTCTCTCTCTCTCATTTTTTTCTCTTTCTTTATAAATGTATCACACACACACACACACACACAGCGGGGTGCCATTCAACCCCTCCCAGCCTGCATTGCTCTGCTCAGGCTCATTCTCATGCATGGCTCCACTGGAGCCCCTGCTGCCTAGCTCAGCTGCATAAGAGGCTCTCAACACATACACTCACTCACTCACTCACACTGTGCAAAAGAGGCTGTGACTGCTGGGTGCCCCTTCCATCACACACATAGTCACAGCGAGCGTCAGGCTCCCCTGCCTGTACACACACACACAGCGGCCATTGGGCTCCCCTGCCGGAGTCACAGGGAGTCACACTCAGCTCATTACCACCAGACCTAATGGAGCACAACACACACCCTGGGATCACACTGGTAAATCGACCAGTGCATTGAGCACCTGGGAGGTGCGTGTGTATGTTTGAGGGGGGATGAATGTGTTTCTTTTTGCCTGTGTGTGTCTGATTTTCAGCTCTCAGGAGGACAGTTCCCCGGGTGCCGAAGACGTGGATGTCGAGTAAGGCAGCAGAGGGGTTGGGTTAAATGTGGAAGACACATTTCATTTGAATACATTCTGTTGGACAACTGACTAGGTATCCCCCTTTCCCTTTCCCTGTTGTTTGATTGATATGGATGTCTCCCCAAACCCTGTATGTGTTATCTTAGTGTGTGTGTTTGTGTTCAATACACACCCCGTCCTCCTCCCTTTCTCTCTCTTTCTCTCACCCTATCGCTCTCTATCTCTTCTCTTCCTCTCACACACACCTCTAAGCACAAGGTAACTCTAGGTTAGGAATCAGGAGATGGGAGTGATTGCAGAGCAAGGGGAACTACTACTTCAAGGTCTCAGAGCAAGTGACGTCACCGATTGAAACGCTATTTAGCGCAAACCGCTAACTAAGCTAGCCGTTTCACATCCGTTACATTTACAAGCAAAAATTTAAACAGGAAGCACCAGTGATTCGGTCTATAAAAAAGTGGTCAGATGAAGCAGATGCTAAACTACAGTACTGCTTTGCTAGCACAGACTGGAATATTTTCCGGGATTATTCCAAAGGCATTGAGGAGTACACCAAATCAGTCACTGACTTTATTAATAAGTACATCAAGGACGTTGTCCCCACAGTGACTGTACGTACATACCCCAACCAGATACATGGATTACAGGCAACATTCGCACTGAGCTAAATGGTAGAGCTGCCGAGTTCAAGGAGCAGGACTCTAACCCGGAAGCTTATCGGAAATCCCACCGTGCCTGCCGACAAACCATCAAACAGGCAAAGCGTCAATACAGGACTAAGATCGAATCGTACTGCACCGGCTCCGATGCTCGTCGGATGTGGCAGGGCTTGCAAACTATTACAGACTACAAAGGGAAGCCCAGCCGAGAGCTGTCCAGTGACACAAGCCTCCCAGATGAGCTAAATAACTTCTATGCCTGCTTTGAGGCAAGTAACACTGAAACATGCATGAGAGCATCAGCTGTTCCGGATGACTGTGTGATCACGCTCTCTGCAGCAGATGTGAATAATACCTTCAAACAGGTCAACATTCACAAGGCCGCAGAGCCAGACGGAATACCAAGACGTGTACTCTGAGCATGCCCTGACCAACTGGCAAGTGTCTTCACTGACATTTTCAACCTCTCCCTGTCTGAGTCTGTAATACCAACATGTTTCAAGCAGACAACCATAGTCCCTGTGCCCAGGAACACTAAGGTAACCTGCATAAATGACTACCGACCCGTAGCACTCACGTCTGTAGCCATGAAATGCTTTTAAAGGCTGGTCATGGCTCACATCAACACCATTATCCCAGAAACCCTAAACCCACTCCAAATTGCATACCACACCAACAGATCCACAGATGATGCAATCTCTATTGCTCATCACTAAAATAAGGACTAAGTACAGGAGGGGGCTCTGCACGCCCCCCTGGGACTAATCCCTCTGCAACTGGATCCTGGACTTCCTGATGGGCTGTCCCCAGGTGGTAAGGGTAGGTAACAACACATCCGCCACGCTGATCCTCAACACGGGGGCCCCTCAGGGGTGTGTGTTCTGCTCCCTCATGTACTACCTGTTCACTTGCTATATTGTATTTACTTAGGGCTAGGCCCCTTTTTTCTCAATTTCCGCCTGAATGACATGTCCAAAGTAAACTGCCTGTTGCTCAGGCCCTGAAGCCAGGATATGCATATAATTGGTACCATTGGAAAGAGAACACTTTGACGTTTGGTGAAATATTAAAATAATGTAGGAGAATATAACACAATAGATATGGTAGGAGAAAATCCAAAGAAAAATCAACCAGAATTTGTTTTGAGATACCATGCTCTTACAATGGAAAGTATACTGTATAAGTTTACATTGCGTTCCATGTCTGAAATGTGCTGCATAAATGAAGCGTTATTTGATATGACTACACTTATTTTTCAAATCCCCAAAAATTTGTAAAATGCACCATTTTAGAACCTGGGATTTTAGCAGCTGTCTGATTTATGTGCGTCAGCACTCGCCAATGGCGTTGAATGCAGAGGGAAGACCGGGGCTAAATGTAACACGAGTCAGGTGTAACAGATCGGCCTACATTATATTCACAGTAGGCCTTCATGATCCTGGTGCCAGTGGAATGTTTTTTGTTGTTGCGACATTCAAGTCATCAATATGATATACTTTATCGTTTCTGATCTAGCTGATCTAGCCAAGTGGGGTAAATGCAGATGGAAAACCCTCAACCTATTTATTTCTACCCACTGTGCTGCATCAACTGGGTTTACATCAGGTGATAATCCTTAATACTAAATAGCACACCTGCCAAGGACCAATATGTCATTGGGCCCATTTCTGGGGAGGAAATTATGTTTTAGATCTCTGCATGGGTGCTTGACTTTTAACAAAAAGTTGGGGGATGCAAAAACATAAGTTTTGAAAGTAGGGATGCAGCTGACCGTTTGCTTCATTGCTGAGGCATGTCGGCATCATTTTATTTTTAATTCATTTTGTAGTAGAATGTCCTTTTAAAAGGTCACCAGAACTGATTCTCACAGTCATTCTCTCCCTTAAAAGTGTAAGTCCCTTCATAACCTGTAATATGCTGTGATATGTGCTTTTGTCAGTATATATTGTTTAGGTTAGTATATTAATTATATCACCCCCCCCCGAACGAGGGAACCCTCACCTCCCAAATCCCAATTTATCCACTGCACACGCACACGCACACACAGTGCTGTTGGCCATTTCACAGCAGTCCAAGGCAGCCTGTCAAACCCATGAACCCAGGGCCCAGACAAATATCTATATCTCTTACATCACCCTTTCCCTACAGCCGAATGAGCGATATTTACATTAAACAACAATCTTGTTGAAATTCTATCAATATTTCCCCTGCAGCCAAAACATTTCCAGGAAACATTTAAAAAACATTTTAAAAAATGTGAATGCATCATAACTGATACATTGGATCTCCTTAAATATAGCTACCTCACATGGTTTATGGTTATTGCCTACCGATGTTGTGTTGTGTCCATTATTGCGGCGCCTGACCAGTTGGCTGGCCTCTGGCTAGGTGGCCACAGGAAGAGAAAAGAAGGAAGATATCAGGGAACCAGGAGCCTCATTGATTAATCACTTGAAGGCACAAATCTGTGGGTAAACCATGTGTGGGTGGTATCATTTCCACGCAAGTGTGAAAGTTATCAATATGAATGTTTGCTTGAGAGTGTGCGTAAATTTACTTACAGTGCCAAGTGGTAGAATAAGGGAACTGCTTGTTAAGCATAGAATGGGGAAAAAAACCTTCCTAATATTGTTGCACCCTCTCAGAACAGTCTCAATTCGACAGGGCATGGACACTACGAGGTGTCGAAAGCGTTCCACAGTAATGCTGGCTCATGTTGACTTCAATTCTACCCACAGTTGTGTCAAGTTGTCTGGATGTGGTGGACCATTCTTGATACACACAGGAAATTGTTGAGGTTGAAAACCCCAGCAGCGTTGCAGTTCTTGATACAAGCTGGTGCCCCTCGAACTACTACCATACTCGGTTCAAAGGCACTTACATTTTTTGTCTTGCCTATTCAACCTCTGAATGTCACACATACACAATCCATGTCTCAATTGTTTAACCTGTCTCCTCCCCTTCATCTACACCGATTGAATAAGGGATCATAGCTTTCACCCTGATTCACCTGGTCAGTCGATGTCATGAAAAGAACAGGTGTTCTTAATGTTTTGTATACTCAGTGTATGTTGAAAATGTGTGAAATTGTGTGAGTAATCATTAAATCATTTTTAGATTTAATTGTATATCCATTGTGAATTGATGCAACATATATTGCTTGACATGCTATATAATTTGACCACATCAGTGCATTTTGTAAGATAATAATATCAAGTACAGTAATTTGTTAAATTAGAGGTACGTGTGAAAGTGAAACCATTGGTTAAATACTATAAAAGACTGAGATAATGGGAAATCGAATGAGAGATGGCTGATTTTGCTATGTTTGAAGGCACGCTGCATTTCACAGAGAGCAGGATTTTAGAGACAAGTGCTACTTTTGCTGCAGAAAGTACAGATTGGCTCAAAAGATATTGTTACCCAAAACCAATCTTATAGAATTTTTTTGTAAGGATTTAAGACTTTAAAAAGTCAAACCAGTGCCCTTCCGGTGCACATCCAAGTGCTATCCACCCTCTGGGTTTTTGGCAACGGGCACTTTTCAGAGAGAGCTTGCTGGTCAGCATCTCACAGCCCTTGATAAAACCAATGCTTTGGATGCAATCATCATCAAAACGAACAGTAACACACAGTTTCCATACAGCATTGCACAACAGGCTAAAGTCAAGAGGGGTTTCTTTGCCATGATGCATTCAAGGGGTTTACAAATATGAACGGAGCAATAGCCGGCACCCACATCATCATAAAATCAGCATCCCAAAAACTCTTTGTGTGCAGATGATAGGTTATGTGATGCGCAAAAGACGCTGCTGAATGTGGTGGAAAGGTGGCCAGGTGAAAAGCATGACTTTTTCTGCAGAACAGCAATGGTGGCTTATATGCCTTTACAGGAGGGGGCTGTTGAGGATGGATGGCTTATTGGTGAGTGTTGTCTACTCATTTGAAACACATTTTCCATTGCTAAAGCAACTTGAGTTGTCCTAATGGTTCTCTCTTTGTAGCTATGTTTTTATTTTTACTGGTCAAGCCACAACTGAGCTAGCAAAATACAACCTTTTGGTTGTAGTGTCAATTTCTGACACTTGTACCTCTTAGCTTTTTGTTGTTGTTGCGCTCTTATATTCCATTGTACAGCGTTGTATATTCCCCACAGGCTTTAAAGCGATTATTTTGACGATATATGGTTAATTAGGGGCGTTTCGAAATGCAAATAGCCAAGGTCGTACATGAGCACTGAGGCTGAGAACAATGTATATTTATCAATGGTAATCTCCTTCCGGTGTGCGTATGAGGCTAGTAGAATTGTTTGATAAATCACACTTTTTCTATGCGTATAAACATTCTAAACTCCATTTGTAAAGAATAGTTTCTACGCAATATTGATAAATGTGTCCCTTGGAGAGGGCAGCCCGAGCTCTGAGTCATACCCATGCCATGCGATGTATACCCATGGCAGCCATTGTTGACTGTTGTGTTACTGGTAGACTAACATGTCGCCGACCCTGTACCCTACTGTGTCTTACCACCATGCTACGAGAGGACTTCTGTCTGTCCATTCCAGACCACAACAAAGATATTAAAGTGGTTGTCAATGTCAATCACTCAGCAGACATGCCGAGTCCCTTTCCAGCTCCCTATATCCATCTCTCTCTCTCGCTTGCGCGATCTGTACCTCTCTCTCCCTCTCTCTCTATCCCCCCCACAGTATCTTTAATGTACAGTGCCTTGCGAAAGTATTCGACCCCCTTGAACTTTGCGACCTTTTGCCACATTTCAGGCTTCAAACATAAAGATATAAAACTGTCTTTTTTTGTGAAGAATCAACAACAAGTGGGACACAATCATGAAGTGGAACGACATTTATTGGATATTTCAAACTTTTTTAACAAATCAAAATCTGAAAAATTGGGCGTGCAAAATTATTCAGCCCCTTTACTTTCAGTGCAGCAAACTCTCTCCAGAAGTTCAGTGAGGATCTCTGAATGATCCAATGTTGACCTAAATGACTAATGATGATAAATACAATCCACCTGTGTGTAATCAAGTCTCCGTATAAATGCACCTGCAGTGTGATAGTCTCAGAGGTCCGTTAAAAGCGCAGAGAGCATCATGAAGAACAAGGAACACACCAGGCAGGTCCGAGATACTGTTGTGAAGAAGTTTAAAGACGGATTTGGATACAAAAAGATTTCCCAAGCTTTAAACATCCCAAGGAGCACTGTGCAAGCGATAATATTGAAATGGAAGGAGTATCAGACCACTGCAAATCTACCAAGACCTGGCCGTCCCTCTAAACTTTCAGCTCATACAAGGACAAGACTGATCAGAGATGCAGCCAAGAGGCCCATGATCACTCTGGATGAACTGCAGAGATCTACAGCTGAGGTGGGAGACTCTGTCCATAGGACAACAATCAGTCGTATATTGCACAAATCTGGCCTTTATGGAAGAGTGGCAAGAAGAAAGCCATTTCTTAAAGATATCCATAAAAAGTGTTGTTTAAAGTTTGCCACAAGCCACCTGGGAGACACACCAAACATGTGGAAGAAGGTGCTTTGGTCAGATGAAACCAAAATTAAACTTTTTGGCAACAATGCAAAACATTATGTTTGGCGTAAAAGCAACACAGCCCATCACCCTGAACACACCATCCCCACTGTCAAACATGGTGGTGGCAGCATCATGGTTTGGGCCTGCTTTTCTTCAGCAGGGACAGGGAAGATACAGGACCATTCTGGAAGAAAACCTGATGGAGTCTGCAAAAGACCTGAGACTGGGACGGAGATTTGTCTTCCAACAAGACAATGATCCAAAACATAAAGCAAAATCTACAATGGAATGGTTCAAAAATAAACATATCCAGGTGTTAGAATGGCCAAGTCAAAGTCCAGACCTGAATCCAATCTTGAATCTGTGGAAAGAACTGAAAACTGCTGTTCACAAATGCTCTCCATCCAACCTCACTGAGCTCGAGCTGTTTTGCAAGGAGGAATGGGAAAAAATGTCAGTCTCTCGATGTGCAAAACTGATAGAGACATACCCCAAGCGACTTACAGCTGTAATCGCAGCAAAAGGTGGCGCTACAAAGTATTAACTTAAGGGGGCTGAATAATTTTGCACGCCCAATTTTTCAGATTTTGAATTGTTAAAAAAGTTTGAAATATCCAATAAATGTCGTTCCACTTCATGATTGTGTCCCACTTGTTGTTGATTCTTCACAAAAAAAGACAGTTTTATATCTTTATGTTTGAAGCCTGAAATGTGGCAAAAGGTCGCAAAGTTCAAGGGGGCCGAATACTTTCGCAAGGCACTGTATGTGTCTATTTCTATGCGGAACGTTTACATTATGTAATTATTATGTTTACTCAGTGTGTAATACATATGTATCTGTGCATGTGTGTGAATGTGTGTCAGAGATTTGATGTATGCGCATATGTTTATTATTAGATTTGCATGTACTGTGTGTATATCTGTCTGTGTGTGTATGGTTTCTGTTCAGTTACCCCTGCAGGCCATATCAGTCATTTCTCTGTCTATCTATATCTGCAGTGGCCCGTCATATCTCCAGGGTCCTCTTCTCTGCATCATCAGATCAATAGGGCTTAGCACCCATCTTTGCACAACAATACACTGTAAAGGTCGAGTTTGCACTGGCAGGTAATGAAGGACCTACAGAGGCAAACCCACCGACTGCTCTGCAGACAGGGAAGCAAACATACTGTATGTCATTACACGAAGGCACATTTTTGTATGAGTGGCCAAAGCCATCAAACTACCTCACATGGTTTATGGTTATTGCCTACCGATCTGTGTTGTGTCCGTTGTTGCGGCGCCTGGCCAGTTGGCTGGCCTCTGGCTGGGTTGCCACAGGAAGAGATCAGGAGAAAGCAGCCTTAGCTCGAAGCCATAATCATGTCATGCACTGTATACCCATTTCAGCCATTGTTGACTGTTGTGTTACTGGTAGACTAACATGTCGGCTACCCTGTACCCTACTCTGTCTTACCACCATGCTACGAGAGGACTTCTGTCTGTCCATTCCAAACCACAATCTCTCTCTCTCTCTCTCTCTCTCTCTCTCTCTCTCTCTCCCTAAAAACGCTGGGCCAATTATGCACCACCCTATGGGACCCCCATCACGGAAAGTTGTGATAAAGCCTGGAATCAAACCAGGGTCTGTAGTGACGCCTTTAGCACTGAGATGCAGTGCCTTAGACCGCTGCACCGCTCGGGAGCCCTACACACAGTATCTTTAATGTTTACGTACATCTATGTCGTACGTCTATCTATTTCTGTGCATAATGTTTTACAAATATGTATCTGTGTGTTTGTGTCAGAGATTTGATGTATGTGCATATGTTTATTATTAGATTTGCATGTACTGTGTGTGTATCTGTCTGTATGTGTATGGTTTATGTTCAGTTAACCCTGCAGGCCATATCAGTCATTTCTCTGTCTATCTATATCTGCAGTGGCCAGTCATATCTCCAGGGTCCTCTTCTCTGCATCATCAGATCAATAGGGCTTAGACCCTATCTGGGCACAACAATACACTGTAAAGGTCAAGGTCTGTCACTGGCACTGGCAGGTAATGAAGGACCTTCAAAGGCAAACCCACTGACTGCTCTGTAGACAGGTAAGCAAACATACTGTATGTATGCGATTACATTAGGGCACATTTTTATATGAGTGGCCAAAGCACGATCCTGTTAGGGATATGTCTTTTACTGCTATACAATAAATTATACAGTACAATACAAGCTTACCTCCTTCCAATGTCAGCATCTGTACAGTATCTCCTGCCTGCATGTTTGACACTCCTTGTGTCATAAAATATAGAGTGAACTTCATGTTTGTCTGAGAAAAGCCCCAAGAGAGCCAGAGAATCAGGTTTCTGCTATGTGCTCCTGTAATGCACAGCCAACATGCTCCTCAGCACCTCAGAACTCCTACGAAAAGTATCTAATTCTCTCTCTCTCTCTCTTTTTCTTTATATTAAGCTCTCTCTCTTTCTCTTCGTCTCTCTTTCTCACACACACACACACACACACACACACACACACACACACACACACACACACACATACATTTACAACCCTCCCCCACCAACAAAATCACACACGAGTAGAGCAAAGGCTGTGCGCAAACTTTGGGATCTTTAGCCATGGGAAGAAAGGTTCAGTAAAAGTCAGATCCGCAGCCACTCCGTTGGGGTTATTACCCGTGGACCAGGCCACCACGGCAGGGTTGCTTCAATAGCTATGACATTTAGCAGAGACCCTAGCTCCATGTCTCATACAAATGCCACCATGCGCTGGGCGACGGGGATATTACTGCTGGCATGTGTGCAAAGGTTAATAAAGTCTATAAGTGGGCTCAGATCCCTGATCATATCCTATAAGCGGGGTATTTTTCATAATGCTCTCTAATTTGATATTAGCCCAATGTCAGGGGACCAACCACATGAGGTTGGTGGCACCTTAATTGAAGAGGATGGGCTCGTGTTAATGGCTGGAGCGGAATTGGTCGAATGGTATCAAATGCATCCAACACAGGGTTTTCCATGTGTTTGAGGCCATTCCCTTCGCTCCGTTCCAGTCATTATTATGAGGCGTCCTCCCCTCAGCAGCCTCCGCTGGTGGATCCCCAGCTGAATTAACGCTAATTAGGGAACATCATGTAAGGAGGTGCTGGTTAACTACAGGAAAGTTGTTAGACGATGGTGAGAGTATAGGAGCTAGCTACATCCACAGCCACTCCGTTGGGGGTTATTACCTGTGGACCAGGCCACCACGGCAGGGTGGCTTCAATAGCTATGACATTTAGCAGAGACCCTAGCTCCATGTCTCATAGAAATGCCACCATGCGCTGGGCGACGGGGATATTACTGCTGGCATGTGTGGAAAGGTTAATAAAGTCTATAAGTGGGCTCAGATCCCTGATCATATCCTATAAGCGGGGTATTTTTCATAATGCTCTCTAATTTGGTATTAGGCACAGTGTCAGTGGATCTGAAGTAACACTAGTTAGTGAACATTGTGGTAGGAGGAGTTAAATACAGGAGAGCATTTAGACGTTGAGGAGCTAACTAGAGGTAAAGAATGGCTGGATCTATCAAGATGTATTATTTTCACAGTAGTTTCACCGTGTTAGTGTGTGTGCGTGTGTGTGTGTATGTGTACGTGTGTGCGCATATCGGCATGTGTCTGTGTCTGTAAACATCCCCTCATCTGGGAGAGAGCAAACAAGCTTGCACAAAGCAATGCCATCCCAAAAGCTCTGAGTAACACATCATAACAACACCGATTGTTCCCAGCCAGTCACACTGCTTCAGCGCTCTCAACGAGAAAATTACAGCATAATCAGATGCAGTAGTGAAATATTAATAGTTAAATGTATAAAAAATGTCTATCTTCTCTGGTGACACGAAGCAGCTACAACAGTATCATGAACTACAAATATAGTATAGTGGTGTAACCCCTTTGCTGTGCTAAACGATGTAGAACCCATCAGGACATACAGGGAAAGAAGCATGGCGTTGACCCAGGACATTGATCTAAGGTCAGTTTTGTTGTTTTCCCTCCTTAATAGTTAAGGTTAGGGTTGGTGGAGGGGAAACTGACCCTAGATCTGTGCCTAAGGGATCTGTGCCTAAGCAGGTCAGGTCTGGTAGAGGAGGAGAGGAGAGGACTTTTCTCATGTCCTACTGGCTATAGGGGAAGATTACTGGATTAGGGCTGCTAGTAGAGACCCAGTGTTTACAGTATATTTGTTAGATGGAGGAGAAGAGAATGAAGAGAGGGAGATGGAGGAATGGGGGGGTGGGAGGGGTTTAGGCATGGATGTTGGCTGAAGCGGAAACATTTGAGCCTCTGGCAGAAGAGAGAGAGAGCCATCAAACTGCCTGGGTTCTATCTCTACCCAGTGACTCACCAGTGCTCGAGCAGGCCTCAGAGTGGGAAAGGAGGCGCTGAGGGGAGACAGACGCAGTGGAGACCAGGAGAGACCGGGGAGAGGTGTAGGCAGGGATGTGGGTGGAGATGGGGAGACAGGGAGAGAGGGGGAGGTGGGGAGAGGCATGTACTGTATAGTCCCTGTCTTACTGTTCTTAGTCTGGTGACTTCATTTCACTAGGAATTCATTGTGGAAGAAGAACAGAGTTTCAGATAAAAAAGAAGGAATCCAGCTTTAATTTTTCCTTTTGTGAGAATGAAAACAAGTCAGTTACTCAACTCCTACCAAAGAAAAGAGGAACATTTTCAATGTCCATTCACTTATATTGTACAATAGCCCTTTTCTAAAAGTCTCTGGAGGCTCTCTGGGTGAATGCTGTGTTGTTGAGTTCTGACCTCCATGCTCAGCCATAGCAAACAGGATTCTCTGCAGGTGATGGCACAAACGTACATAGTGCAGCTTTAACTACTCTTGAATCAGAATTACTCTACCCCTATAATCTAAAAGCAGACCTTAGATCAGGCACAACAATCCGAACCTCTAAACCAATCCAAATATTTTTTGAGGCCACACCTGTAGGACAGGTACTGGATGGCAAAAACAACTGTCCGAGTTACACCAGGAACCCTCAATCCCTCCATCAGTGCTCAGACTGTCCTCAACAGGCTGAGAGAGGCTGGACTGAGGACTTGTAGGCCTGTTGTAAGGCAGGTCCTCACCAGACATCACCGGCAACAACGTCGACTATCTCGCTGGACCAGACAGGCCTGGAAAAAAGTGCTCTTCACTGACGAGTTGCGGTTTTGTCTCACCAGGGGTGATGGTCGGATTCGCTTTTACCGTCGAAGGAATGAGTGTTACACCGAGGTCTGTACTCTGGAGCGGGATCGATTTGGAAGTGGAGGGTCCGTCATGGTCTGGGGCGGTGTGTCACAGCATCATCGGACTGAGCATGCTGTCATTGCAGGCAATCTCAACGCTGTGCGTTACATTGAAGACATCCTCCTCCCTCATGTGGTACCCTTCCTGCAGGCTCATCCTGACATGCTCATTCTGTGCGTGATTTCCTGCAAGACAGGAATTTCAGTGTTCTGCCATGGCCAGCGAAGAGCCCGGATCTCAATCCCATTGAGCACGTCTGGGACCTGTTGGATCGGAGGGTGAGGGCTAGGGCCATTCCCCTCAGAAATGCCCGGGAACTTGCAGGGGCCTTGGTGGAAGTGTGGGGTAACATCTCACAGCAAAAACAAGCAAATCTGGTGCAGTCCATGAGGAGGAGATGCACTGCAGTACTCAATGCAGCTGGTGGCCACACCAGATACTGACTCTTACTTTTGAGTTTGACCAACCCTTTATTCAGGGACACATTATTCAATTTCTGGTAGTCACATACAGTGCCTTGCGAAAGTATTCGGCCCCCTTGAACTTTGCGACCTTTTGCCACATTTCAGGCTTCAACCATAAAGATATAAAACTGTATTTTTTTGTGAAGAATCAACAACAAGTGGGACACAATCATGAAGTGGAACGACATTTATTGGATATTTCAAACTTTTTTAACAAATCAAAAACTGAAAAATTGGGCGTGCAAAATTATTCAGCCCCTTTACTTTCAGTGCAGCAAACTCTCTCCAGAAGTTCAGTGAGGATCTCTGAATGATCCAATGTTGACCTAAATGACTAATAATGATAAATACAATCCACCTGTGTGTAATCAAGTCTCCGTATAAATGCACCTGCACTGTGATAGTCTCAGAGGTCCGTTAAAAGCGCAGAGAGTTTATATACATATTTTATTCAGATTGTTTAGGGAGTACTTGTCACGTCCTGACCTTAGTTCCTTTTTTATGTCTCTGTTTTAGTTTGGTCAGGGTGTGAGTTGGGGTGGGCATTCTATGTTTTGTAGTCTAGGTTTTGTATTTCTATGTGTTTGGCCTGGTATGGTTCCCAATCAGAGGCAGCTGGCAATCATTGTCTCTGATTGAGAAACATACTTAGGCAGCCTGTTTTCCCACTATGGGGGTGGGTAGTTGTTTTCTGTCTTTGTGTGTCTGCACCAGACAGAACTGTTTCGTTTGTTCTGCTTTGTTGTTTTTTTGTTCTAGTGTTCAGTTTCTTTATTAAATTTAGATTTTGATCTGCTATGGTGTGTGGTTATCCACACCCCTCCTCTGCACCTTGGTCCTCTCCTTCCAACAGCCGTTACACTACTGCAGCACCCCCAGCACCCCTACTTCTTGTGGCTATGCTCAGAGTGGAGTAGGAAGAGGTTAAAATTGCATGCGTCTGTCTGGGATGCTAGGTTGTCGGGTCTGATTTGAGGTCTGATTCACTGTCTTAATCATGATCCCTCAGGGCTGGACTTCATGTTACCAAAATAACCTTCTAACTCCATGATGCCTTCTGTTGACTCTCAATCTGGCACGCATGCACACACACACACTCTGGCACGCACACACACACACACACACACAGAAATCCCTCTCAGAAAACATCATTATCCACTATCTCTAAGTGATTTATTTTGTTTGATTTTGTGTTAAATCAAATTCCGTAATAAATCAGACAAGCAGGATAATTCATAAATTCATTTTAGGACTGAAACCTCTCTGGCCCTTTTCTTCTATCTTCACAGGCCACTAACTGAGCCCCAAATGGCACCCTATTCCCTGTATAGTGCTCTACTTTTGACCAGGGCCCATAGTGTATTATAAAAGGAATAGGGTGCCATTTGAGACGCATCCTCTATGTAAATATGAGCCAATGGGTTTGGAGTTTTCCCATTACCCTCAGCTCACCTCCCATCATCCTCCATTTGGTCTGAAGATGCTCAGACGGCCTGTCTTATAAATATGTAACACACACACACACACACACACACACAGAGACACACACACACACACACACAGACACACACACACACACACACACCTGTATTCACACACTCACCTGAGCTCCTCGAATATTTCTTTCACTTTCTCTTTCTCTCTAACTATAATCATTTACAGGCCATGTTCTGTGGCTTATTGAGATTATTATTATGCAGCTGTCCGCTCTCACTGAGCTCACTGCTCTCTCACTTGTCTAACCTTTGCTAATACAATGGAAAACGGTGGGATTGAGCTGTAAATTTCTACTCCATACCCGTCAGACTCAGAGACGCTAATAGATAAATTTTTCTGGAGCTCATTCATTTCGATTTTATGACTTCAGGTCATCGGGTCATTGTGGAGGGTTGGTTGTGGAGGTCGACCGATTATGATTTTTAAACGCTGATACCGATACCGATTATTGGAGGACCAAAAAAAAGCCGATGCTGATTAATCTGCCGATTTTTATTATTTATTTGTAATAATGACAATTACAACAATACTGAATGAACACTTATTTTAACTTAATATAATACATCAATAAAATCAATTTAGCCTCAAATAAATAATGAAACATGTTCAATTTGGTTTAAATAATGCAAAAATAAAGTGTTGGAGAAGAAAGTAAAAGTGCAATATGTGCTATGTAAGAAAGCTAACGTTTCAGTTCCTTGCTCAGAACATGAGAACATATGAAAGCCGGTGGTTCCTTTTAACACGAGTCTTCAATATTCCCAGGTAAGAAGTTTTAGGTTGTAGTTATTATAGGAATTATAGGACTATTTCTCTCTATACTATTTGTATTTCATTAACCTTTGACTATTGGATGTTCTTATAGGCACTATAGTATTGCCAGTGTCACCGTATAGCTTCCGTCCCTCTCCTTGCTCCTCCCTGGGCTCGAACCAGGAACACAACGACAACAGCCACCCTCGAAGCAGCGTTACCCATGCAGAGCAAGGGGAACAACCACTCCAAGTCTCGTTTGAAACGCTATTAGTGCGCACCCCTCCAACTAGCTAGCCATTTCACATCGATTACACAAGCCTATTTTCGGGAATTGATAGGCTTGAAGTCATAAACAGCGCAATGCTTGATGCACAACGAAGAGCTGCTGGCAAAATGCACGAAAGTGCTGTTTGAATGAATGCTTACGAGCCTGATGGTGCCTACCATCGCTCAGTCAGACTGCTCTATCAAATCATAGACTTAGTTATAACATAAAAACACACAGTAATACGAGCCTTAGGTCATTAATATGGTCGAATCCGGAAACTATCATCTCAAAAAGAAGACGTTTATTCTTTCAGTGAAATACAGAACTGTTCCGTATTTTATCTAAGGGGTGGCATCCGTTAGTCTAAATATTCCTGTTACATTGCACAACCTTCAATGTTACGTCATAATTACGTAAAGTTCTGGCAAATTAGGCCGCCCAAACTGTTGCATATACACTGACTCTGCGTGCAATGAACGCAAGAGAAGTGACAACATTTCACCTGGTTAATATTACCTGCTAACCTGGATTTCTTTTAGCTAGATATGCAGGTTTAAAAATATATACTTCTGTGTACTGATTTTAAGAAAGGCATTGATGTTCATGGTTAGGTACACATTGGAGCAACGATACGCACCGCATCGATTATATGCAACGCAGGACACGCTAGATAATATCATCAACCATGTGTAGTTAACTAGTGATTATGATTGATTGATTGTTTTTTATAAGATAAGTTTAATGCTAGCTAGCAACTTACCTTGGCTTACTGCATTCGCGTAACAGGCAGTCTCCTCGTGGAGTGCAATGAGAGGCAGGTGGTTAGAGCGTTGGACTAGTTAACTGTAAGGTTGCAAGATTGAATCCCCCGAGCTGACAAGGTGAACATCTGTCGTTCTGAACGAGGCAGTTAACCCACCGTTCCTAGGCCATCATTGAAAATAAGAATGTGTTCTTAACTGACTTGCCTAGTTAAATAAAGATTAAATAAAGGTGTAAAAAAAAAACAACAATTGGCTAAATCGGTGTCCAAAAAAGCGATTTCCGATTGTTATGAAAACTTGAAATCAGCCCTAATTAATCGGCCATTCCGATGAATCGATCGACCTCTAGTTGGTTGAGTCAATGTCACTCAACAGAAGGGGACTGGTAAGAGAGAGGAATAAAGGTTCATATCCGCATTAGTGTGAAGAAATGGCTCTGTGAATTTTTATTTCAATAACTGAGGTGTTTTAATATCACTCAGATAATATCTTCTGCGTGGATGATGGGGTTGAGCTATTTTCCTCCTCAAATCACAATGTGCATTATCATATGCAGTAAGCTGTAAAGGTACAATCTGTTTTTCAAAACCCTGAACGTGTCACTTGGTAAGCTTGGAGGAATGTCTGTTTTCTTTAGTTTTCTTTAGAGGTGAGAATAATATCAATATTTTAGGTTCTTTTTTACCCTGGCTGAGAAAGTTTCCCTCAAGCCCCATACCTCACCACCTATGTGAGTATGTGAGTTTGTGTGTGTGTGAGAGAGATACACACAAACACTGGATCAAACCTTACCTCTGATTGCACTTGGAGTGTTTTCAAATTACAGAGTCAGTAGGAAAATGTACTGTATACTCTCTCTCTTTTTGTGACGTTTTCCAAAAACTCTGTTAAATATCTGCTCCATCAAAGATGTCTGCAGGAATAATGGGGTGTCAGCTATGACATGACACGTTGAGTTAAAATAGTATTAAACACAGTTAAAACACAGGTCAAAGGCAGGCAGAGGTCTGTATTCCAGGGCAGAGTCAATAAGGTACAGAGCAGCAGGCAGGCTCGGGTTCAGGACAGGTAGAGGTTCGTAAATGGGTCAGAGTCAGGCAGGTACAGAATGGCAGGCAGGCAGAATGGTCAGAACCGGGGAAACTAGGAAAGAGAACTTGAGAAAGCAGGGAGACGGGAAAACACGCTGATAAGAACTAACAAGACAAACTGGCAACAAAAACAGAGAACACAGGTAGAAATACACTGGGGATAATGAGGAAGATGGGCAACACTTGGAGGGGGGTGGAGACCAGCACAAAGACAGGTAAAAAAATCTGGGTGTGACAGCAATATCTTCCTTTGTAGCCAACTCAATTGCAGAAGTTTTAAACAAATAATAATTCATAAACAAAATTGCTATCAGTGAAAACCAAAACTAATTGATAGGGCTACCTTTACTTGTTACTTCTGTGAACTTTCATTATCAACACTCCTCATGAGGTAGAAAAAAATTTAAAATATCTTAATAGATAGATACACTGCCTTCGGAAAGTATTCAGATCCCTTGACTTTTTCCTATTTGTATATATTTGAAACAGTACCCCATAACGACAAAGCAAAAACTGTTTTTTATTTATTTTTGCAAACATATTAAAATTAAATAACAGAAATACCTTATTTCAATATGTATTCAGGACGTTTGCTATTAGACTCGAAATTGAACTCAGATGCTTGAACTTGAACTTGTTTTTCCATTGATCATCCTTGAGACATTTCTACAACTTGATTGGAGTCAACCTATGGTAAATTCAATTGATTGGACATGATTTGGAAAGGCACACACCTGTCTATATAAGGTCCCAAAGTTGACAGTGCATGTCAGAGCAAAAACTAAGCCGTGAGGTCAAAGGAATTGTCCGTAGAGCTCCGGGACAGGATTGTGTCAAGGCACCGATCTGGGGAAGGGTACTAAAACATGTCTGCAGAATTGAAGGTCCCCAAGAATACAGTGGCCTCCATCATTATTAAACGGAAGAAGTTTGGAACCACCAAGACTCTTCCTAGAGCTGGCCAGACGGAAGCCACTCCTCAGTAAAACGCACATAACAGTCCGCTTGGAGTTTGCCAAAGGCACTTAATACTCTCAGAACATGAGAAACAAGATTCTCTGGTCTGATGAAACCCACTAAGATTGAACTCTTTGGCTTGAATGCCAAGCATCACGTCTGGAGGAAACCTGGCACCATCCCTACAGTGAAGTATGGTGGTGGCAGCATCATGCTGTGGGGATGTTTTTTGATGGTAGGGACTGGGAAACTATTCAGGATCGGGGCAAAGATGAACGGTGCAAAGTACAGAGAGATCCTTGATGACAACCTGCTCCAGAGCGCCCAGGACCTCACACTGTGGCGAAGGTTCACCTTCCAACAGGACAACAACCCTAAACACACAGCCAAGACAACGCAGGAGTATCTTCGGGACAAGTCTCTGAATGTCCTTGAGTGGCCCAGCCTGAGCCCCGACTTGAACCCGATCGAACAACTCTGAAGAGATCTGAAATTAGCTGTGCAGCAACGCTCCCCTTCCAACCTGACAGAGTTTGAGAGGATCTGCAGAGAAGAATGGGAGAAACTTCTCAAATACAGGGGTGCCAAGCTTGTAGTGTCATACCAAAGAAGACTCAAGGCACAATCGCTGCCAAAGGTGCTTCCACAAAGTACTGAGTAAAGGGTCTGAAAACTTTTTTAAAGACGCAAACATTTCTAAAAACCTGTTTTTGCTTTATCATTATGGGGTATTGTGTGTAGATTGATGAGGATTTATTTTATTTAATGCATTTAAGGCAGTAACGTAACAAATGTGGAAAAAGTCAAGGGGTCTGAATACTTTCTGATGGCACTGCATGTGGGTGTTTGGTAATGGAATTTCAACGTACAAGGCAATGTTTCTTAAACATATAGAAGGATCAAATGATCCTAAACTTAAGTGTTGATATTAGTTAGGGCTCTTCAACATTATTGTGATTTGAAGTATTTATAATACCTTGCAATACTTTTTCTAGTATGTTTTCTAAGACCCTTTTTCCATCTTTTGACAAGAAATCAAAGCTTTTTCTTATTCCCTTATTTTTAGGATGGAAAATTAGTTGGGGACTCATGGGTCCTTTTACATGGAAATTACTGTGTACACTTGCATCAGTAGTAGTGGTGGTGGTGGAAATGATTGGTAATGTAGAAATAACACAATATAATTCCTGTAGTAGCATATTTCCCTTCTCCCATCTCCTGTGACCATATGGTCCCATATACAGTTGAAGTCGGAAGTTTACATACATTAGCCAAATACATTTAAACTCAGTTTTTCACAATTTTTGGACATTTAATCCTAGTAAAAATCCCTGTTTTAGGTCAGTTAGGATCACCACTTTATTTTAAGAATGTGAAATGTCAGAATAATAGCAGAGAGAATGATTTATTTCAGCTTGTATTTCTTTCATCACATTCCCAGTGGGTCAGAAGTTTACATACACTCAATTAGTATTTGGTAGCATTTCCTTTAAATTGTTTAACTTGGGTTAAACATTTTGGGTAGCCTTCCACAAGCCTCCCACAATGAATTGGGTGAATTTTGGCCCATTCGTCCTTACAGAGCTGGTATAACTGAGTCAGGTTTGTAGGCCTCCTTGCTCGCACACGCTTTTTCAGCCAGCCATAGTCTGGCTTTTTTATGGCGGTTTTGGAACAGTGGCATCCTCCTTTCTGAGCGGCCTTTCAGGTTGTCGATATAGGACTCGTTTTACTGTGACAGAACGAGTCTCCTTCCTGAGCGGTATGACGGCTGTGTGGTCCCATGGTGTTTCCACTTGCGTACTATTGTTTGTACAGATGAACGTGGTGCCTTCAGGTGTTTGGAAATTGTTCCCAAGGATGAACCAGACTTGTGGATGTCTAAAAAAAAAAAAAAGAGGTCTTGGCTGATTTCTTTTAATTTTCCCATGATGTCAAGCAAAGAGGCACTGAGTTTGAAGGTAGGCCTTGAAATACATCCACAGGTACACCTCCAATCGACTCAAATTATGTCAATTAGCCTATCAGAAGCATCTAAAGCAATGACATCATTTTCTGAAATGTTCCAAGCTGTTTAAAGGCACAGTCAACTTAGTGTATGCAAACTTCTGACCCACTGGAATTGTGATACAGTGAATTATAAGTGGAATAATCTGTCTGTAAACAATTGTTGGAAAAATTACTTGTGTCATGCACAAAGTAGATGTCCTAACCGACTTGCCAAATCTATAGTTTGTTAACAAGAAATGTGTGGAGTGGTTGAAAAACAAGTTTTATTGACTCCAACCTAAGTTCCTGTAAACGTCCGACTTCAACTGTATGAGGAGGACACATCTGCATATGGAATTAAGCCCTAGAGACATGACCAGAGCATATTCTCTTTCACATGAGACTCAGTGAAAGAGCAGGGAAATGCTGTGAATCGATGCAAGGCTTTGTAGTTTACTAAACATATAGGAATCCTGAGCACATGCAGGAAAGTTTTGTGACACGATGCAGAGCTTTGTTGCATAAATAAACCTATAGAGGTCCTATCTATGTGTATATTTCTATGAAGAGACCTGACAAAAGAATATATGCACCATTGTGGCCTCTAAAGGAATTTTCATTTTAGTTCTGCGTGTTAGATCTCTTCTTTGAGTGAGCTAATGAGTATCTGAATGGTAACTTATTACTTGAACTATATGTCATACCAACGTCATGATATTGAGGAATTTGCCTACAGGTATAGATAGAGCTTTAATTAATCTACACCATTTAGATGACACGTACTGTGTCATAGGCCAGGGAAGGCCAGGAGCATGTTATGATCCTATACAGTATGCTAGATCATATAAAAGCGGCAACGCTGCTTGATACTGAAGATGACAATAACAACAATTCCTTCATGTTACATTAGAGTAATTTAGCAGACACTCTTATCCAGAGTACCTTACAGTAGTTAGCACATTTCATACTTTTTCTTACTGGTCCCCCGTGAAGAATCGTACCAACCACCCTGTTGTTGCAAGCTCCATGTTTAATCAACTGAGCCACACGGGCCATGCTCTACCAATTGAGCCACGCATTTTTTTTCTTGGTTCATTCTTTATTCATGCAAACATACAGAGGTATCTGAAGCCGTCTGAAAAAAAGAAATGACTTGCGTGATGGGTTTCATATTGTGCCTGCAAATTAGGAGCAGTTGTCGGACACACCCCTTGCACTCCACAGATTCTCTTTATTTCTGTGTCTTTTCAATATTTAATTGGTGAGCTTTTCCATAATACACGCTCCATAACCAGAGAAGAGGAAGCAGCACAGCTGTCGAGCGCTGGAGGGTGAAGCGGCGACACACACACATACGCATGCAGGCATGCACACACAGACGTACACGTGCACGCGTGTAAACAGCACACATACACGTTCTCTCGATTTCACTATCCCCCCTCTTTAGTTTTCACTCTCTTTCTTTGTCTCAATTTCATTACATATTTCTGCCTCTCTCTCACACAAGCACATGGGCGCATATGCACGCACACACAAGCTTATAGAGAACTTTTAGGATGGATTAAAGTAACAAATATGATAAAGAGATTTTTCACTGTTCTGATTCTTTCCCACATCATTATTCATTCCTCTGCTGTTTGCGAAACATTTGAAACAAGAGCAAAACTTCCAAATGATGTTAAGTTGTTTTCTGGCAGTGGCATTTTGGCAAAGAGGACAAATCAATACCAGAGCTACAAAACCCACTGAAGAGGAACTAAATAGGCATTTCACTTCACATCAAATCCTCATAAATAAGATTTTCTCCATAAAATATTCCCTGCGTCAACATTATCAATCAATTTTGGAGTAACAACAAACCAACTGAAAGTATAATTTAAAAAAATATGCTTTAAGTGAGAAGTAGGCATTGGTCTGAAGCCAAAAAAGAAAGGAAATTCATGATGTCTACTCTACCAAGTTTTTCCAGCACACAGCTTCTGACCTTTATTTCCTTTGCTTTGTCTTTATTTAGTATGGTCAGGGCGTGAGTTGGGGTGGGCAGTCTATGTTTGTGTTTCTATGTTTTTTCTATTTCTGTGTTTGGCCTGATTTGGTTCTCAATCAGAGGCAGCTGTTTATCGTTGTCCCTGATTGAGAACCATATTTAGGTAGCCTGGGTTTAAATGTTGGTTTGTGGGTGTTTGTTTCCTGTGTCAGTGCTAGTGCCACACGGGACTGTTTAGTTTCCATTTCACTTTGTTATTTTGTATTTGTGTCATGTTCAGTCTTTTCTATTAAAAACATGGACACTTACCACGCTGCGTATTGGTCCGATCCTTGCTACACCTCTTCAGACGAAGAGGAGGAAATCTGCCGTTACACTTTGACCTACTACAGTATCTCTGTTGGTCTATTGTACTTCAAATAATGTGTATACAGGTTGCTTAGCATTAAAACCTTATCAAATAGCCAAATTCTGCACCCACAATAATGTAATTTGTACTGCATACAAGTTAAAGTATTGGATTCTTCACACACCACACTAATCCCATTCCACTACCCTTTAAAGCTTTTTTTTTAAGTATTTGAAAGCAAGCTTTGCTTTTATACTTACAAGACCATTATGCTTGATTGAGTGAGCTGTTTTTTTCTTGTAGTCATGTGGTGCCTGTCTGTATTTCCTTAAATCTTTATTTCAACAATACATGTCATTTTTTGGTTACTACGTGCCCAACATAACAACCATTAGCTTACCTGTGTAACACTGACATAAGTTTTGAAAACATGGTCCTGTTTGATCAATTTCTGTGCTGATCAATGGGCAGTACTGTATATTTGAGGTGGGACCAAGTCACTATTATTCGAGTCACAAGCAAGTCTCAAATCATAAGGTTCAAGGGTCAAAAGTCAAGTGCCAAGTAGAATGGGTCGAGTCTCGATTCAAGTTCAAGTCGTGCATTCTAAGAGCAAGTCAAATCTTTTTTTCAAGTCAAGTAAAAAAATATATATACAGGCAATGACTTATTCAACGACAAATCTTTGTCTATTTATTGAGGCTACCAAACAGCCCTTTTCATTATTTTGTCTACAACACATTTAGATGATGTAATAATTAACTTTAACAACAAATTCCAAACGCGAGCTTCATAAGTAAGTAATACATTTCAAACAATGCTGACATACCAATAACAGTAAGCCTATGATAGTAATTATTGCTTGATTGACAGTATGCTGGTCCAATTAGAGGGCCGAGTGTGCCTTTCACTAGCCAATCTGTTTTTTTTTTCAAGTGCAACTCTGTACAACAGAATTTATGACAAAATGTTACAAAACCTGGCCAGATAATTTCAAGTAATCAGTCTCAAGTCAAATCCAAGTCCCGAGTCTTGAGGATCCAAGTCTCAAGTTATTTTATTTTCTATCAAGTGGAGTCTCAAGTCATCAAATCTGTCAAATGAATATCTCTGTCAAATGAATATGTAGCTTAAAGTTATTTGTATTTTTTTACAAGGTAATTTGTACATGTAGGTAGGGTTAAATCTAATGTTAAGGTAAGATTTGAATGGTGAAAGCTGATCCACGAGCAGCGCTGCCTTCTTTGGAACCTATCAGCATCAACACATGCTATAACAAGTGCGTTATTGAAAGTTCCCCCTATGTGGTGTTTTGGGAAAAGCATGTGATTACTTCGGGTCATTATAGAAACGATGCATTGTTAAAACACTCGTAAGCTTAAGTTCAATAGCTATAGGGAAACCGGACCCAGGCTATTACTTTCATAGACATGGCTATTTGCATATGGATTCTCCCTTTAAACAGGGGAGGAATGTGAATATCAACAGTTACTTCACATTATGCACATACCAGTTCCTGTAAGTGACTCTCAAAGTACTAAACAGGTTGGCTGACTGAGAATTTGGAAAGATCCCCCCCCCCCCTCCCACCCACTTTAATTTCTTAAAATATGAAGGAGAAGCAAGAGAGAGAGAGAGATTTCATTTTTTTTCACTTAATTTAGCCTACTCAAACACCCTCCCCAAACAGAGGGATGCTATGTTTGCTAGTTGGTTATGAATATCCAACACAACATTGGAATTCTTCCAAGTCAAGGTAAACTTTTGGTTTTACAAATGTATTGCCACCGGGTCCGCCAGTGTAACTGTTGCTATACACTGTAACATTACTGCATGATTGTAGAGGCTTACACCCTAGATCAGCTAGATGCAGGAAATAGTGTGCAAGTTGGTTTTGAATGTGTCACTCTCTGTATCTCGAACAGTGTGCACCTACTTTGTAAACTTTCATTCATAGGCTAGGTTGTAGTAACCTCATGATGGGTATAGGGAAAATGTGATTATCATGTAGTAGTCTAAACCTATCGATGTTACTTCAACAAGCATTTCTCAACGGCTGGCCATGCCTTCCTCCTGGCTACTCCAACCTCGGCCAACAGCTCCTCGCCCAAGCCTCTTCAGGTTCTCCTTTACCCAAATCCAGATAGCAGATGTTCTGAAAGAGCTGCAAAACCTGGACCCGTACAAATCAGCTGGGCTTGACAATCTGGACCCTCTTTTTCTGAAACTATCCGCCACCATTGTCGCAACCCCTATTACCAGCCTGTTCAACCTCTCTTTCATATCGTCTGAGATCCCCAAGGATTGGAAAGCTGCCGCAGTCATCCCCCTCTTCAAAGGGGGAGACACCCTGGACCCAAACTGTTACAGACCTATATCCATCCTGCCCTTCCTATCTAAGGTCTTCGAAAGCCAAGTCAACAAACAGGTCACTGACCATCTCGAATCCCACCGTAACTTCTCCGCTGTGCAATCTGGTTTCCGAGCCAGTCATGGGTGCACCTCAGCCACGCTCAAGGTACTAAACGATATCATAACCGCCATCGATAAAAGACAGTACTGTGCAGCCGTCTTCATCGACCTTGCCAAGGCTTTCGATTCTGTCAATCACCATATTCTTATCGGCAGACTCAGTAGCCTCGGTTTCTCTGATGACTGCCTTGCCTGGTTCACCAACTACTTTTCAGACAGAGTTCAGTGTGTCAAATCGGAGGGCATGCTGTCCGGTCCTCTGGCAGTCTCTATGGGGGTGCCACAGGGTTCAATTCTCGGGCTGACTCTTTTCTCTGTATATATCAATGATGTTGCTCTTGCTGCGGGCGATTCCCTGATCCACCTCTACGCAGACGACACCATTCTGTATACTTCCGGCCCGTCCTCGGACACTGTGCTATCTAACCTCCAAACGAGCTTCAATGCCATACAACACTCCTTCTGTGGCCTCCAACTGCTCTTAAACGCTAGTAAAAACCAAATGCATGCTTTTCAACCGTTCGCTGCCTGCACCCGCACGCCCGACTAGCATCACCACCCTGGATGGTTCCGACCTAGAATATGTGGACATCTATGAGTACCTAGGTGTCTGGCTAGACTGTAAACTCTCCTTCCAGACTCATATCAAACATCTCCAATCTAAAATCAAATCTAGAGTCGGCTTTCTATTCCGCAACAAAGCCTCCTTCACTCACGCCGCCAAACTTACCCTAGTAAAACTGACTATCCTACCGATCCTCGACTTCGGCGATGTCATCTACAAAATAGCTTCCAACACTCTACTCAGCAAACTGGATGCAGTTTATCACAGTGCCATCCGTTTTGTTACTAAAGCACCTTATACCACCCACCACTGCGACCTGTATGCTCTAGTGGGCTGGCCCTCGCTACATATTCGTCGCCAGACCCACTGGCTCCAGGTCATCTACAAGTCCATGCTAGTTAAAGCTCCGCCTTATCTCAGTTCACTGGTCACGATGGCAACACCCACCCGTAGCACGCGCTCCAGCAGGTGCATCTCACTGATCATCCCTAAAGCCAACACCTCATTTGGCCGCCTTTTGTTCCAGTTCTTTGCTGCCTGTGACTGGAACGAATTGCAAAAATCGCTGAAGTTGGAGACTTTTATCTCCCTCACCATCTTCAAACATCTGCTATCTGAGCAGCTAACCGATCGCTGCAGCTGTACATAGTCTATCGGTAAATAGCCCACCCGATTTTACCTACCTCTTCCCCATACTGTTTATATTTATTTACTTTTCTGCTCTTTTGCACACCAATATCTCTACCTGTACATGACCATCTGATCATTTATCACTCCAGTGTTAATCTGCAAAATTGTAATTATTCGCCTACCTCCTCATGCCTTTTGCACACAATGTATATAGACTCTCTTTTTTTTCTACTGTGTTATTGACTTGTTAATTGTTTACTCCATGTGTAACTCTGTGTTGTTGTCTGTTCACACTGCTATGCTTTATCTTGGCCAAGTCGCAGTTGCAAATGAGAACTTGTTCTCAACTAGCCTACCTGGTTAAATAAAGGTGAAATATATATTTTTTTAAATACGTTGAACTGGGTGAATGGAATATGAACAGCAGTCATCCAATATGCTGTAATAGAAATAAGGCCATGCTCATAAAAAAAAATATATAAACTTCAACGGCAGCACCGACAGCCACTGTAGCTGCTAACCTGCTGTTAGCTAGCTGATGCTGTTGCGCGGCAACCAAGTGGCTGGTACCTGGTTTAGAACTCTGAGATACAGCTGAAAAGTTGTTAGCATTAGCGGAAAGTAGAAATGCTACAAAAAGGTAGCACATCATTGGTTCTTAATGGACAGAAATTAACATGTTGAGCGATACATTTAATATAAACGTTTGCACCTACCAGATGTGTAAAAAGTACCCAATTATCATACTTGAGTTAAAGTAAGGATAGCTAAATAGATAATTACTCAAGTAAAAGTGAGTCACCCAGTAAAATACTACTTGAGTAAAAATCTAAAAGTTTTGGTTTTAAATATAGTAAGTATCATAAGTAACTTTAAATGCTAAAATATACTTAAGTATTAAAAGTGAAAGTTGTAATATGCATGTGTAATCATACTGAATTGTAATTGGATGCATTTTACCGCCATGTCATACTGTGTTTTGATTGGTTAAGACCACCCAAATGGTTAGGTTATAGTCAGTTTGATCCTGGTTGGCAATACGTGAACATGCCAGTTATAGCTAGCTAATAAAGAGCTACGTTAAGAAATATCCTGTAGTACTGCATTATATTATTTTGTACAAAGTGTACAAAACATGGTGTCAGAGTAAAAGGTCTTAAAATATGATTTTTTCTGGAGTTCCTTTACCTCGAATGGACTGGGACTCTACAAACTTACCCAAATGCATGGCGTAAGTACAAACAGCATGTGTAGCTAATGTTCACGGGTCCTCTGAAGGACAGAGGAGAAGAGGAAAAATGCAGCTACCTGCTCCTCTGAATCGGTGAAAAAGGAGGGATATTTACAACACATGGATACTTACCGAGGCTGAATCAAAGGTACTGAAAACATACTATGATCGTTTTGAAGCATATGTTGCGCCGAAGACAATACTGTAATGACCTGACTAGATCATAAATGAACAATTGTCCAGACAGAGGCTTGAGTTTGCGAATTGACGGTTTATTGAACCAACTTTACACAGGCTACTGTTTGGGCCGTAGCACACGCCAAATAGATGACAGATAACCCACAAGCCAATCGTGACCTTCTCTTGTGAAGCCCAGACGTAAGAGAGAGAGAACAAAGGCTGAACCTGGTCTTAACTTCCAATGCCCAACCCCCCTCCACGCCACTCCGCCAACCACCAGGATGCCCGGCATCAGAACATTCCAGGCATTCCCGTGATTGGCAGATAGCAGGTTGATTGACATGTCGGACCCCGCGAACACCGGGTACTGGTCAGTACAACACAACCACCTCCTAGCCTAGCACATAACACACAGTTGTCTGTGCGGGTCGCTACACAGCCCCCCCACCACAAAGTCCCTCGTCCCCGAGGGAACAAACAAAGTCTCTGAAGCGACCCGGAGGTCTCCTTTGCCTGCATGGCCGTGATGGTCGCAGAGTGCCCCTCTGGGAACCAGGGGATGAAGGCAGGGATATGGGGGACAAGGAAGCGGGAACGGGTAATACAGTCCGTGGTTCTGGGGAACCACGCGGTGACACAGGGGGGGGGAGACAGGGGGAGTGGGCTGTCTGGAGCCTTGTCTGCGGCACCTGAGGGTGGGTGCCTGGAGAATGTAATTGCCAGAGAGGGGAATTGTGGGGGTTCCTGGGGTTTGGGGAGAAGAGGCCCCTCTGTATGGGGCTAACCTGTCCCGGTGCAGTGCCACCTTTCTCCCCCTGGGAGGAAGCTGCACCCGGTACACAACCTCCCCTACCCTCTCCAGGACACTGCAGGGTCCCACCCAGTGACTGTCCAACTTGGGGCATCTGCCTTTTTTCCTTAGGGGGCTGTAGACCCAGACCAGCTCCCCAGCCACAAAGTGCCTTCCCCGGGTGTGCACGTCATAGTTCCTTTTCTGCCTCACACCTGCATTCACCA
This sequence comes from Oncorhynchus nerka, assembly GCF_034236695.1. Taxonomy (NCBI): domain Eukaryota; kingdom Metazoa; phylum Chordata; class Actinopteri; order Salmoniformes; family Salmonidae; genus Oncorhynchus; species Oncorhynchus nerka. The sequence goes on from NC_088403.1 coordinate 37,330,461, forward strand.
GCTGCTCTCTGGCGAAGGTGTGGGCTGTCTCCAGGCGGTCCTGGAGTCTCCGGGCATACTCCGGCCCCGGAGGAACATGAGGGCTATCCAGGGGCCGACCAAACGCCATCTCCGCAGGGGTGCGGATCTCTCCCCAGCATGAGGAGGGCAGGCGTGCAGGAGGTGGAGTCTTGGACAGCGGAGCGGCATGCCATGAGGACCATAGGCAGGTGTTTGTCCCAGTCACGCTGGTGTTTGGAAGAGACGATGGCCAGCTGCTGTCCAAGCGTTTTGTTGAAGCGCTCCACAAGGCCATCACTTTGAGGATGGAGAGGAGTAGTGCGGGTCTTGTGCATACCCAGCCTCTCACACATGGTGGCGAACACACGGGACTCAAAGTTTCTGCCTTGGTCGCTGTGGATGGACTCTGCAGCTCCAAACCTGCTGAACATCCCCGCTGTCAGGGCGTGCCGACGATGGTCTCTGCCTCCTGGTCAGGCAGAGCATAGGCCTCGGGCCATTTTGTGAAATAGTCCATGGCCGTGAGCACCCAGCGGTTTCCACTGTCTGTGGTGGGGAACGGCCCAACTACATCCACTCCCACCCTCTCCATGGGAGCCCCCACTGGGAACTGTTGGAGCTGAGCATGAGAGCGACCTGGGGGCCCTTTCTCGCTGTGCAGTTGTCACAGCGGCGACAAAAGTCCTCCACATCCCTCTTGTGCTGCCCCCAGTAGAAGCCCTGACGGAGACGGCGCAGTGTTTTTGTGACCCCAAAGTGTCCAGTCCCCACCCCCATGAGTACTCTGGAGCACAGCCTCCCGCAATGCTTTTGGGACCACCACCTGCCACCTCTCCTCTCCCGTAGCTGACTCCTTCCATGCCCGCTGTAGCACGCCATCAGCCAGCCGCAGTCTCTCAAACTTCGACCACAACCCTTTGGTCGCGAGTGAGAGCGCTGTCACCTCTTCCCATGGTGGCCTCACCTGCGCCTCTACCCACTGTAGCACTGGCTGTAGGTCTGTGTCCCGTCCCTGCTGCTGCCGCCATTCAGCCACGTCGACAGTCTGCAGCTCACAGCAGACAGGCCCGCTCGCCCGACACACTGTGGCACAGACACCCTCCTCTGCCCGCAGCTCTCTCTCCCGTCCCTCTCTCCGTTCACAGTGGCGGCAGCCGTCTGCAGTACAGGGCCGACGGGACATGGCGTCGGCGTTGGAGTGGCGTGCCCCTGCCCTGTGCACCACCGTGAAGTCATACGGCTGAAGCTCCTCCAACCAGCGTGCCACCTGCCCCTCTGGCTCTCTGAAAGACATGAGCCACTGGAGAGCAGAGTGGTCAGTCCTTACAGTAAAGGGCAGACCACCCAGGTAGTACTTGAAGTGTTTGACGGAAGCCACAACAGCCAAGAGCTCCCGCCGGGTGACACAGTAGCGGCGCTCGTGTTTGTCAAATGTTTTGCTGAAGTACGCCACCACTCTCTCCCCTCTGGCCCCACCTGGGCCAGCACCCCACCCATGCCCACATTGCTCGCGTCTGTGTCCAGGATAAAGGGCAAGGTGAGGTCAGGGGGCGAGCACGGGGGCCTCGATCAGTGCACGTTTGAGGGTGTTGAACGCCTCCTCACACTCCACTGTCCAAGTGAAAGCCTTGTCCTTCGGCAGCAGGCGGCTCAGTGGAGCAGCAACGCTTGAGAAGCCCCGTACAAACCTCCTGTAGTACGAGGCCAGGCCCAGGAAGCTCTTCAGCTGACGCTGGTCGGTGGGGGTGGGCCAGTCTCTGACAGCCCCTACCTTGTCCTCCATGGTGCTGATCCCCTCCTTCCCCACTTGGTGGCCCAAGACGGACACCTCTCTCCTCATGAAGTGGCACTTCTCGGGGTGGAGCTTCAGACCTGCGGCAGCCACCCTCTCCAGCACACGCCGTAGCGCCCCCAGGGCTGACTGGAAGGAGCTGCCATGGGCCAGGATGTCATCGAGGTATACCAGACACTGCTGTCGGGGGATGCCATCCAGCACCCTGTCCATCAAACGCTCAAAAGTAGCTGGAGCGTTGCACAGGCCAAAGCACAGGACCTTGAACTGCCAGTGTCCTCTGTTAGTGGAGAACGCAGTTTTGGCTCTGGCCTCTGGGGAGAGGGGCACCTGCCAGTAGCCGCTGCGGAGGTCTAGTGAGGAGAACCAGGAGGACCCCTAACCAGGTCCAGCGACTCATCGATACGTGGTATGGGGTATGAGTCCTTCCTGGTTACCTCATTCAGCCGCCTGTAGTCCGCACAGAACCTCAGCTTGCCCCCCCTTCTTCGGAACCATGATGACTGGCGCCGCCCAGGGGCTGTCTGAGGGCTCAATGAAGTCTGCCCGCTGCATCTCCAACACAGCCTTGTCTGCCGCCTCCTGGCGTGCCAGCGGGATACGGCGGGGACGCATCTTGATGGGTCGAGCATCACCTGTGTCGATCTCATGCTGCACCAGATGGGTCTGACCCACCTCTTCCTCACTCAACGCAAAGCTGTCTCTGAATTCAAACAGCAACTGCCACAGCCGTTCCTGCTGCTCGGGGTCAAGACCAACACAGTTCCTCCCCCATATCTCCCTCACTGCAGACAGTGTCCTCTCCTCTCCCATCTGGGGTAGCTGGGCTGGGGGGGTGCGGCCCGGGCTCACAGAGGGCTGTGTCATGGAGGTAGCTGGGGGAATGTAACACACCGCCGTAGGTGACTGGGGAAAAGGCACACACAGCTGTGGGGGAGGGGGCGCAGCCATGAGTCTCTGCTGCTTTAACTGTTGGAGTAAAGGGTTTGTTGGGTTGAGTGAATGTGACATTAGGGGGGGCCATGGTGACTTCCGTCCCTCCCTGGAAGCTCAGTGTGCCCCTATTTAGGTCTAACTGGCAGCCTGTGCTCCTAAGAAAGTCCAACCCCAGGATACAAGGGTCCTGCACAGCCGCCACCCACACAGGATGACGCACAGTTCTGCCCCCTACTGTCAGAGTCATTATTCCCTTCCCTTTCATGGGTGCCAGCTCACCTGTGACTGTGCGGAGCTGCACAGTTGTAGGCTCACACTGAGTCCAACCTGGCACAATATCTGGCCCCACCAGGGTTACTGTGGACCCAGTGTCCACCAGGGCGGAGCAGGGCACCCCTCCACAGTGACAGGGACATGACAAAAGTCCCCAACACAGGTCCGGCCCACCACAACAACAGGCTCCATCCGCTTGCCCTCGTCTGCTTCTGGGGGAAGTGGAGCCTTGCTTCCCCGTCTGTGCCGGTGGGCTCCTCCTGAAGATGATGGTGGTTGGGATAGAAAGCCAGGGGTCCGCACTACCCGGTCTATGCGGACCCCGAGCCGTTTCCCTGAGCTCTGGGGGACATGGGGCAATCTCGGCGCAGATGGCCTGGCTGGCCACAACCCCAGCAGACCCTGGGACCAGGGCTTGTGTTTCGTGCCGCCTGTAGCGACACAGCCCGAATGAGTTCTGTCATTTCGGCCACCCAAGCAGGCTTTTCCGGCTCCGGGCTGCTCTGCCCCCAGCTCGCACAGAGGGTGTGTCTCCCTGCACCCCCACCAAAGCCCCAGCTGAAGCCCCAGCCCACACCAGCTCCCTCTCCAAAGCCATCTCCAAGGCTGTCTGCAATGACTCAGGATGAGCCAGCTGGGTCTGTATGCGCAGCTCCGTAGGGGAGAGCGCCTGTATGAACTGGTCCCGTGCTAGCTCGCTCTGCACGGAGGGGGCATGTGAGCATATGCCCGCCGAGAGAGGCTCTCAATGTCATTAGCTAGCACCCGTAGAGGCTCTCCAGGCTGCCTGCGTCTATTACTCAGTTCGGAGCGCAGTAGCCCGGGCTGTACACACTGTCCATAGCGCCTCCTCAGTACTCCCACTAGAGCACCATAATCGTGCCTGTCCTCGGGCTAATCAATATCAAACAGGCCAGAGCTTCATCCGTGAGGCATAAAGCCAACTGCAGTGCCCTTTCTTCATCCGACCACCCCTAAAATGAGCTAACAGTTCAAACTGAGCATGAAAAGCTTCCCAATCCGCCTTACCGGAATACTTCGGGTCTTAACAGATACGGACGCAGCCGGGAACTGGGCGCCGCCATGTTTGTTTACATCCTGAGCCCCAGATTCCTCGTCACGCCGCGTCGACGTCGCCACTTCGGTCCGCCCACCAGAATCCGCGCGAAATACACTCGACGAAGCACTCATGCCCGCTTCAGCGGCCATCACTCTAACGTCCTCCCTCAAGCGGCCTCTGCGCTCCGACGCCCTGGCGATCTCCTCAGACAGAACCCCCGACGTCCATTCACACGCACCTCCTTGGCCATAATCGTCCCCTACCTCCACCTTCACTTTCGGATTCCCTCGAAGCATTTTCAATCCCCGTTCTCACCTACGGTAGCTAGCCACATAAGTCAGCTAGCTAGCTGGCTAACTTGTATCAACGTTTTTACTTCTGACACCAATGTAATGACCTGACTAGATCATAAATGAACAATTGTCCAGACAGAGGCTTGAGTTTGCGAATTGACGGTTTATTGAACCAACTTTACACAGGCTACTGTTTGGGCCGTAGCACACGCCAAATAGATGACAGATAACCCACAAGCCAATCGTGACCTTCTCTTGTGAAGCCCAGACGTAAGAGAGAGAGAACAAAGGCTGAACCTGGTCTTAACTTCCAATGCCCAACCCCCCTCCACGCCACTCCGCCAACCACCAGGATGCCCGGCATCAGAACATTCCAGGCATTCCCGTGATTGGCAGATAGCAGGTTGATTGACATGTCGGACCCCGCGAACACCGGGTACTGGTCAGTACAACACAACCACCTCCTAGCCTAGCACATAACACACAGCTGTCTGTGCGGGTCGCTACAATACGATATTCGCTAGGTACAAATTCCATGAGAGGGAGCTAGCGAGTCTTTTGAACAGTTTGTGACAGAGCTGTGTCTGCTTGTGAAAGATTGTGATTATGCAAACAAGGATGAGATGGTCAGGGACCGTATTGTATTTGGAATACACTTACCGCGAGTGAGAGAGAAACTTTTTAATGTTAGGTCTGACGTAACGCTGGACAAAGCCATCGACATAGCCAGATCTCACAGGCTCAGATGAAAACCATTTCGCGCGGCAGCACGAGCGCATCACGTGAACAAGCAGTGCACGCAGTCAGGCAGACATTGAAGCACACCTCCGATGCACAGAGAGCACGTTTTAGAACTGAGAGAGACATAACTCCAAAACAGAGTGACACAGACTCAAAACGCCCCAAAACATGTGGATACAAAGTGCATGGTGAACAAGGAAATTGCCCAGCTAAAGGCAAACAGTGTACTAAATGTGGACAATGGAATCACTTTGCAAAAGTGTGCAGAGCTTACCATGGAAAAACAGTACACACAGTGAGTGAATATGAAATGTCAATCAAAGAGTCAAACGCTGATGAACGGTTTATTGATTTAGTAACACAGAAAAGTCAAATATCAGAGACAGAGCAAGCCTTTGCTGACATTGAGATAGGAACACAAGGCACAGAGCTAAAGTTCAAACTAGACACTGGTGCACAAGTAAACATTATTCCCCTGAATAAGTACCACAGCTTGACATCCGAGTGCGAGCTGCAGCCCACCACGCGCAGACTGACTGGTTATGGTGGTGAACAGCTCCCAGTAAAAGGCACATGCACTTTCAAATGCAAATACAAGGAAAGTGACATGATGTTGGACTTTTATGTTGTTGACACTAGAGCACCTGCAGTGCTAGGTCTTAAAGCATGTTTAGACATGGACCTCATCAAGCTAGTTTTATCAGTGACAGCACCAGTAGAGGCAGACAATGTACTGGAGGAGTTTGCTGATGTCTTTAAAGGAATAGGATTATTCCCAGGAGAATGTACCATTCACCTTGACCCAGACGCAACCCCTGTGGTCTACCCACTGAGAAGGATTACCCTTGCTCTCCGTGCCAGTCTGAAGAAAGAGTTGGAGAGCATGGAGCAATCTGACATAGTCACCAAGGTTACAGAACCGACTGACTGGGTAAACACCTTAGTGGTGTTGGAGAAACCACGCACAGGCAAGTTCCGAGTATGTCTCGACCCAAGAGACTTGAACAAGGCTATCAAATGCCCCCTTACCCTTTACCAATGCTAGATCACATCACACACAAGCTAGCGGGATTACACTACTTCAGTGTCATGGACGGTAGATCAGGCTACTGGGCTATCAAGCTCACAGAATAGTCATCTAAGCTCACAACATTCAACACACCGTTGGGACGATACAGGTTCCGTCGCCTGCCTTTTGGGATTATCTCAGCCCAAGACGAGTTTCAGCGAAAGACCGACGAAGTGTACGAAGGCCTCGACAGAGTTGTGGCCATTGTGAATGACATCCTTGTCTATGGTCGAACCAACGAGGAGCACGACCGAAACCTCCTCGCAATGCTACAAAGGTCCCGCGAGAGAGGAGTCCGGCTCAAGCCCAAGAAGAGCACAGTCGGCGCTACAGAGGTCAGCTACTTCGGACATCTTCTCACAGCAACTGGAATCAAGCCAGATCCACAGAAGATCTCAGCCATAAAAGAAATGGAGCCACCAAAGAACCATGCAGAGCTGGTAACAGTACTTGGAATGGTCAACTACTTAGCCAAGTTTGCACCCAGCCTCTCCAATGCACCCCTGCGTCAACTGCTAAAGCAGTCCAGTGAGTTTCTCTGGGACAAGGAACACCACATTGCTTTCCAGAATGTGAAAGACTTGATCACGAGAGAACCAGGACCAATCCTTGCCTACTACGGCCCCGACAAAGAGCTCAGACTCCAAGTGGACGCGTCAAAGTATGGACTAGGTGCAGTGCTACTGCAAGAAGGAAAGCCCATCGGCTACGCTTCCAAATCTCTCACAAACTGTGAAATCAACTACACTCAAATCGAAAGGGAGCTCTACGCCATTCTGTTCGGATGTAAACGTTTCCATCAGTACATATGGACGACAAGTCATTGTGGAATCCGACCACAAGCCCCTTGAGTCAATTATGTGGAAACCACTAGCCGCAGCCCCGCCAAGGCTACAGAGAATGATCCTTCAACTACAAAATTACGACTTCACAATCACTCACCGTCCAGGCAAAGACATCCGGGAAGTTTCTTACCTATAAGGACAGCAGCCTCAGTGAAGGCATGGACATGCAAGTGCACACTGTGTACAGCAACTTACCAGTTAGTGACACAAAACTGAAGGAGATCCAAGCAGAAACGGAAAAGGACTCTCAACTCGCACAGCTGAGGAAAGTCATACAGGATGGATGGCCTGAGGAGAGGAGAAAATGCCCTCACAGCGTCTCAGAATTCTGGAACCATCGTGATGAACTATCACAGATCAACGGAATAATTTTCAAAGGAGAGAAGATCATTATTCCTACCAGTCTCAGAGAAGAGATTTTGACAAAGATCCATGCTGGACACATGGACATGGAAAAGTGCAAACAGAGAGCATGGGACATTTTGTTTTGGCCCGGAATGTGCAAACAAATAAAGACATTGTTGGTAAATGCGCCATATGTCTTGAACGACGCCCCTCAAACACCAAAGAGCCAATGTTACCTCACTGTATCCCAGACCGACCTTGGCAGGTCGTGGCAACCGATCTGTTCACCTGGAACAACGAGGACTACATCGTAACAGTGGACTACTACAGCAGATACTTCGAACTCGACAAGCTTCACAGCACCAGATCAGCAGCTGTGATACACAAGCTGAAAGCAGCCTTTGCCAGGCATGGCATTGTAGAGACTTTAATATCTGACAATGGGCCCTGTTACAAATCAAATGAGTTTGAATCCTTCACAAAAGCATGGGAGTTTACACATGTCACCACAAGCCCACATTACCGTCAAAGTAATGGACTTGCTGAAAAATCTGTGCAGATTGCTAAATCACTCATGGATAAAGCAAAAGCAGACAAGAGAGAACCCTACCTCAGTCTCCTTGAATACCGCAACACTCCAGTTGACAACTTCAAATCCCCAGCCCAGCTGTTGATGAGCCGCATCCTTCGCTCAATCCTGCCCAGCACCAACCAGCAGCTGCAACCTGAGGTCGTCAGCGACAAGGAAATGCATGGAAAACGCGCACAGAGACAACAACAACAAACGTGATACAACGACAGGTCAGCTAGACTACTGCCACCACTGATCGACGGAGAGTCAGTTAGAATCCAGGAGCATAGCCTCTGGAAGCCAGCAGTCGTCATCCAGCCAGCTGACACTGAGCGTTCATATCACATCCGCACCGCAGAAGGAGCGGTGTACCACCGCAATCGTCGTCACCTACTGAACACAAAAGAACAACACACTGATGAGATGAACTGTTCCCCTGAAAGAGAATGTGATGGACTAAACACACACACACAGCACAACATGCACCATACTTACCTGCAACACCACAAGAACTGTTGACTGACATAGAAGCATGCTCAGCATCATATTGCACAAGGTCAGGAAGAGAGGTCAAGACCAGAGCTGTCCTAGACCTGTGAAATGTCAAAGGGTGTAGATGGATCGCTGCCCTAAAAGAGTTCCAGACTGTAAACTTGTTATTGAAAGTTCACCTGAAATGCTTTGTATTTGTTTGAAATGTTAAGATGTTATTTCTACAGTGAAAGCTGAGTTGCTGAGAATCCCTTGTCTGAAAAGTAACAGTATGTTGGATCATTGTTTCAGAGTCTATGTTGATTCAGTTGGTGTAGTATGCAATATAAATGGTTACTTACCTTGAGTTCAAACTACAGAGCATGTATTTAAAAGAAACCCTTATAATATGTAAACATTTTTCTTTTGTTTTAAAAGAAGGGGATGTAATATTCATATGTGTAAACATACTGAATTGTAATTGGATGCATTTTACCGCCATATCATACTGTGCTATGATTGGTTAAGACGACCCAAATGGTTAGGTCATGGTCAGTTTGATCCTGGTTGGCGATACGTGAACATGCCAGTTATAGCTAGCTAATAAAGGGCTACGTTAAGAAATATCCTGTAGTACTGCATTATATTATTTTGTACAAAGTGTACAAAACAAGACAAAAGTATTAATAATGTTAAGCTGAGCAGAAGGCACCATTTACATTTTTTTTAAATGTACGAATAGCCAGGGGCTATCTCCAACACTCGGACATTATTTACAAATTAAGATATGTGCTTAGTGAGTCTGCCAGATCAGAGGTAGTAGGGATGACCAGGAATGTTCTCTTGATAAGTGTGTGAATTGGACCATTTTCCTCTACTGCTAAGCATTCAAAAAGTACTTTTGGGTGTCAGGGATGTATGGAGTAAAATGTGCATTATTTTCATTAGGAATGTAGTTAAGTAAAAGTTGACAAATATAAGTAGTAAAGTACAGATACCCCCCAAAACTATTTAAGTAGTACTTTAAAGTAGTTTTACATAAGTACTTTGCACCACTGGCAAATACAAGCATTTCGCTACACTCGCATTAACATCTGCTAACCATGTGTATGTGACAAATACATTTGATTTGATTTGACCTACAAACTTACAAACTTTGTCAATCAGACATTTTTTAAAGTCCAATGGTCTAGGTAGGTGCAGAAAATACTCTGAAAACTAGATTGCTAATGACCCTGTTAAAAAAATCTGGTATGTGGTTCTCGGTAACTGCCGGATGATTGATTTGTGAATTTTCTTTGAGATTGGTGTCATATCGGCTTTGAGATGATGGTAAGGGAGATTTGAAATTTACATTGAGCTTCAACCAATGCCATAATATTGGGGGCTACCACAATAATAGATGGAGATAATGTTTGGCTTGAGGGAGAAGAAAAAAAGATCCCTGGGGGAAAAAGTCTTTAGACAATTGAAATATGAAAGTACGTCATGGTACAAATGGAAAGGATAATTGACTGTGAAAAAGCAAACACATCTACAAATGGAAAGGATAATTGACTGTGAAAAAGCAAACACATATACGTGTACTCATTCATATGAAGAGCTCTCAAACCATTAAGTGCCATTCACCGTGTCTACACCACAGCCTGCTACCTAACCAACACAAGAGCGCAACAGGCTAGGGCCACTCAACTAACACAACCTGACTGAGAGCACTGCTTGCAAATGGATCTGCGAAAGATAATTTTCTCTCCAAAATGCCAAGAGCAAACAATAACAAACAAGATTGAAAAAAAATGGAAGTTATCCCAACGTGCTTCTAGGCTTTTGAGGACATTGGGGCTGAGAAGGATGTGTCCCATTTGCGAGGTCCCCCACTGACCCAATGTCTCCACGAACTTGAATAATAACAAAGGGCCTACAGACACTGGGAGTGAAAATTAGATTGTTATGACAGCACATTGAGGGTAACCTGGACCTTTTGGTGTAGTTTTGTAATGGAGTAGAATAAATAGAGCTGCTGTGTGAATAAGCTCCATCCCCCTGCAGCGTGGAAGGGAGAAGGGAGAGAAAGAGAGCTGGTAGAGAGGGAAGAGCAGTAATGTGTTTTAGATGGGACTGTGTTATTTGTTTGACCAATGTCATGTGACATCACACCACCTGTTGGAGTTGAGTAGAAGTTTCTCTGCACACTGCCTAGTAAATTATAACTTTCCATTTTATAGCCCTAAATCGAAACTAAACTATGCATTTGAGGAATATTCTATGTATGTGACATTGGCAAGCCTGCACAGATTTGAAACAAACACCTAGTCATTAATACAATATTCAACATAGAACTTTGTTATTATCTGGAGGATTATGAGTAGCATTATAATACGAGGGGAAAGTTCCCCCATTAGACAGAACATTCAGATCTAATTTTCCCTTCATGTAATCCTTAAACACGTCAGACACACTAAAAGTATAGCTGCAGGCTGTTTGAGTTGGAACGCAATGACTTGTGCACACAGGGAACAAATTTGCTTCTATGTTGTATTGTTATTTACAGAGGTCAATAGAAGTCTTGAGTCTACATCCCAAATGGCACCCTATACCATACATAGTACATTGGGCCCTGGTCAAAAGTAGTGCACTATGTATGGAATTCGGTGCCGTTTCGAGAGGCAAGCCCGACTTTAGAGACAGCTTGACACATTGTGCATAAGGATAGCTCGGATAGCTCCATAGTGGCTTGGGATTATGCCTATACATTATACTGTACATAAATACTGCTGGCAGTGGGAACATCATTTTTCCTGGTTGCATTATATTCTACATAAAGGAGGAAAGTGCCTGCCATCATAATACAATTATTTGCCTTTGCATTGACAGAAACAGATAGCGAGGGAATAAAGTATTGCAGAGAGACAGAGTAAGTAAGAGAGAAGAGAGATATAGAAAAAAGAGAAATAGAGAGAGACAAATAGAACAAAGGGATAGAGAAGAGAGAGAAAGCAGATTTGTCAAGTCGGAATTTTCAGATGACTTACAGAGGTTATCAGGCTACTGATTCAGCATACTGCATATACAGTATGTATATACAGTATGTATATACAGTATGCACTTTTAAGTTTGCCAGACAACAGTTATGGATGAACAAAAGCTTTCAGATTAATATAAAAGAGAAAGAGACAGTATCACATCAGTCTCTTGTCAAGGAGAATCAGAGAAATGTTCTGTCGTTGATCTGAATCTGAATGGTGGTTTCGGTATCTTGTTCTCTGAATGTCATCCCATTACATTACTGTCAATGCGGTCTCCAACATGTGCCCAGACATGATAGTGTCTAGTGTTAGTAGTGGGAATGGAGAGTGATGGTAGCTTGACATATCCTCATCTGTCAGCCCTCAGATCACTGCTCTGTGGATGGGTGGGAGAGTGAACAATAGCACTGCAGCAGGCAAGGGCATCACAAACAGCAGTATGCCTCAGGCCTAGACACTGATCTCAGGTCAGTTTGCATTCCCCCCTCTAATGCTTAAGGTTGGGATCTGTGTGTAGGCCAGCTGATCCTAGATCTGTGCCTAAGGGCATCTTCAACAATGAGTAACACCTGTAACATCTGCCCCTGCAGGATGCCATTGCAACCACAAGGGGAACTTTTCACCATTATGATTGATAGGGAGCTTCAAAGGGCAAGAGTAAGCTAGTGCTTACTGATTTCTGTTTGATCCTTCCCCTATTGTCTGGCCTCTGCCCAACCATCCCTGTTTCTCCTGGATCTTTGGCTCTGGGTCAGAATAGAACAGACTTCACATTAATCATTTACAGACAGACGTTTCTGAATGACTAGATGAGCCAGAATACCATCAGTAGGGAGCAACAATACAGAATACAGTAAAGCAGTTTGGGATCGATTGGGATTGAATAGATGGAGATGTTCACTAAGGATGATGAGAAATTCCAGTCATTTTTGGGGTGTGTAAAAATCTGTCCTAATACTACAGTACCTTTGGAAAGTATTCAGACCCATTGACATTTCCCACATTTTTTTTTACGTTACAGCCTTCGCCTAAAATGTATTAAATTGTTTTTCCACCTCATCAATCTACACACAATACCCCATAATGACAAAGCAAAAACAGATTTTTAGCAAATTGATTAAAAACAAAAACGGAAATATCACATTTTCATAAATATTCAGTACCTTTACTCAGTACTTTGTTGAAGCACCTTTGGCAGTGATTGCAGCATAGAGTCTTCTTGGGTATGTCGCTACATGCTTGGCACACGTGTATTTGGGGAGTTTCTCCCATTCTGCAGATCCTCTCAAGCATTGTCAGGGGGAGCGTTGCTGCACAGCTATTTTCAGGTCTCTCCAGAGATGCTTGATCGGGTTCAAGTCCGGGCTCTGGCTGGACCACTCAAGGACATTCAGAAACTTGTCCCGAAGACACTCCTGCGTTTTCTTGGCTGTGTGCTTAGGGTTGTTGTCCTGTTGGAAGGTGAACCTTCACCCCAGTCTGAGGACCTGAGCGCTCTGGGCGCATGTTTTCATAAAGGACCTCTCTGTACTTTGCTCACTTAATCTTTGCCTCAATCCTGATTGGTCTCCCAGTCCCTGGCTCTGAAAAACATGCTGGTGCTGCCACCGCCATGCTTCACTGTAGCAATGGTGCCAGGTTTCCTCCAGACGTGACGCTTGGCATTCAGGCCTAGCGAATCTTGTGTCTTATGGTCTGAGGGCCTTTAGGTGCCTTTTGGCAAACTCCCAGCAGGCTGTCATGTGCCTTTTACTGAGGAATTGCTTCCGTCTGGCCACTCTACCATAAAGGCCTGATTGGTGGAGTGCGGCAGAGATGGTTGTCCTTCTGGAAGGTTCTCCTGTCTCCACAGAGGAACTCTAGAGCTTTGTCAGAGTGACCATTGGGTCACCTCCCTGACCAAGGCCATTCTCCCCAGATTGCTCAGTTTCAAACTTCTTCTATTTAAGAATGATGGAGGTCACTGTGTTCTTCGGAACCTTCAATGCTGTAGACATTTTTTGGTGCCCTTCCCCAGATCTGTGTCTTGACACAATCCTGTCTTGAAGCTCTACGGACAATTCCTTTGATCTCATGGCTTGGTTTTTGCTCTGACATGCACTGTCAACTGTGTGACTTTATATAGACAGGTGTGTGCCTTTCTAAATCAATCAGAATTTACCACAGGTGGACTCCCATCAAGTTGTAGAAACATTTAAAGAATTATCAATTTCGAGTCTCATAGCAAAGGGTCTGACTACTTATGTAATTAAGGTATTTCTGGTTTTTATAATACATTTTTAAACTTTTCAAACTTTTTTTTCGGCTTGTCATTATGGGGTATTGTGTGTAGATTGATTAGGATTTTTATTTATTTAATCTATTTTAGAATAAGACGGTAATGTAACAAAATGTTGAAAAAGTCAAAGGGTCTGAATTACTTTCCAAAGTACCGTATACAGTTGAAGTTGGAAGTTTACAGTTTACGGAGAGATTATTTCACTTATTATTCACTGTATATCCACAGTAAAATGAAGATCGTACTTTTTGGAGAAATGTCCTCTAGTCTGATGAAACAAAAATAGAACTGTTTTGCCATAATGACCATCGTTATGTTTGGAGGAAAAAGGGGGAGGCTTGCAAGCCGAAGAACACCATCCCAACCGTGAAGCACGGGGTGGCAGCATCATGTTGTGGGAGTGCTTTTCTGCAGAAGGGACTGGTGCACTTCACAAAATAGATGGCATCATGAGGCAGGACAATTCTGTGGATATATTGAAGCAACATCTCAAGACATCAGTCAGGAACTTAAAGCTTGGTCGCAATTGGATCTTCCTAATGGACAATGACCCCAAGCATACTTCCAAAGTTGTGGCAAAATGGCTTAAGGACAACAAAGTCAAGGTATTGGAGTGGCCATCACAAAGCTCTGACCTCAATCCTATATAAAATCTGTGGGCAGAAATGATGAAGCGTGTACGAGGAAGGAGGCCTACAAACCTGACTCCGTTACACCATCTCTGTCAAGAGGAATGGGACGAAATTCACCCAACTTATTGTGGGAAGCTTGTGGAAGGCTACCTGAAACTTTTGACCCAAGTTAAACAATTTAAAGGCAGTGCTACCAAATACAAATTGAGTGTATATAAATGTTTGACCCACTGGGAATGTGATGAAAGAAATACAAGCTGAAATAAACGATTCTCTCTTCTATTATTCTGACATTTCACATTCTTAAAATAAAGTGGTGATCCTCTAACTGACCTAAGACAGGGAATTTTTACTATGATTAAATGTCAGGAATTGTGAAAAACTGAGTTTAAACGTATTTGGCTAAGGTGTATGTAAACTTCCGACTTCAACTGTATGTTATGGTAATTGTATTCTGATACCATCTGCGATTGAAGATGCATACATAGTATGAGACAGTTTCTACGACGACAGCCAGTTAGTAAATGTATTCTGTAATCATATCACTGGCATTTTCTTTGGTGCAGCTGAGAGTGGAGTTTTTACTCAGTGCATTAGAGAGTGAACTCTCTCTCTCATAGCCTTTACCTCCAAGTGTGTCATGCCCTTCTAGAGAATTATCTATATTCCAGCTCTCTAATTCCTCATTCACTGTGGCAGTGGTTCACCCTGTTTTTATGTACTGTTGGAGAATGTGATGCCTCAAAGCAGATATTATCTGAATTCCTGAAGGGCTGCTGGCCAACGTGCGCAGCGCCATGCAAGTACTGAGTGTTTGAAATGAATCACTGCGAAGGTGACAGGGGGGTCATTAAAGGAGAAAAACACAGAGAGAGAAAAAAAATGTGGAAGTGATAAATTGGATTGATGCCTGGATACGAACCGGAGCAGACATGTTGCATAGGACTACGGCGATGATGTGTCAAACCTCTCTCTCTCTCCCTCTCTCTTTGTATCTCTCTCTCTCTCTCTCATGCTGTCTTTCAGTCTCTCTCGCTCTCTCTATCTCTCCCTCCCTCTCGCTCTCCCTCTCTCTTTGTCTGTCTCTCCCTCCATGCTATCTTTCAGTCTCATGCTATCTTTCAGTCTCTCTCTCTCTCTCTCTCTCTCTCTCTCTCTCTCTCATTCTCTTTCAGTCTCTCTCTCTCTCTCTCGCTCTCACTTCTGCTCTCTCTCTCTCACTTCTGCTCTCTCTCTCTCTCTCATGCTGTCTTTCAGTCTCTCTCGCTCTCTCTATCTCTCCCTCCCTCTCGCTCTCCCTCTCTCTTTGTCTGTCTCTCCCTCTCTCTCATGCTATCTTTCAGTCTCTCTCTCTCTCTCATTCTGTCTCTCATTCTGTCTTTCAGTCTCTCTCTCTCTGGCTCTCACTTCTGCTCTCTCTCTCTCATTCTGTCTCTCATTCTGTCTTTCAGTCTCTCTCTCTCTCTCTCTCTCTCTCTCTCTCTCTCTCTCTCTCTCTCTCTCCCCTATCTCCCTATGTCTCTCTTTGTCTCTATCTCTTTCTCAACCTGTCTCCCTAGCTCACCCTGCTCTCCCCTTTCTACACCACTAATAAATCCCATTTTGACCCTTCAATCATCCCTGGCTATTGGGCTTAAAATAACACTCCGTATGGAGTTGGGAGGAAGGGAGAGCACAAGGACGTCTGTCGCCACCGCAGACCTTGGCTGTCCTGTTGTTCAAGGGGTTATTAATTGTTTAAGAGATTATTATCTCATTACAGTGGGCTGAGGAATGGGGATGGCATGCGGTTACTGTGATTAATGCTGAGTTTACGTGTTCCTGATTAATTCTGAAGGAAACGACGGGGCCACATATGATATGATCAGTTACAGGAGGGAAGAAAAGGGCCAGATGATAATAATCAAATCAAGTGTTATTTTTCACTTGCACCGAATAGACCTTACAGTGAAATAAAATAAAAATAAGAAAATAGAAAAATAACAAATAATTAAATGGCAACAATAAAATAACAGTAGCGAGGCTATATACAGGGGGTACCGGTACAGAGTCAATGTGCGGTGGCACAGGTTAATTGAGGTAATATGTAGGTAGAGGGAAGAGAAGAGAACAGTCCATGACTAGGGTGGCTGGAGTCTGGCAATTTGTAGGGCCTTCCTCTGACACTGCCTGGTATAGAGGTCCTGGATGGCAGGAAGCTTGGCCCCAGTGATGACCATATGCCTCCTAGGTTTAATGGGTTAGGCTTTTACAGGAAATACAAAAGGGTTAAAAAGGAAATAGGCCAGAAGGCTTAGTGATGCAGTGTTGTAGTCCTGATGAAAGGGAGAAGGCCTATATTTGATCAAATATTCCATTTATATTCCATTTAATTTAAACACTCACCATGCAGCGAGATGAAATACTATTGAAGACATTTGTGTATTAACTAATTACATTTATAGAAATGAGAACTAATGTACTGATCACAGAACTATGATGAGAATACGCCTATTCCCACATTCCTTATAATATATATTGCATTGCTCTGGATCTCTGAGTGTGTTGAAAACCCCTCTCCTGAAGCGGTGCCAACACACCAGCAGCGTTTAGAGATGAGCACCATAATTCATGAGAATAATTGGGGCATTTAAACCAAACCTGGGACCAATCCAGAGCCGACAGATACAGGTCAGAGTGGTTAGCTGTTAGGGGAGGAGAGGATGAGGGGTAAAGAGGGAGAGAGAGAAAGGAGGGGGAAAAAGAGGGACAGAGAGAGAGACAGGTGATGACAGATCTGTTCCAAAAGAGGGTTGTGATTGACTGAGTCTCTCTCTCGCTCTCTCTCTCTCTCTTGCTCTCTCTCTGTCTCCATCCTGAAGCCCGGAGCCTTCACAGCAGAGAGCCAGGAGCTGCAGCACGGGTCAGACTCACAGCAGAGAGCACGGTCAGAGCACACAGCTGGCAGTGATATGTCACAACATATTGGGTGCGTATGTATATGTTCAAATACATACAGTACATAAACATGTTCACAACACAAATTCATATTCCTTTGGAAAAAATATCCATATAAATCTGAAGATACAGTGTGTGGGAAATTATTGGCACCCTTGATAAAGATTAACAAAAAAGACTATAAAATATTTAATACAAATATTGAGCTATATTGGGGTTATATATTGCATGCTATATAAAAAGGGAAGTTATATTATTTTATACTATTCAAATTAGGTTATTTTCTGCGTATGCATCATTATTTCAAGGCCAAACTCACCACCGCAGTGTGCGTGTCCAAAGAGCTCTATTTTCATGTGATCCAACAAATGTAAACATCTAGAGTTTGCTAAAAAGGCACTGGGAGATGGATTGGAATCGTTGCTCTGGTCAGATGACATGAACATAGCTCCCTGGCCATGCTCACCAGTGGTGGGTTTGGTGTCAAAATAATGATGCATAAGCAGAAAATAACCCCATACCTACTGTCAAATAAAACATCCACAAAGAAATGGCCACAAATCAAATTCCAAGGTGCGGTATTGAATACAGTGGTGCCAATAAAACAAATCTTTCTCTGAGCAATTGTACAAGTATAAAATAATGTAATTTTCTAAAATGTTTGAGTATACAATTAAAGCTCAGTATTTGTATTATTTATTTGAGTGTTTTTTGCTCATCTTCATCAAGGGGATCAATCATTTCAGACCCCACTTTACTAGCTTATTCTATATGTAGGATTCAGTGATTACTTTGCAGTGTAGGCACATCCATCATTCCTAGGACTGCTACTGTCCGATATGAGCTTTACAGTGACACCACCCAGCCTCCCACTACACACAGAAAAGGGCAATGTTGCAAATCTAAACTGCCACAGCGCAATGAGTCGAAAACAATAGGCACTCGAGTTGGAGTTGTACTGATCGTCCTCTCGCCCACCCACTGCCTGTCTAAATGTGATTAGATGCTCCAGTGTCAACAGCTGTGGGAGGGGGAGGGCAGGGCTGAGGTGCTTCAGAGGACCATTAGAAGACTCCTAACACTAAAACCTGGATTCCAAGCAAGTCAAATTGTATTTGTCACATACACATAGTTAGCAGATGTTAATACGAGTGTAGCAAAATGCTTGTGCTTCTAGCTCCGACAGTGCAGTAATATCTAACAAGTAATCTAACAATTCTCCAAAACCAACCTAATACACACAAATCTAAAGGGGTGAATGAGAATATGTACATGTAAGTATATGGATGAACGATGGCCGAGTTGCATAGGCAAGGTGCATTAGATGGTATAAAATACAGTATATACATGTGATATGAGTAATGTAAGATACTGTATGTAAACATTATTAAAGTGACATTATTTAGAGTGGCATTGTATAAAGTGACAAATTATCCATTTATTTAAGTGGCCAGTGATTGGGTCTCAATGTAGGCTGCAGCCTCTCTGAGTTAGTGATTGCTGTTTAGCAGTTTGATGGCCTTGAGACAGAAGCTCGGTCTCAGCTTTGATGCACCTGTACTGACCTCGCCTTCTGGATGGTAGCGGTGTGAACAGGCAGTGGCTCGGGTGGTTGATGTCCTTGATGGTCTTTTTGGCCTTCCTGTGACATCGGGTGCTGTAGGTGTCATGGAGGGCAGGTAGTTTGCCCCCTGTGATGCTGATGACCAGGTGGCGAATCGCATCTCTGCATGTCTGGCAGACATATCAGTGTGGATGACGGATCACCACCTCAAGCTGAACCTCGGCAAGACGGAGCTGCTCTTCCTCCCGGGGAAGGACTGCCCGTTCCATGATCTCGCCATCACGGTTGACAACTCCATTGTGTCCTCCTCCCAGAGCGCTAAGAACCTTGGCGTGATCCTGGACAACACCCTGTCGTTCTCAACTAACATCAAGGCGGTGGCCCGTTCTTGTAGGTTCATGCTCTACAACATCCGCAGAGTACGACCCTGCCTCACACAGGAAGCAGCGCAGGTCCTAATCCAGGCACTTGTCATCTCCCGTCTGGATTTACTGCAACTCGCTGTTGGCTGGGCTCCCTGCCTGTGCCATTAAACCCCTACAACTCATCCAGAACGCCGCAGCCCGTCTGGTGTTCAACCTTCCCAAGTTCTCTCACGTCACCCCGCTCCTCCGCTCTCTCCACTGGCTTCCAGTTGAAGCTCGCATCCGCTACAAGACCATGGTGCTTGCCTACGGAGCTGTGAGGGGAACGGCACCTCAGTACCTCCAGGCTCTGATCAGGCCCTACACCCAAACAAGGGCACTGCGTTCATCCACCTCTGGCCTGCTCGCCTCCCTACCACTGAGGAAGTACAGTTCCCGCGCAGCCCAGTCAAAACTGTTCGCTGCTCTGGCCCCCCAATGGTGGAACAAACTCCCTCACGACGCCAGGACAGCGGAGTCAATCACCACCTTCCGGAGACACCTGAAACCCCACCTCTTTCAGGAATACCTAGGATAGGATAAAGTAATCCTTCTCACCACCCCCCCCTTAAAAGATTTAGATGCACTATTGTAAAGTGGCTGTTCCACTGGATGTCTTAAGGTGAACGCACCAATTTGTAAGTCGCTCTGGATAAGAGCGTCTGCTAAATGACTTAAATGTAAATGTAAATGATGCGTTGTGCAGACCGCACCACCCTCTGGAGAGCCTAGAGTTGGAGGCGTGCATGGCCACGCAGTTGTGGGTGAACAGGGAGTACAGGAGGGTGCTGAGCATGCACCCTTGTGGGGCCCTGAGCACACACCCTTGTGGGGCCCCAGTGTTGAGGGTCAGCGAAGTGGGGGTGGCCCGTTAGAAAGTCCAGGACCCAATTGCACAGGGCAGGGTTGAGACCCAGGGCCTCCAGCTTGATGATGAGCTTGGACGGTACTATGGTGTTGAATGCTGAGTTGTAGTCAACAGCATTATTACATAGGTATTCCTTTTGTCCAGATGGGATAGGGCCGTATGCAGTGTGATGGTGATTGCGTAATCTGTGGACTTGTTGGGGTGTTATGCAAACTGAAGTGGGTCTAGATGGCCGGTAAGGTGGAGGTGATATGATCCTTGACTAGTCTCTCAAAGCACTTTATGATGACAGAAGTGAGTGCTACGTGGCGATAGTCATTTAGTTCAGTTATCTTTGCCTTCTTGGGTACAGAAACAACGGTAGCCATCTTGAAGCATGTGAGGACAACAGACTGGGATAGGGAGCGATTTAATATGTCCATAAACACACCACCTAGCTGGTCTGCACATGCTCTGAGGATGTGGCTAGGGATGGCGTCTGGACCAGCAGCCTTGCGAGGGTTAACACGTTTAAATGTTTTACTCACGTCAGCCAAGGAGAAGGAGAGGGGGGGTGCAGTCCTTGTTAGCTGGCCACGATGGTGGCACTGTGTTATCCTCAAAGTGGGCAAAGAAGGTGTTTAGTTTGTCTGGAAGAGTGACTTCTCTGTTCGTGACTTGGCTGGTTTTCTTTTTGTAGTCCGTGATTTTCTGTAGACCCGTGTCTGAGCCAGATGAATTGCGACTCCACCTTGTCCCTGTACTGGCATTTCGCTTGTTTGATTGCCTTGCGGAGGGAATAACTACACTGTCATAATTCCCAGACCTCTTTCCATGGTTAAATGCGGTTGATCGCACTTTCAGATTTGAGCGAATGCCGCCATCTATCCACTGTTTCTGGTTTGGGTATATTCTATTGGTTCTATTGCACCAGGCAAGCTCAATCCAGCGCAGCTAAATAATACAAATACTATTTGAACCTAGGGTTAAACCCAATCTGACTTGGACTCTATTTCATGTGAAATGAGTGGTTGAACACAGCACTTAAACCATTAACTCCGTCACTGTGTTCATGTATATAGACATTTGGATTTATGCCCCTAGACCAGTAGCCCTCACACTCACACTGAATTACATTCAGCCATGGGCCGATTTTTCCTTGAGAGGATGGTAGCGGGGCCGGAACATAGTTAAATATCATTTTAAACTGCAAATTGACCTTAAGTCCCAAACAGATATAGTATTTGACAAAAACAGAATCATATCAAACCTTGATTACATTGGGATACGATTGCATATGCCTCTTTATTTATGCCTGGGAATACTTGGAAACAGATTTATTAAATTGAAATCAAATTTCCTGGTCATTTTATGCCGAACAACTAAGACTATAAAAAATATATACTGTGTGTGTTTAAATTTTTGGGGGGGCCAAATAAAATCACCTGAGGGCCAACTGACAATCTCTTGGAGGGAAAGTTGGAGCTTAACTAACAAAATTACAGTTAGCAAAAATGTACACTTAATCCAGTATAAACTAATGTATAGAATGTATTAAACAAAAGACACAATTCACAATTGATATAGCACAACAACAGTCATGTCTTAAGTGTAAAACAAATAATGATTCAATAATACATGCTTTTTGGGAATGCTATAAAGTCAGGAAATTGTGGGCGAAGCTAGAAGGTTGGTTTACATTTAATCTGTCCGTCTGCATATTTCAAGACATAACATATGGGGTTCTAGTGCGATACCCAATGGGCTGGCTGATTTTCTTCTCATCACTCATCTTCAAAAAATGTATACTAAAAACTTGGAAATCAATCAATATGCCATCATTAACACAATGGAAAAATTAAACGATTTATTATTGGAATATTGAAATAGCATAGGTGACAGAGAAAAACAAATGTATACAATTTAAGGCCAAGAGGCAAACAATAATTCAGGCACTAGGGATGGGGGTATAAGCATGCAGGTCTGGGCATATGAGATGTAGTCATTGTTTGTGTGCGTATGTAAGTTGTTGTTCTTATGTATAAACTTGTATATAAACCGGTTTAGGGTTTGGCCGGTTTAGGCCGTCATTGTAAATAAGAATTTGTTCTTAACTGACTTGCCTAGTTAAATAAAGGTTCAATTACCTGATAGAAGTTAAACATGACACTGAAAACAGATATATATTAAAATCTATTTTGTAATTCATCTCATTACCACAACACAACATTTTCTGAATATAGTTTTATTTGTCTTAATGACTTATTTATACATGTTATTTTTATGTACCCATATTTAGATAAAGAACAAAAGGCACTGTATCAGATTAAACCAAAATGACTAAAGTATACATTGTATTTGTCATAATATTTCCTAAATATTAGTGCATTGCTGTAATGATAAGCAGGTTTCAGAGATGAGTGTTTCATAGTTTACCATTGAAAAACTACTGAGAACTGTTAGAGATTCAGTAACCCAATACATCATCAAACTGTGTCAAATGACTTGCATACAACTAAAACCACTGATCTTAATGCAATTGACTAAAATACCCCTTATTTTAGCCTAAGTGTAAGTACTGTAATTACGTGTATGTATGTTCAAATGTCAAAAGTGAGTTTAAGCATAAAAAGTGACTTAAAAATATATATAATTTCTCCATGGTCTTTACAGGTAATATTGGTGTATTAGGAGATGGATATGTGAGGTTCTAAGGTATTTTAGATGTATTTCTAAATTGAATGGGATCCTATGAGCAAATTACATAACAAACTGTCTAAATATGTGGGATGTGGACCAAAAACTTCCTTGGAATATCATATAACAGTATAGGTAAGTGCTAAAACAGGTACATATGTGAAAATAGGGTTTATCCTCCATTAAAAGTGGCGGTTGGTCTTTGCTGAAACACAAAATGGGATTTATAAACCAATATTTCTTGAAACCTCTACTTAATCAAATAAATGATGTTTTACAAAAAAATCTACACAATTGGTGGTAACAGTGATCTTAGTAAATCATTTAATTTACCAGCACAGCACACCCATTGACTATAGATTAGATTTAGCTTATTATAATTTCCCGAAATTAAAGGTCTCATTACCAAAATGGACCTAAAAATTATGTGGTAATGAGAAATGTGTGATATTTGTGCCTCTGTAACTTTATCAGTCATCATTATTCATGATACATTCATTATCCGTAATCATGGTAGCAACCACATGAATGTAGAAGCTTTTAGAAACAAATTATATTCTTATTTACAATAAAAGTGACTCCAAAATGGCACAATACATTATTTATCATTAATTTATATTGGGCACAAAATAATCTAAAACCCATCCAAAACAAAGAGCAAATGCATCCAACAAATTTTTAGACTCACAAGGAGTCATTGCATACTATTAATATGGGAACAAATACTTAACTTTATACCACTTAAATACACATAAGGGAATTTGTCCCAATACATTTTTTCCCCCTAAAATGGGGGGACTATGTACGGTCTGCACTTTATCTGCATAGTCATTGTTTGATATCAAACCTTTGGAGCATAGAGTCTCAATAAGAAAAAATGCTTCTCTCTCGCTCTCTCTCTCTCTCTCTCTCTCTCTCTCTCTCTCTCTCTCTCTCTCTCGCTCTCGCTCTCGCTCTCTCTCTCTCTCTCTCTCTCTCTCTCTCGGAGAATGTGATATACTGCAAGGTTTCCTTCCTCTCTTTTTTGTTACAGACACATTATCACTCTACTTCTGAAAGGTATATCACTTTGAGAGGAATGTGGAGGGCCATCAAAATAACATTTACTTTTCAATGGGTCTATCTGGGAGAGCTACTATTACTTAGCTTAATGATGCCAGGAAATCTCTAAGGCGAACATACACTCCAGCAGCTATCCCCCACTCTAATTTAAACAGTTAGTGGATGGATAAATAGCTATTTAAGTGGTTTTGCTTACAGTAATAAAAATACTTTGTTTAAATAAAATGTTTTGCTCCCGAGTGGCGCAGCAGTCTAAGGCACTGCATCTCAGTGCAAGAGGTGTCTCTACTGTCCCTGGTTCGAATCCAGGCTGTATCACATCCTGCCGTGATTGGGAGTCCCATAGGGTGGCGCACAATTGGCCCAATTGGCCCAGCGTCGTCCGGGTTTGGCCGGGTAGGCGGTCATTGTAAATAAGAATTTGTTCTCAACTTTGTTCTTAAATAAGGGTAAAAAAAATTATTATAAAAAAAAATTGAACCTTTTCAAATGCCCACTTTGAGTGTGAAAGTGTGTTAAATACATTAAAATGTATAGAAACGTGTAGGAGTGTTTATCATAGACAGGCATGCATCATCTTCATACAGCTTATCTCACTTGTTTAATGCTGGATGTATGCAATCCTGGTTGTGCATAAGATTTGCATTGGACCATTTTTCATACATAGAAAGAGTAAGAAAGCAGAGATGAATGCCGTTCTAGCCTTTCCACTCCTAAGCCTCTTCTCTCGGTTCATAACATTTACTGTACATTTAACACATCTTTATATTTACTGTAAATGTATCATACGTTTATTAATCATTTAAAATACTCAAATGGAAAGATTAAGTAGGCAGAGATTAACGTTCCTTTTCTCTTTCGGTTTATAACATTTCATGTACATTTAACCTTCTCTTTGTGAGGCCATAATGTACTTTTCTTCACAATGGGAGTTTTCCTGAATAG
This sequence comes from Oncorhynchus nerka, assembly GCF_034236695.1. NCBI lineage: Eukaryota > Metazoa > Chordata > Actinopteri > Salmoniformes > Salmonidae > Oncorhynchus > Oncorhynchus nerka. The sequence continues at coordinate 37,355,249 of NC_088403.1, forward strand.
AAAGTAATGGAAAACCATTAAAGAAATAGTTCCTCTGTGGTCGGTGTGTAATTATTTTGAAGCCAAGGGACATTTATTTCCTTTGTTATTTCCTTGCTTTAATAACTGATTCTTTGATAGTTTCCTAGTCCCCACTACCTGGCAGTGATGTTCAGTTCGACCATAGGTCTCCAAGCAACATTGAGAATGGAATGGTAAGCGAAGTCCTACTAAGCACTCAAGAAAAGTATTTTAAAAATCAAGCAAAATAATAATTTGCTTCCACTGGTCCTGGGGATCCTTCTTAAGGCCAACGGCATGATGAAGTTTACCCAGGACTAGGACATTTTAGCCACACACCTGGTTGCTTCTGCCAGGAGGATGAAACTTGGTGGCATGTGGATCTTCCAGCAAGACGACAACTCCAAGCACACATCAAAATCCACAAAGAAATGGTTGAGGTCAATTCCATGTAAAAGGATCCAGGAGGGCCAACATGTGAAGTTTATAGGAGCATATGACATTTGGTGCAAATGAAAGCTAAGAGTCTATATTTTGGGAAAATTAAAGCATAGGTACATTGGAATAAGCAAAGGCTTTGATTTGTGTTCACACAGATGGTTTTTAAGGTATCAGAAATGCATCAAAACACAATAATGTAAAGACCCCTGCCAACTAATAACATTTACATTGTTTTGCAGAAATCATTTGCCTTCGGTAAATTTAGGAAATGTTGCCTAGTGTCTTGTCATTCTGTTACCAAAAACCCACATATCTTTAAGATATTTTCAAATTTCTCTCCTAATGGGTTTTTGGTAAATGTCAAGACACTAGGCAACATTTCCTAATATGAAAGTTCACAGAAGTAACAAATGTAGTAAAAGTAGACCTACCAATGTGTTTTTACTGATAATTTTGTTCATGGATTAAAATGCGTCACTCTTACCAAGTCGTTAGAGTGATTGAAAAATATGTAACAGAATGACTGAATTGGAAATCATAGTCACAAATCAGTTGCAGTAGAGCACAGTGCAGTAAAGTAGTATAGTTCAGTATAATGTAATACTCTGCTCTACTTTTCTTTACTGTACCGTCCTGTACACTACTGTACTGAATGCAACTATACTGTGCTCTGCTGTCCAAACTTGTGAAACAGATGTCTATGATTGGTACAGATTTGGTCCACTCTGGACCAGCCAAATGTTGTCTTGTTTAGGGGTGGAGCTCAGAACAATAGCCAGTGTTTAGAATAAAACCCAAACATGCACAGGAGGCAATTACTTTTTTCTATCACCATGAAGAGAATGATATTCATGATTATGCATTTCTGTATAGTACAGATCAAGGACACATGTCATTCTGTCACCAGGTGTTGACCCACTTACTGTAGTTAAATAACCAAAATAGATTTTTTTAAAAACTGAAGGCGTCATATCATTGCAATACCACCTTCTTCCTGCAGACATATTTGCATCTTAATTCAGGGTAGATAGAGTTTTTGGAAATGTGGTCACACAAATAACAATGTAACGATGACGCTGAGAGTCGAGAAGTGTTTAATAAAACAACAAACATGGAACGAGACAACAAAGAAGTGGCGTCGTCACGTAAACAATACTGACAGGGGAAAGAACATTAAGGAGTGCCAGATATAGGGGAGGTAATGGAGTCCAGGTGTGCCTTATGATGAAGTGCAGGTGTGCGTAATGTTGGATGCCAGGACCGGTGGTTAGTATACTGGCGACATCGAACGCCGGAGGGAGTAGATGTGACAGTACCCACCTCCCTAACACACAGGTCCAGTCACAAGACGACGCCGACCAGAGGACGACCCCGAGGACGGGGAGCGGGGGGCGAAGGTGGAAATCACGGATGATGTTGGGATCCAGAATGTCCTCCACCGGAACCCAACATCGATCCTCTGGGCCATACCCCTCCTAGTCCACCAGGTACTGGAGCCGACCCCCACGACGTCGGGAGTCCAGTAGATGTCTGACTGCATAGGCCGGACCCCCCCCCCCAATGTCCGGTTGGGGACAGCATCAGATAGGGGACCAGGAACCACTACGGGGTCGCACTGCAGTGGCGGTCTGCCTGTTCCTTCTGACGGGGACGGTGAGCTGGACTCAAGTGAGCTTCGCGCACCTGAAGCATTCGTCAACTGCAGGAGCTACGGTCTGGCACGGGGTCCACGGAGCCAAGGACGAGTATACCAACCCTACCATGTCACAACACAACTGATTGGCTGAAACACATTATGAAGCTAATTAACTTTCAACAATGCACACCTGTTAAATCAAATGCATTCCAGGTGACTACCTCATGAAGCAGGTTGAGAGAATGCCAAGAGTGTGCAACGCTGTCATCAAGGCAAAGGGTGGCTACTTTGAGGAATCTGAAATTTATTTTGATTTGTTTAATTAACACTCTTTTGCTTACTACATGATTCCATATGTGTTATTTCATAGTTGTGATGTCTTCACTATTATTATACAATGTAGAAAATAGTAAAAAATTAAGAACCCTTGAATGAGTAGGTGTCCAAACCTTTGACTGATACTGTTTGTTCTTTTTTTTCATACCGCATTTGTATTATATATTTTATACAGTCTTTTATTCTCATCTTTATCAAGGGATCTAATCATTTTGGACCCCACTGTATCTAGCCATTGGCCTGATGCCCATTTAACCAACCTTCTCTCCCAACACTTTACCCGGACCATAGTGAATCATCACTGGGTGGTGGTCACGCGCGAATGCACGCACATAATCCCACTCCCCCACACCTACTAGTAAGCGAAACATTTAATAATCTCTGGCCGGGCTATTGATTTGTTCACTGCTGTGGTTCAGAGGCTCTGACTGGCCTGCCTGTGGCACATACACACTGATCTGCCCTACCCTGTGTGTAACACACACTCAGTACACAGGATGTGGTGCTTAAAAAACAACCCTGGGCATGGATTAAAATCCCTGAATACATTTTCCCCTTCTGCTGGGTTTTTTCATCTGCTACCCAAAGGGAAAACACAGATAAACAAGAGAAATGCATCTAAAATAAGGCAGCGTGGAAAGATATGAGGAGAGAAAATATGACAGAAGTCAAAAGGGTTTATTCATTGTTTTGGGAGATGGGGCCTTGTTCCTTTGTTTGCAGTATAGGGGTTGGAGCAGGCTGCCTCACGAAACATTGACCAAACTACAACTACTACACAAATCTCTCCTCAACGGGGTAGTATTCCCCCACTGGCGAGTCCTTAATTGTTACAGAACCTCTTTCTCTGAGGCTCCACTCTCCATTATCAGGGGGTGTAATTGAGCAAATGTTGTTAATAATATTTGAGGCAGACGTGTGGCGGGTTGGCGGGCACAGGGCCGGGTGGGTGTCCCAGAGCAGGCGTATGATTCCCCCCTCGGCTGATGGCAGGAGATAGGCCCTCTCATTATGGGTTGGCATTGCCTTGACAACCTTGCCGACGGGAGTACTCCTCTAAACACTAATTAGGATGACTTTGGGAGAGAGAGGGAGAAAAAGGGATGGAGGGGGGAGGAAGGGGAAAGAGAGAGATTGAGGCAGAGCGAGGGGGAGGAGAGGGGGATGATGGGGAGGTAGAGAGTGATGGAGGGAAGGGGAGAGAGCAGCATAGGGGGAGGGGGGGAATGGAGGGGAGTGCAACTCAAACACTGCTACTCAACCCTGTTCAGGGAAGAATAAGAGAACAAAAGGGAATCATTCTAAGGAAGGAACAACAGATTGCCGATAAAGGTACACTATTGGCATTCCTCAGTTTAACACGGATTGACTGGTATACTGTAGAGCAGGGGTATTCAACTCCTACTCTAAGAGGTAAGCCCTGGAGCCTGCTAGTTTTCTGTTCTACATGATACTTGGAGTCCCAGGTCTAAATCAGTCCGTGATTAGATGGGAACAATGGAAAAAAGCAGTGGAACTGGCTTCGAGGTCCACAGTTGAGTTTGAGGGCTGTAGAGGTAGTGGAATGGAAATATTATTTATTTTCTCCAGTGGCTTTTTATTTGCATGACATCTGCAGTTCACACATGCGTGTGACACACGTATACTTGTGCACAAGCACACACACACTCACAGCTCTAAGGCTCTTCCATGCCGTACATGAGTAGTTTGACAAGTGACAGGCTTCGGCTCTGATACTATAGCAGCCAGATTGTCCAAGATTGAAATTGGACATCTATCCATGTTCTGAGAACATCGGGAAATTTCTTCAAAACCGGCCTCTAGGGGCAACAGTGCAACTATTACCATCAAGTAAAGTGTTGATTGTTGTGGATGGGCGCAATCCCATGACTCTGGATCAGAAGGTTGTGTGTTTGATCCCAGTCGTGGACACCAGTTTTTTATTTTTGGTTTTAACCCTGTCCCAAACCTTAACTCTTACCATAACCATTTGGAATGAGTGCCTAAACTTTATGTTTTAACCATATCCCAAACCTTAACCCTTACCTTAACGAGTACCTAAACTTACCCTTAACTTAGAAATTTGACGTTTGGAAAAATTGGATGATACAGAGCAGCAGGAGCAACAAAACACTTTGATGTTTGGAGACGTCTAATTCTGCAGTGAGACTGTGAGAGCTTGTTGACTGCAGAGTACACATGTATAAACGGTTGTACTTCTCCCCATCTCTCTCTGACAGTCTGAGGGCAGCTGCTGTGCTGTGCTGTGTTGGTCTCGTCAGTCGAGCCAAACCGCTGTTAAAGCTTCTCCTTGCTGCTGGGGTCTCTCTTTGGGCTAGCCTTGGACAGATGTTGTGGAGGAGTGTGTGTGTGTTTCTGTGAATGTGGGTGAGGGTGAAGGGGGATGTGTGTGTGTTAGTGAAGTAATGTGTGTGTGTGTGTGCGTGTGTGTGAGTGTGTAGTGCTGGCAGAGAGAGGCAGGCCAAGATGGGCCAGTTCTGCTCTGGGCCGCTGGGCTCTACACACACATCACATCTGTTCTCCTCTCTGTAAGCCAGCTCCTCTGTTCCTCTGTGTCCTCCACCTCTCCACCCTTCTGTAAATAATACCCTTCATTATCTTCTAACAGCTCTCAACAGAGGGTTTGGTTAAAATATACAATAAGTTCAATGTAGATAAAATACTGTATGTTATCACCTTGTCAAGATATTGTAGGCTATGTGTGTACAAAAATATATATTATTTCATTGGTAGTTCATTAGATATTGGGTCTATCTATGCAATATCAAGTGTTAACCGGGGTTGTGTTCAATTCAATTTTAGATTCAGGTCCATTCAAGCAGGCAAAGTATACATTATTTGGTCTGGAAAGTAAGACCACATCGCTAGCTGGCCAAAACTGTTTGACGAGTTTTCAGCTTTGTTTCCGCCTTCTGTCTGCAGACGATATCTATGGCCAGTACGCCACTCATCTAGAAGGACCTCAGGTTTCTTTGAGGCTGGAACATTCTTCCACAGCAAACATAATAAATAGTTAAGTTGTGGATAAATATTAATGTAGCTACATTAGGTTTTCACAAGGGTTCAACATGAATATTTCATTCTCTCCCTCCAAATGTAAAACATACATTTTCTGCTCAGGCGTTTGTGTAAATTTCATGTCGGATGATTTGGTGGGGTGAATCTTACACTAACAATACACTATTGATGTAATTGCCCATGTATAAGAGTGATGGAAAAAGCATGTATATATGCTAGGAGATCGTAATGTACAAGTCAACATCATGAAAAAGTGCACCAGGGGTAGAGGTTAGGATATGGTTGGGTGGAGTTTGTGTGTGTATGTGCGTGCGCGCGCGCCTCCTTGTGCTTGTATGTTTGTGTGTGTGTGTGTGTTACGCTATGCTTTGTGTGCTGCTCTACACTATTCTGCTACGCCGACAGGTCTGGGTGAGAAGAGAGCAGTGAGCTGGCCACTCCGGGTGACCAGGGGTCAGGTTCATTTGTAAGCTGTCAAACAGAGCCACTCGGACGCAGGTCCAGAGGCTGTGTCCCAAATAGCGTCCTATTCCTTAGGGCTACCTATAGAACTCTGGTCAAAAGTAATGCCCTATAAAGGGAATTTGGTGCAATTTGGGACGCATGCAGAGGCTGATAGAGCCAACCCTCCCAGGGAATGGATTTTATTTGATGTTCAGTAGGGGGGGAAAAAAAAGAGCGATCAATGAGAGAGATAAAGGGAAATTAACACTTTGAGAGAAGAGAAGGGAAAACATAGCCCCAGCTAATGGCTGTTAGGTAAATACCTGAGGCTTTTAGCTGAATCATAGGCTGTGTGTGTGTGTGTGTGTGTGTGTGTGTGTGTGTGTGTGTGTGTGTGTGTGTGTGTGTGTGTGTGTGTGTGTGTGTGTGTGTGTGTGTGTGTGTGTGTGTGTGTGTGTACGCAGTGCAAATTTCATAACACCAAGTCAAGCGCTAACGTTGTGATTGTGGAACACAAAGAGAATGGGTAACATGGACCCAGTTAAAAATGAAAGGCTAGATATATGCTTTATAGTAGCTTTTTTATTTTTATGTCTATCTTCGTTAAGCTACCCAGGAAAGGGCATAAAATTGGCATATTAATATACAGTGCATTCGGAAAGTATTCAGACCCCTTCACTTTTCCCACATTTTGTTAAGTTAGCCTTATTCAAAAAACATTTTTTTTAAATTCTCCCTCAATCTACACACAGTACCCCATAATGAAAAGCAGAAACAGGTTAGTATATATTTTTAGTAATTTATCAAACAAAACATTTAAAAATGAAATATCACATTTACATAAGTATTCAGACCCTTTACTCAGTACTTTGATGACGCACCTTTGGCAGCAATTACAGCCTCGAGTTAACTTGGGTATGACACAACAAGCTTGGCACACCTGTATTTGGGGAGTTTCTCCCATTCTTCTCTGCAGATCCTCTCAAGCACTGTCAGGTTGGATGGGGAACGTTGCTGCACAGCTATTTTCAGGTCTCTCCAGAGATGTTAGATCGGGTTGAAGTCCGGGCTCTGGCTGGGCCACTCATGGACATGCAGAGCCCTGTCCCGAAGCCACTCCTACGTTGTTTTGACTGTGTGCTTAGGGTCGTTGTCTTGTTGAAAGGTGACCCTTCGCCCCAGTCTGAGGTCCTGAGTACTCTGGAGCATGTTTTCATCAAGGATCTCTCTGTATTTTGCTCCGTTCATCTTTGCCTCATTCCTGACTAGTCTCCCATTCCTTGCCACTTAAAAACATCCCCACAGCATGATGCTGTCACCACCATGCTTCACCGTAGGGATGGTGCCAGACGTTACACTAGTCAATCAGGCCAAAGAGTTCAATCTTGGTTTCATCAGACCAGAGAATCTTGTTTCTTATGGTCTGAGAGTCCTTTAGGTGCCTTTTGACAAACTCCAAGCGTGCTGTCATGTGCCTTTTTCTGAGGAATTGCTTCCATCTGGTCACTACCAGAAAGGCCTGATTGGTGGAGTGCTGCAGAGACAGCTGTCCTTCTCGAAGGTTCTCCCATTTCCACAGAGGAACTCTAGAGCTCTGTCAGAGTGACCATCAGGAGGCTCTTCTCCCCCGATTTCTCAGTTTGACCGCCAGCTCTATGACGATTCTTGGTGGTTCCAAACTTCTTCCATTTAAGAATGATGGAGACCACTGTGATCTTGGGGACCTTCAATGCTGCAGAAATATTTTAGTACCCTGCCCCAGATCTGTGCCTCAGCATTATCCTGTCCTGGAGCTCTATGGACAGTTCCTTCGACCTCATGGCTTGGTTTTTGCTCTGACATGCACTATCAACTGTAGGACCTTATATAGACAGGTGTGTGCCTTTCCAAATCATGTCCAATCAATTGAATTTACAACATATCGACTCCAATCAAGTTGTAGAAACATCTCACTGATGGATGAACAATGGAAACAGGATGCACAGTGGGGTGTTGTGTGTAGATTAGATTATTTAGTCAATTTTAGATTAAGCCTGTAACGTAACGAAATGTGGAAAAAGTGAAGGGGTCTAAATACTTTCCAAAGGCACTGTTTGTAGCCTTAGAAATAAGGTTCATAAAATGAATAACTTGCTAACATCAGAGAAAATGTATGTTGGCCAACTCTGAGACTCACTTAAAACCAGTTAAGGATAGGCAGAATACTGCCCCCTTTGGAGGAATTGCGTGCCCATAGTAAACTGAAAAAAAATCTGTCCAAAATTGCTAATATATGCATATAATAATAATTATTGGAAAGAAAACACTCTAAAGCTTCTAAAACCGTTTGAATTATGTCTGTAAGTATAGCAGAACTCACAGGGCAGGCAATCTCCCAAACTATTTTTGGGAGCCTCAAACTTGGGGCAACTTTGACGTCATCGCCCCCACCCTTCCCAACCAGCTATGGATCTGGAGACACTTTCTATGTCTTCCACTAGATGTCCCCATTCAGTACAGCGTTTAATTGTGCAAATCCCGCGTATTTTGAGCCTTTGGTAGGCAAAAGACTGAGTGTCGCAAGAAAATTCAAGGTTACGAGAGCGCGCTTTTTGGAGACACGTTCCTTTGTTGCAGATCGCCTGCCAAGAAGCACGTTCGTCCGAGAGATTAGATAATAGTTTTGTACGTTTAGAACATCCTAAAGCTTGATTCTGCACTTAGTTTGACCAGTTTAGTCGACATATAATATGTAATTTTGAAGTTTTGATGCGCAACTGTTCGTGACCAGAAGTAATTTTTGGTAGTATTTCAGCTGGAACTTGCAGCATTTGCTAATACAAAGACACACGAATTGAAACCAAACGATGTTTTGGGTAAGTATGACTTCTTCCACTACATTATGATCGAAGACCATCAAAGGTAAGGGAATATTTATGTTGTAATTTTGTGTTTCTGTTGACTCCAACATAGCGGAGAAATATTGCTTATGTTTGAGCGCCGTCTCAGATTATTGAAAAATTAACGATTTCTGTAACGTTAAAAATAAATGTGACAAAGCGATTGCATTAAGAAGCAGTGTATCTTTCTAACTATATGTAGAACATGTATATTTAGTCAAAGTTTATGATGTGTATTGCTGTTATCTGGCGGAGTTATATATAATTTCTCCTGACATTTCTTTAGCATGTTCTGAACATGACGTCAATGTAAACGGTGATTTATGGATATAAATTGCATATTATTGAAAAAAACATAAATGTACTGTGTAACATGTCCTATTACTGTCATCTGATGAAAATTTTCAAAAGGTTAGTGAATTATTTTTCTTTTAATCCTGCGTTTGTGATTGCATCTTTTGTTCGACAAAATGGCTATATATTGGCTGTGTCTTTGGTGGTGGTTTGACATAAATATGTGCTATGTTTTCGCCGTAAAACATTTTAGAAATCTGACTCGCTGGGTAGATGAACAAGGTGTTTATCTTTCATTTGAGCTATTGGACTTGTTAATGTGTGGAGGTTAAATATTTCTAAGAATATGTTTGCATTCTGTGCGCCATCTTTTGAGTTGAGCGTGGGGGGGGTGCCCTTGGGGAACCTGGTAGCGTGAACAAGTTAACTAATTTCATAATACAGCAGTAGCAATACAGGGATTTAACATCTACAGAAGAGACAGGGATGTCTATGGTGGAGGTGTTGCTTCAGAGGTTAGAGGATCTCATGTCTAATGATGTTGAAGTGTTGTGGTTGCAAAATAATTTGCCTCATCTAAAGCCTTTTATTGCTGCTGCTGTAGGCCTCCAAGTGGTGACAGTTAATATGTGTGCAATTCTTGATAATATGTGTGATGTTAACAGAGAGGTTTATATACTGGGTGACCTGAATGTAGACAGGTTATCATAAACAGGAAGCTGCTCACTGTAACCAGTGCCTGTAATCTAGTTCAGGTTAATAATCAACCTAGTGTTTCAAAGAAAAGTAGATTTTGTTGCATTGAATACAACTGGTGTAGACTACCATTAAATTCTTTCTTATGAGTCCTTCCCTATCACGGCCTCAGGAGGAGACCCAGATGCAGACAGTTTGAAGTAACACAAGTTTATTCCAAACACAAAGAGCATGCAAACGACAGAGCCCAAGAGTCCAAAAGGTAAAGAATGGCAGGCAGGCTCAGGGTCAGGGCAAGCAGAATTGTCAAAACTATAAAATAGGGACTAGAGAAAAAACCAGGAGCACGGGAAAAAAGCTGGTAGGCTTGATGAGACAAGCCAAACTGGCAACAGACAAACAGAGAACACAGATATAAATACACTGGGGGATAATGGGCAACAGCTGGAGGAGGGTGGAGACAGATAGATGAAACAAATCAGGTGACAAAGACAGTTGAAACAAATCAGGGTGTGACAGTCCCCCCCTCTAGGGGCGCCACCTGGCATCCTACTTGGTTGACTGGGGTTCCGGCAGTGGAACTCAGCGAAGAGGCCTGTGTCCAGGATGCCCATAGAGGAGACCCAGCACCTCTCCTCCAGACCAGAACCCTCCCAGTCAACCAGGTACTGGAATCCCCTGCCTTGTGGTTGAACCTTCAGGAGGCGCCTCGCTGTATACACTGGTTGGCCTTCGATGAGACAGGGGAGAGGGATGGTTCTGGAAACAAGAGACAAAGGGCTGTGAGACATAGGTTTAATCCTAGACACATGAAAGTTGGTATGTATACTGAGAGTACGGGAATACAGAGGATGAACAGCAGAGGGGCTAAGAAACTTGGAGATGGGGAAAGGGCTGATAAAACGGGGGAAAGTTTGCGGGACTCCACCCAAGGGGGCAGAGTGAGTGGACAGCCATAATGTACCCTCTGCCCGAGACAATACCGGGGATACCGTCGATACCCGGAGGTGGTCTTGAGAATAGCCGACTGGGCTCTCTTCCAGGTACAACAACAGCGGCTAACAAACATCTGGGCCGAGGGTATGCCGACCTCTTCCTCTTGCTCCGGGAAGAGCGGGGGGCTGATAACTCCAGATAAAGTGGGGATAAAAGTTGGCAAATCCCAGGAAAAGTATCAGCTGCACTCTAGACAAAGGCTGGGGCCAATCCACCACCACCCTCACCTTTCCAGGATCCATCTGTACATTCCCAGCAGAGATGATGCAACCAGGGAGGGGATGGTGTGATGGAATTCACATTTCTCCGCTTTCTCCAGGAGGTGCTGGAGGACCTGTCAGACCAATCCAGCAGTCATGGGCTGGTGCGGAGGAAGCGAAGTGGCCCGGGCCTTAATAAAAACCTCTCGGAGGTCCTGGTACTCTGCGGGAATGGCAGAGAGGTCCAGGGTAACTTCCGAGCCCACAGGAAGACATCCCAGGGCAGGCTGCACTGACTTCACGCAATGGGCATGGCAGAATGGGCTCCAGCCCATGACACCAGCAGTCCAGTCAAGGAGTGGATTGTGTTGCTAGAACCATGAGAATCCCAATACCACAGGAACCTGAGAAGGCTTAATTAGCATGAATTGTATAACCTCGAAGTGGTTCCCTGACACTGGTAGGTTGATGGGAGTGGTATTGTGGGTGCTCTAACGTCCATGGGAATGGAGAGGGACTGAGTGGGGATGCCATCTCGGACAGCAGAGTGGCGTCCATAAAACTCTCATCGGCCCCACAGTCAATGAGTATCCGGAGAGATTTTGACTGGTTTCCACCACAGCAGAATGGTCAAAACCAGGAAACCAATGACTAGGGGGGCAGGAGTATGGGAAAACCGCTGGTAGGCTTGACAATTAAGACATGGATTGTGTATGTGTGACATTCAGAGGGTGAATGGGCAACACAAAAAATGTAAGTAACTTTGATAGTTGTAGGTGCCAGCACTGTTTTTCACACTTATGTTTCCTGTGTGTATCAAGAATGGTCCACCACCCTAAGGAAATCCTGCCAACTTGACAACTGTGGGAAGATTTGGAGTCAACATGGACCAGCATTTCTGTGGAATGCTTTTGACACCTTGTAGAGTCCATGCCCCGGCGAATAGAGGCTGTTCTGAGGGCAAAAGTGGGTGCAACTCAATATTAGGAAGGTGTTCCTAATGTTTTGTACACTCAGTCTAGTGAGTTTTTTAAATTTTTACCTTTATTTAACTAGGCAAGTCAGTTAAGAACACATTCTTATTTTCAATGACAGCCTAGGAACAGTTGGTTAACTGCCTTGTTCAGGGGCAGAACAACATATTTTTACCTTGTCAGCTCAGTCTTACGCCTCACTCAAACCGATAGCATCAATGCATTTTGGTACATTCATTTCCAATGGAATTGCGTTGCAATTGCAGTGCATTCTGTGTGGTGCCTGCGTTGGATTTATCAACAGTATGCGTCAAACTGTATGCGTTATACGGCTTGACAGAAATGGTAGCAGAAGGCACACATATCCAGATAATGCTGCTTACCATTTTGCTTCATTACGTCATAGGTGTGATCGAGGTGAGATGGCTTGGGTGTAGCAGCTGTCTCGGCACCTGTTGGTCTGAGTGGGTGCTGGACGGTAGCAGAGTGAACCGTCTATGGCTTGGGTGGCTGGAGACTTTGGCAATTTTTTGGGCCTTCCTCTGACACCGCCTGATATAGAGGTCCTGGATGGTAGGCAGCTCTGCCCCAGTGATGTACTGCGCTGTCCGCTCAGGTGCCAAGTGTATCATAAGGTCAACATTGAGTTTAATTGTTACCTGGGGTGGTCTAGCTTTTATGGCTGCTGCCTTCAGAGCACATATAGGCCTACCTTGTCGGTGTGGGTTTGATTCCAGCCTGTGGCCTTCTGGCACAAATAACTCAATCACTCGGTGTACTTGATTTAGTTACACATTTCAAATATGGACATTCCAGGGATATTTTACCCCCAATCTTGATAAGAATTGACCATACCAGACACTTTTGGATAACAGAAATAGGAAATACATAAAATAACAGTAGGCCACACCAACATTAGTTTACATTCATTTAGGGTAAATTACCACAGTTGATTTGCCGTGGTAAACAATGAAATACTTTATTTTTTACTGTATGGAATGCTTGTCAAATAGATAAATCACCCTCAGTCTGTTTCAAAATGAGTAATTTCTTCCGATTACAATGTCAACCAAATGGTGAACATACTGTATCTTAAAAGACTTTGGTTGCAAGCAGGACTAAGGGTAACACCGACATAATATTTTAGGTAGCAGTAATGAGGTGACCAATAATGGTTGCAATTGAGATCAGCTGTGAAGGGTGAATGTTGCATGTATTTATGGTTTAACGAGACATTAGCTGGAAATAATCTATTGCCATTAATGGTTGCAATAGGTTCCTTGTTATTTGATTATATTCCAATAGACTGCATAATGAAAGTTGTGAAAACCGATAATGGTCTGTGTTTCCCTGGCTTGATGAGCTGATTTGGGCCATCAGTTGATTGACCGATATAGGACTACTGTAGAACCATAAACTTTACTCTGGTGTGGATGCTAGTCCACGTTTTCTAGTTAGTGTCACGTCCTGACCTTAGTTCCTTTTTCTTCCTAGAGCTGTCTGCCTAGACAAACTGAGCAATCGAGGGAGAAGGGCCATGGTCAAGGAGATGACCAAGAATCTGATGGTCACTCTGACAGAGCTCTAGAGTTTTTCTGTGGAGATGGGAGAAACTTCCAGAAGGATAGCCATCTCTGCAGGACTCCATCAATCAGGCCTTTATGGTAGAGTGGTCAGACGGAAGCCACCTCAGTAAAAGGCACATGACAGCCCGCTTGGAGTTTGCCAAAAGGCACCTAAAGGACTCACTGACCATAAGAAACAATATTCTCTCGTCTGATGAAACCAAGATTGAATTCTTTGGCCTGAATGTTAAGCATTACGTCTGGAGGAAACCTGGCACCATCCCTACGGTGAAGCATGGTGGTGGCAGCACCATGCTGTGGGGATGTGTTTCAGCGGCAGGGACTGGGAGACAGGCAAGCTCACAGGCAAGACAACACAGGAGTGGCTTCGGGCCAAGTCTCTGAATGTTCATGAGTGGTCCAGCCAGAGCCCTGACTTGAACCCGATCAAACATCTCTGGAGAGACCTGAAAATAGCTGTGCAGCAACTCTCCCCATCCAACCTGACAGAGCTTGAGAGGATCTGCAATGGAATAATCTCCCCAAATACAGGTGTGCCAAGCTTGTTGCGTCAATACCCAAGAAGTTTCGAGGCTGTCGTCACTGCTGAAGGTGCTTAAACAAAGTACTGAGTAAAGGGTCTGAATACTTATGTAAATGGGATATTTCATTTTTAAAATATAAATTAGGAAAGATTTCTAAAAACGTTTTTTTGCTTTGTCATTATGAGATATTGTGTGTAGATTGATGGGGAGGAACAACATAATCAATTTTAGTTTTAGTTACTTTTTTAAATGTAACAGAATGTGGAAAAAGTGAAGGGGTCTGAATACTTTCCGAAGACACTGTAGGTACGGTGTACATTGTATACAAACACTGCTTCCAGCTGCCCACTGGCAGCAATTCTACATAATGTATTTTTTCAGATATTAAAATCCTCCTGCTGCAGGATTATTTTCCTCCTGTGACAAAAGGGGTCAAATTAAAACCTGACATCGGTATATGCTGTATGTGATACAGGACCTCTTCTGTTGTTGAATTGTTCTTAATTTATGTTTGTGTGGCTGTTCTTGTCTATTAGTATCATGCACTTTGTCATGTTTTATGTTTTGTGTGAACCCCAGCAACAGCTAATTGGAATCCAAATAAAATACCAAATTAGATCTGCAGTTTGTAGATTCACCATTAATATCACTCACAGCCTGAGGTTAGGTAGAAGCTCAGATGAGTTCAATCAAAGCCTGAATAAGGAGGCTTGCAGCAATTGTAAGTTGCTTGAATAGAAGAGTGTGCCTGACGTGTCATTTAGAATGTTACAATTTAAGTATGTTACAGATATGTTAACTACTGCTATTATAACCAACAGATGTCCAGTTATGTCCAAATCTTCCCTGACAAATATTGTATACTGTAGCCTGAGCTGTGACTCAAATGGAACTCTCATCATCTTGTACTCCTGTATTTATTCAACCTGTTTGAAAAGTTACAGCATATCCTCCGACAGAACAAAAGCGTCGCTCACTCCTGTCAGTTACAGTGTAGAAAATGTACAGTTATGACTTTAACTACTGTTTCCTGAAGGAGGGAAATGAGGTGCAACACTATGGGATGAGCAAACTCTACTAAGGATATATAACCAGGCCTGACAAGGCCAAGGAAAACTGTGCCTTGCCGGAAGCCCCGCCTTCCACAGATGATTACTCAGAGGCTCAGATGAATTCCTTCAATTCAGTACCGCTCTTTACCAAGCCCAAATCCCTCTTCCCCATTTCACTCCTTCAGGGAACAGTAGTTATAGTCGTAACGGTACGTTTCATTTCACTCTGTACTATTGGTAAAACACTATGGGATGTAGCACCCTGCCCCAAGCCGGCCCTAACAGATACAAAATGAAAAGACCCACAGCAGACCATCCAGACCTCCCATCCGCAAGCTGCGGTAGTCTGGGTATTGCATACCTACTCACTGCCAAATGACCCTGTCTTGTCCCAGCTGTCAGCACACTATGAGCCATGCTGAGAGCAGTGACATCCAAGTGATAAAAACTCACAAAAGTGTGCGGTGTTGCCCAATTCCCTGCTGCACAAATATCCCCTACCGGCAACCCTTTAAACAGTATATTAAGTCCGGACATGCATTTCTTGGCTGAGATCTATATCCAGATCTTGATATGCTCCATTTGGCAAATCTGACCATAATTCTATCCGCCTGATTCTTGTTTACAAGCAAAAACTAAATCAGGAAGTACCAGTGACTCGCTCAATACGGAAGTGTTCAAATGACGCGGATGCTACGCTACAGGACTGTTTTGCTAGCACAGACTGGAATATGTTCCGGGATTCATCCAATGAAATTGAGGAGTATCAGTCACCGGCTTCATCAATAAGTGTATCGACGACGTCGTCCCCACAGTCACCGTATGTACATTTCCCAACCAGAAGCCATGGATTACAGGTAACATCCTCACCGAGGTAAAGGCTAGAGCTGCCGCTTTCAAGGAGCGGGACACTACTCCGGAAGTTTATAAGACATCCCTCAGACAAACCATTAAACAGGCAAAGCATCAATCCAGGACTACGATGAATCCTACTACACCGGCTCTGATGCTCGTCGGATGTGGCAGGAATTGAAAGACTACGAAGGGAAACCCAGCCACAACACTGAAGCATACATGAGAGAACCAGCTGTTCCGGACAACTGTTTGATCAGGCTCTCCGTAGCTGATGTGAGCAAGACCTTTAAATAGGATCAACATTCACAAATCCGCGTGGTCAGATGGATTAACAGGACGTGTAATACCTACATGTTTCAAACAGACCACCATAGTTCCTGTGACCAAGAAAGCAAAGAACCTGCAGAAATGATTATCGCCTGTACCACTCACGTTGGTAGCCATGAATTGCTTTGAAAGGCTGGTCATGGCTCACATCAACACCATCATGCTGGAAACCCTAGACCCACCCCAATTCGCATACCGACCCAACAGATCCACAGATGATGCAATCTCAATCGCACTCCATACTGCCCATTCCCACATGAAGAAAAGGAACGCCTATGTGAGAATACTGTTCATTGACTACAGCTCAGCGTTCAACACCATACTGCCCACAAAGCTCATCACTAAGCTCGGGACCCTGGGACTGAACACATCCATCTGCAACTGGATCCTGGACTTCCTGACGGGCCGTCCTCAGGTGGGGAGGGTAGGCAACTACACATCTGCGTAGATGCCCAGTTCTATGAATGATGTGTTGGATACTAGGGACTCCCCTACCATGTTCGTATTGAGGAAAGTGGCTGCCATAATCCCTCCTCATCCAAACATAGGCCCTGTGTGTGGCCATAAGAGACTGAATCAGCCAGCTCATTATCGTCCTGCTGGGAGGCTAGCTCCATCTGATCAGACACCAACCCCAAATCCCTCGCTGCGTACAGCCATCCGGGAAAGGAAAGTTATCATCAATGACCCCAAGTTTTCATAAGAATGCTACACGTCTAACGAAGGAGTTTGTGCACAGCCGTTTACAATGGACTGGTACGAGCAAGTGCCACATGAGATTGTGGCAAGTCGAGACAAACATTGCAGGGATTGTTTGTATATCTGGGAGAAATAGTATAGCCGCATTCACATGGCTGTGAACCCGAACCCATTGTAGCCGCATCGTTGATTTGTTTGCATCTTTTAGCCAGCTTACTCATAGCTAGATTGGTTTGTGGTTTTGTAAACTATAGAGAACAAATACCAACTCTCAGCGCACAATGCCTCGAGGATGTGCAACAAATACCCAAGTGGCAGTTTAGTTGGTGCAAAGTCAGAGCGGCTCATGTTCCAGAAATCCTTGTTTTTACTAGCGTGGAATTGATCTTGCTCAGTATGAGTTGAAGAGTTGGGAATTGCAGGAATGAATCCGAGCCTCTAGGTTATCACCTGTGGAAGGCGGGGCTTCCGGCGAGGCACGGTTTTCATTGGCCTTGTCAGGAATGGTTATATATCCTTCAAGTAGAGATCGATCGAGCGCGACATCCCATTGTGTTGTACTGAGAGTGCCGACTGAAAGGGAACAAAACAAGGTCATGTTGATATTGATTTAATATGCCATGATATGTCATATTGATATCAAACAGTATGTTGTAGGTTTTGTCCCTTTTCAGAGTAGATCATCTTCAAAGAGCGAGCGACATGTGGGTTTGTTGAATCTCCTTGAGGCCACAGAGGGTGGAAAGAGGTGGAAATTGCCTGGCTGTCTATGTAGAAGAAAAGAAGATGGTTAGATGAACCATGCTCTGGTGATGAATAACCTTTTCTGAGACTTGAAGACTTGTTTTAGCTTCCTGAGCTAATGTTTCTCTCATTCCTTGCTTTTTCTCGAACTCCTGTTGCTCCTACTCCTTTTCTCTTAAACTCCACCATTCTTTTCCAACCTTTTTCTCCTCTCCACATATCTGAAACACTGAAACTGGTATGAGTTTTCAGTGGAGAGAGTGGTACGTTGACAAACTATTACCACATTAATCTCACACCCTGCACAGCCTCCTTATGACTACTCATAGTACTGATGGTAGGACACATAGATAACCAGTGGGCGTTGCCAACTATCCAAATCCTAACATTATGGAGCTTGTTTGTATTCACATTAAGCCATCATGCAGCGTTGTGATCAATACTGTTAAATTACAGAATGTTTTGATTGATTCACACAATCCCACAACCATTCATCAAGTCAATTAGACATTAATCATGGAGCCTCTCTCACACCAGGAGATTATAGGCATGATGCAGGGAGGGTTGGGGATGGAACACTGGCTAGGTTGTGTTCTTAGAATGGCTAGGAACTAGATGGTGTTGAGGACTCATTCATTGAATGGTAATTGTATGATGCATTGCATGTTGCCTTGTATTCTCGTTCTTATTTTCATGTTACGGAATGGTTGAATGATCTGCAATGAGACATTATCAAAGTGATTTATACTTAAAAACATAAACGCAACATGTAAAGTGTTGGTCCCATGTTTCATGAGCTGAAATTAAAGATCCCTGAAATTTTACACACACAGAAAAAGCTTATTTCTCTCAATTGTTGTGCACAAATTTGTTTACATCCCTGTTAATTTGTATTGAACCAGGTAAGACCGTGTTAGTGAGGATTTCTCTTTTGCCAAAATAATCCATCCACCTGACAATTGTGGCAAATTGTCACGTGCGCTCCCTCTCCGGCCTCTAGGTCACCAGACTGCTAGTTATGGCGCACACCTGTCACCTTCGTTACGCGCATCAGCGCATTATGACACTCACCTGGACTCCATCACCTCCTTGATTACCTGCACTATAAATGTCACTCCCTTTAGTTCCTTCCCCATGCGTCATTGTTTGTATTATGTTTCGTTTATCACTCACTCCCTGAACTTGCTTCCCGGCTCTCAGCGCACATTGTTACAGAATGACACCTCACCAAATGGAAGCATCAGGGAGTGATTTTTTTGTTTTAGAGGTGATGTCGGGTCCGGGTGATAGAACTGGAGCTACATGGGAGGCCCCAGCCGGTTTGTCGGATTCCCATGCCTCGGCTGGCTCGACGGGTTTCATTACCTCAGTGGGATTGATAGGCTCCCATGCCTCAGCTGGGTGAACAGGTTCCCGTGCCTCGACCGAGGCAACCGGGGAGGTCTCAACCGGTTCATCAGGCTCTCATGCCTCAGCCGGTTTGTCGGATTCCCATGCCTCGGCTGGCTCGACGGGTTTCATTACCTCAGTGGGATTGATAGGCTCCCATGCCTCAGCTGGGTGAACAGGTTCCCGTGCCTCGACCGAGGCAACCGGGGAGATCTCAACCGGTTCATCAGGTTTCTGCTTCTCAACGGAGGTGACCGGTCTGCTCCTGATCCCCGGGATCGTCCCTGTGGTTCGCGTCCTGCGGCTCGAGCCGAAGACAGTGGGGAGGGGGTACTGTCACTTATGCTCTCTCTCCGGTGCTCTAGGTTGCCATGCTCCTACGCCTCAGCTGGATCGATAGGTTCCTGCGCCTTAGCAGAGGTGACCGGTCTGCTCCTGATCCCTGGGATCGTCATCTTGGTTGGTGTCCTGCGGCTGTAGCTGAGCGTCAGGGAGGGGGGATTGTCACGTGTGCTCCCTCTCCGGCCTCTAGGTCACCAGGCTGCTCATTATGGCTCACACCTATCACCATTGTTACGCGCATCAGCGCATTATGACACTCACCTGGACTCCACCTCCTTGGTTACCTGCCCTATGTATGTCACTCCCTTTGGTTCCTTCCCCAGGCATCATTGTTTCTGTTTCATGTTTGTTCTTTTGGGTTTCTTGTTTTGTATTTTGTTTCATTTATTGATTAAATCACTCACTCTCTGAACTTGCTTCCCGACTCCCAGCGCACATCGTTTCACATATCAATAAGATGATTAAACAGCATGATCATTACACAGATGCACATTGTGCTGAGGACAACAAAAGGTCACTCTAAAATGTGCAATTTTGTCACACAACACAAAGCCACAGATGCCTCAAGTTTTGAGGCAGTGTGCAATTCGCATGCTGACTGCAGGAATGTCCACCTATGCCCAGCCATGGCTGCACCCCTGCCCAGTCATGTGAAATCCATAGATTAGGGCATAATACATTTATTTCAATTGACTGATTTCCTTGTGTGAACTGTAACGCAGTAAAACCTTGAAATTGCATTTATATTTTTGTTCAGATTAGACAAATATGACGCAAAATGAATTTTTACTCTCTATTTATGTTGGTAACAAGTTTTATAATAGCAATCAGCCATCTCGGGCGTTTGTGGTATATGGCCAATATAAGGCCTAATACCTTCATCCCATTGGCATACCCATGCTGTGGTCCTGAAGTTGTCAGCTAATCAAAGGGGGGAAAAATACTTTGTTTTCCTCTATCCTTATTTCCTCTGCTAAACATAACGCCATTGCCATTGTAACTTTCAGAGAGCAACACAAACCACTACTACTACCACTACTACTACTTTCATCAAATGAGATGAGTTATTCAAGGGAGGTAAAATAAAAACAGTTTTCAGAGTGATCGAGTTTAAAACATATATCCTTTGTTTACTGTGCAAAAGCTTGGCTTTTACAACCTGTGAAACACTACAAACTAGGTTTGTCTGCATGATTGAACGTAATGTACCACAAAGGAAAGCCTCTGTTACTATGTACTTATTATTACAGTATCAAAATGGAAAAGACAAAAGGAGCCTCCGCACCATCAGAAGTTGGGCATTGGCCAAACCTGAACTGGAGCGAGACAATCCTTCCCTGTGCAGTGAATCGTATGCAACTCTCAAATACAACAATTCCTGGAAGCTTCTTGGACCTGTAGGATTAAAAACAACAATACTGTTTGAATAACTAAAGACAACCTACAAATGGTTTATCATGCTATTCTCCAACAAGCTGATTAACCTAAATCACAATAAACCACTCTCTATCCAGTGTAATTTGGCTACAGTACAGTTGCATGGCCATACATTGCCTATGGGCAGGTGTATAAACCGGCAGTGCTTCTGGTTCTGGTGATTCAATCCCCCCATCCCACATTGCTCCACTGGCATCAAACAGGACCACATTTATCCTGCCTTGTAGGGCCAACAGAATACAGAGCAGGCCAACTCTCGCTCCCCCTCTCCCTCGCTCTTTCTCCCCCCCCTCTCCTGCCTCCGTAAAGCCAACAGAACACAGAGATGAGGCCAGCTGGTTCCATCCCAGCCTTTACAGCCACCCAGACACATGGGATTCCTTATCGAATAGACCATCACAACCAACAGAAACAAAACCTCGAACCCTCTATTCTGTAATATGATTTAGGCCTGAGGACAGAGAATCTAAAGAGGGAGAGGGGTATGGATAGGATTGGAGACTTGTGTTGGTCAATGGCTTGTGTTTATGTCTCATTGTTTTCCTGTTTGCACATTTTCACAATTTAAGCCCCTCCAGGTCTGTATAGATGTGGCAGTTGTGATGATCTGGCCTGGATCTAAATGCAAAAGCAGATTAATTTACCTGGTGCATCCATCCATTCACCCATCCATCCTCAGTGGACCACAGTTTAGATTCACCATTACAACAGCTGTCCTCACTGGCAGAGAGGAGGAAACGGGGCAGGGGAAAGAGAGAGAGATTACTATTAAGTTCCACTCTGTCAAGAAACATTCTGATACTGTAAGTTGAATATGGATGTGGAGGTGATAGGGTTCAGGAATGAAAAAAGGTTGATCAGATCTCCTACAAGCCTAGCGCTACAGACAACTCAACCAACACCCAGCACCAGGTACAACATTGCAGCAACAAGATTTAAATCAGATAATCTGGTGGGATGTGAGACACAATTAGCAGTAGAGCTCCGGACAGAACAGGAAAGGTTTTCAATAGGACAGGACAGGACAGAAGTCAGGTTTCTAGAATATTGGTAGATCAAGTGTCAAGGCCGTGGGTAACTGGTGAAAGGAGTCAGGTGCAGGAGAGCTGAGATGCGTGGACAAGGTATTCAATACAAGTTAACACCCGTATAAACACAATACTACGGTGCGGGAACAATACCAGTACCACGAAATAAACGGGCGAAATAACAAAACCCGGCAACAAATACCAGCCGTCAGTAACAGCCTGAGCAATAGAACAAACACGCACACAAACATGGGGGAAACCAGAGGGTTAAATAATGAACATGTAATGGGGGAATTGAAACCAGGTGTGTAGAAAACAAAGACGAAACATATGGAAAATGGATCGGCGATTGATCGGCGATGGCTAGAAGGCCGATGATGTCGACCGCCGAACGCCGCTCGAACAAGGAGAGGGATCGACTCCGGCGGAAGTCGTGACATCAGGACAGTAGAGGAAAAACTTTACTTAAGTTTGAAAAAAAAATAGAACTTGTGAATCCATTATAAACACTGTTTTTGTAAGGGTTGGTAGACACTACAGGTCAAATACTCTGGTCAAATGTAGAACCCATAAGATCCAACAGCTGTCCTCAGTGGCACATCAGAGAAAAGAGGGCAGAGCATCAGAGTATTCACATGATGTCTGACAGACAGAGGAGTGGAGACCTGGTGTTGCAGTGAAGGACGAGAGGTCCAGATTGGGGGGCGTGTGTTTGATTGACATCCGCTTTCTTTTGATCAGCCAAGAAAGAAACGGGATATGACAGATGTGTGTGTGTGCGTGCGTGCATGTGTAGATGAAATTAAAGAGACCATTTGGATCAGAAGAAGTCAGTGTAAAAGTAATTGATTTTCCCACCAATTCGAATGAGGCCACAGTGGTTAATTAATTAATGATTCTCTGGCCTGAGAATAATCTAAATTAAACCGTGATTTCTGCTACAAGAATAACAATGCATTATTTATCATGAGAATGTATTATGCATGCAGGTTAATGAATGAAATGGCCAACCACACCAGGGAATAATTTGTCTCTGCTCCAATGCCTCAACTATCAACTTCTTTTCTTCCTAAAGACCTGAATAACCAATGCAATGATGTACTGTAAATCAACCAAGCATTCATAAAGCTAACATGGGAACATACACCGAGTATACCAAACATCAAGAACACCTTCCTAATATTGAGTGACATCAATAAGGGATCATAGCATTCACTGGATTCAGCTGGACAGTCTATGTCATGGAAAGAGCAGGTGTTCTTAATGTTTTGTATTCTCAGTGTATAATTTAGCTAGTGAGAAGTTTTGACAGACTTAGAACAAACTGGTTTATCATAACTCAATGTGCACAGTCTGAGACAGGCATCGTCTTATTATTTGACCAATGAACCAAGAGGAGCGAGTTCTTGCAGAGAGCGAGCGTAGCGGGTGTAATGGTGTCTGTCTGCTGCTGAGGTTTCTAACAGGCAGACCAGTGGCCTCTCAACAGTCTCTTCATGAAGCCAAACAGACACTCTATCAGATGTCTCACCAGACTCGACCTCTACCGGGACTCAATCGTTAATGACATCTCCTTTGACACATACTCATTAAGGAGGATATCACATTTACTGAATCTTCGATTCAGAAAGTAATGTAGTGTTGTATCAGCGATTCTGTTTAGTGAGTTGGTGAATACTGGCAATATCCAATGCTAAAAAAAAATGGCAACTGTGGAGAAACGAGAGATTTATTTAAAATCAAATCAAACTTTATTCGTCACATGCGCCGAATACAACAAGTGTAGAACTTACCGTGAAATGCTTACTTACACGCCCTTAACCAACAGTGCAGTTCAAGAAGAGTTAAGAAAATATTTACAAATAAACTAAAGTAAAAAAATATTTAAAAAGTAACACAATAACATAACAATAACGAGGCTATATACAGAGGGTACCGGTACCGAGTCAGTGTGTGGGGGTACAGGTTAGAGGTCATTTGTATATATAGGTAGGGTGAAGTGACTATGCATAGACAATAAACAGCAATAAGCAGCAGTGTACAAAACAAATTAAGGTGGCTTCAATGTACTGTAATAGTCCGGTGGCCAATTGATTAGTTGTTCAGCGGTCTTATGGCTTGGGGGTAGAAGCTGTTAAGGAGCCTTTTGGACTTAGACTTGGCGCTTTGTTATGTAAACTTGATGTATTCCTTGGTGGACTGGTTTAATGAATGCTCAGTGTGACAAACGGTTCCCACAAAATGTCTCACTGCCCACAAACAGGAAAATGTACAGTTTGCTAGAAAGAGGTGGCGTCCTTTCGGAACCACAGAGTTGATCCGAACCATCACTACTGCTTTAAGTATACCTGTCAGGTTAGTGTAGCTGCATCAGTGGCGCTTTACATTCAGCACCACTGAGCGTAGGCCATGGCCTCGGCGCTCTACACGTATGCACTAGTAACTCTACACTTCACTCAAAAGGAAAGGAACACTGGGAAATATACAAATAAGGCAAGTTCTTCTACATCGATCTCGAAAACCATTTTTTTATGGACCTTGAGTTGTGCACAGGGGCATTGTCATGCTGAAACAGGGAAGGGACTTCCCTAAGCTGTTGCCACAAAGTTGGAAAAACAGAATAGCCTAGAATGTCATTGTTTGCTATAACGTTAAGATTTCCCTTCACTGGAACTTAGGGTCCTAGACCGAACCATGAAAAACGCCCCAAACCATTATTCCTCCTCCACCAAAATGTAGTTTCAGGTTCTCCTTGCATCTGCCAAACCCAGATTCATCGGTGATTCACCACTCCAGAGAACGCGTTTCCTCTGCTCCAGAGTCCAATGGCAGCGAGCTTAACTCCACTCCAGCCGACGCTTGGCTTTACACATGGGGATCTTATGCTTGTGTGTGGCGCCATGAAAACCCATTTCATGAAGGACCCGATGAACAGTTCTTGTGCTGATGTTGCTTCCAGAGGCAGTTTGGAACTTGGTAGTGAGTATTGCAACCGAGGACAGACAATGTTCACACGCTTAACTTCTTATGGCTGGGGGCAGTATCTTGAGTATCTTGGATGAATAAGGTGCCCAGAGTAAACGACATTATCGAACAAAACAAACATTTATTGTGGAACTGGGATTCCTGGGAGTGCATTCTGATGTACCCTGAATAATCAACCATTGAGACGAGACAGCGTGGAGCGATGACTACACGGCTGACGAATGGTCAGACTCTACCAGACCAGAATGCGTGCAGCGCGAGCTGAAGACGTTACAAATGGTAAGACCCTCAAACACTCGATGAGTGAAGTTGAAGACTTGACATTCACAATCTGCAGCTGTATTGTAAAGTAGTCTAGAACTTTTACCAAAGACAGAAGGAAGATCTCTAAGCACCACCGCGTGTGTAACATCTGAAGGATCCAGTCTAGGAAACTCGACCGAAGATGAGAAAAGAGGAACATTTACCTCTCAACACCGTGCTGTACATCTGATGGATCCATTTTAACAGACACTTCCAGAACAAAGAAAGCCTACTACTACAACTGGGGACATTGTGAACTCTGGTGGACAAACCAGAGACTTCTGTTGAACTGACTCCCAATAGATGGACTGGGTGATTTCAACAGAGAGATATGACAAAGACATACAAGCGTAAATATATATACATTGCAATTACTTTCAAATTAGTGTTCGGGTCATGTGCAAAGTATTCATATTTCCATTTGCATAACTTTGACTTGTATGTAGAATAAGTTGACTCTGTCTCTCCCTCTCCTTTCATGCCCCTCTCTTTTCATTGTGTTACTTATTTAGTTAGTAAATAGATAATTAAGCCAATTTGTGTATCGTTGAATCATCATATAGAGTAGGGTTCATGCAGATTTATAGAATATTTCGATGTTCAGAATGAAACTGATATGAGGTAATAGTATTTCACGGATGACAAATATGATAACGATATATTCTGATATTCTTGAGTTAATTCTGGAAATGGTAACTCATTAAATAAAGTTTTTCCGTGGTGCCCCAAGATTGCTAATGATTTAATTGTTACATGATTAATTTAATCATCGTAATAATTAAACATAGTTAATTGATTTGATAAAATAATCATCATCACATTAATGATACTAACGTCACGACAATATTCATTGTATAAAGAGGCCCATTTAATTTTGTCTGGCTTGCAATAAAATTGAATATTTTTTGCTCATATAATTTAAAAAACAAGTTAGGTGTAGGCAGGGCCATAAGCAAATAGCTAAACTGGGATATGACTAAAGATAGTGTCCGACTTCTGCCGAAGTCGATGCCTCTCCTTGTTCAGGCGGTGTTCGGCGGTCGACGTTACCGGTCTTCTAGCCATCGCCGATCCATTTTTCATTTTCCATTTGTTTTGTCTCGTTTTCCCACACACCTGGTTTTCATTTCCCAATTACTGGTCATGTATTTAACCCTCTGTTTCCCCCATGTCTTTCTTTGTGTGTGATTGTTCATTGTTAAGGTCGGTACGTTTCCGGCTGTTTTTTTCTGGGTGCTGTTTTCACCCGTTTTTTGTGGCAACCGTTATTGTTTGAACATTGGTATGTGTTTACTTTGGGCAATTTTCTTTAGTAAAGTGAGTTGTTCACTCATCTCTGCTCTCCTGCGCCTGACTTCATGCACCAGCTACACCCACCGCCTGACAGATAGACAGGTATTGTCCACTTTATTACTTACAAGTATAATTATTTTGTGATCCAATACGTAATATTGTACACTTGGTTGTAATCCAGAGAGGTTAGAACAAAGATCTAGATCCTCTATGAGGCTATGAAGGGAACCAAATTGGTGATTAAAAAGAAAACATGAATCATCAGCGCACAATGACACCTTTGTCTTTAAGCCCTGGATTTATTGATGTTATTGTTGGATCTGATTTCAATAGCTATCATTTCTAACATAGATATGCCGATAGTGGACAACCTTATTTTACTCCCCTTGACAGTCTGAGAGGTAGCCATTATTTGCTATTTTACACCTCGGGTTACTATACATAACTTTAACCCATTGTATAAGAGGTTCTCAAAAATTGTAATATTCCAGGCATTTATATATAAATTCCAGTTGTACTTTATCAAAAGCCTCTTCAAAGTCAGCTATGAATACCAGGCCTGGTTCCTAGATTTTTCATAGTGTTCTATTGTTTCCAGTACTTGTCTTACATTATCTCCAATGTATAGTCCATGTAAAAAAACTGTCTGATTAGGATGAATAATATCCGACAATGCCTTTTTAATTCTATGTGCTACGCATTCTGCTAGAATGTTTTGCTTCACAACATTGAAGTGTAAGTTGCCTCCAATTTTTGAATGATCTGGATTTTTATATTTACCACCTGGGTCCTGTTTCAGCAGTGAAATCAGACCTTCTTGCTAAGAATCTGATAATCTACCATTTTTATAGGAGTGGTTAAAACAATGCTAATAATGGTAGTCTGAGTACATCAAAAGGGCTTTGATATACCTCAATTGGAGTTTTCCCGGACTTAAAGGCTTTAATTGCACCAAGAAGTTCCTCCTCTGTAATTTGGCCTTCACATGAGTCTCTCTGTACAGCTGTTAATTTTACATTATTGATAGAAAATATAATTTGGTGAATCACTGGTGTCATGACTGTCCAGTGAGGATACGAATGGGTCAGATCAGCTTGGCAATGGATGCCAGTAACCAGGCCCTCTCTCACCCGCAGAGGGGGGAGGAGGGAGCTGGTGGAGGGTTGACACCTCACACCCTGTTGTAAATTAAAGGAGAGGAGATCCAGGGTCTCCCTCTTCATATTCACACAGGAACGTTCCTTTGTCTCCAGAGAGTTTTCCCGCTGAAACTCTAACATGTTCTAAAGTGAATAATGGAACAATATTCCTAAGAGAACGTAGGGAATTGTCAGAGGTGAGCTAAAGAATAATGTCATATGGGTTATTATTTTGTGATGTCATAAAAAATATTGTAAATTAAAAACTGTAACTTGAAAAGTATATACACTACATGTACGAAATCTCCATCCTCTACATTTGTGCATGAAATTTGAAAAATTACGAAAGTATTTTTGCTAAGATTTTAATTTGATATTAGGAGCCATAAGAGATCATTTGTCTCCTATAAACTTTGCACAGTAAGTAGCCATGCCCCGAGTGAGGTCAGAGAGCGTGTTAGCGTGACGGAACCATCACTTTCGACCAGAGTGCATAAAAGGATTGGTAAAGATATGAACATTGAGACCAGAGAGACGTGTAGCTGCAGCTCACATTCAAAGAAGTTCGAACTCTGAATATAAACACGAGGTAGAGGCGATAAGCTCACCTCCCGGAAAATCACTGGTATGGCTGATTAGTTGTACTAATGAAAAAAATTTAACCTTTATTTGACCGGCAAGTCAGTAAAGAACAAATTATTATTTACAATGACGGCCTACACCGTCCAAACCCGGATGACACTGGGCCAATTGTGTGCTGCCCTATGGGACTCCCAATCACAGCCAGTTGTCATACAGCCTGGATTAGAACCAGGGTGTCTGTAGTGACACCTCAAGCCCTGAGATTCAGTGCCTTAGACTGCTGCGCCACTCGGGAGCCCCTAAGTAAAGTATATAGAAAGCAAATTTAAGTATGCTATAAAGCAAATTTAGTATGCTACTCTCATCACCCAATGGGAACCATCGACACAGCGGGCTAGCCTATCCAGTTTGCTTTAAATTTTATAATATTTTACACTTGATCTTTTATTGCTATCTATCTGTAAAGTTAGTCCCTCTATTTCCTTTATTAATATTACCTCTTTTGACCTAAATTGCTTTTGTTTTAAGGATGAGTATTGAATTGCATGGCGTCTAAAGGCACATTTAAAAGTGTCCCATAAAATAAGGAAATCTGCTGAACCTACACAATATGTAAAAAAGTATCTGGACAACCCTTCAAATTAGTGGATTCGGCTAGTAGAGCCACACCCATTAATGACAGGTGTATTAAATCGAGCACACAGCCATGCAATGTCCATAGGATACATTGGCAGTAGAACGGCCTGACTGAAGAGCTCAGTGACTTTCAACGTAGCACAGTCATAGGATGCCACCTTTTCAACAAGTCAGTTCGTAAAATATCTGCCCTGCTAGATCTGCCCCGGTCAACCGTAAGTGCTGTTATTGTGAAGTGGAAACATCTAAGAGCAACAACGGCTCAGCCGTGAAGTGGTAGGCCACACAAGCTCACAGAACGGGACAGCAGAGTGCCGAAGCACATAGCGAGTAAACATTGTCTGTCCCCAGTTGCAATACTCATTACTGAGTTCCAAACTGCCTCTGCAAGCAACGTCAGCACAAGAACAGTTCGTCGGGAGTTTTCATGACCGAGCAGTCGCACACAGGCCTAACATCACCATGCGCAATTCCAAGTGTCGGCTGGAGTGGAGTAAAGCTCGCTGCCATTGGACTCCGGAGCAGTGTAAATGTGTTCTCTGGAGTGATGAATCACGCTAAACCATCTGGCAGTCCAATGGACAAATCTGCATTTGGCGGATGCCAGGAGGGGCTACCAGCCCCAATGCATAGTACCAACTGTAAAGTTTGGTTAATGAGGAATAATGGTCTGGGGCTGTTTTTCATGGTTTGTGGCAACAGTTTGGGGAAGGACCTTTCCTGTTTCAGCATGACAATGCCCCTGTGTACAAAGCGAGGTCCATGCAGAAATGGTTTGTCGAAATCGGTGTGGAAGAACTTGACGGGCCTGCACATAGCCCTGACCTCGACCCCATTGAACACCTTTGGGATGAATTGGCACACTGACTGCGAGCCAGGCCTAATCACTCAACATCAATGCTGGATCTTATTAATCCTCTTGTGGCTGAATGGAAGCAATGTTCCAACATCTAGTGGAAAGCCTTCCCAGAATAGTGGAGGCTATTATAGCAGCAAAGGGGGGAGCAACTCCATATTAAAGCCCATGATTTTGGAATGAGATGTTTGACGAGCAGGTGTCCGATAGCTTTTGATAATGTAGTGTATGTTCCATGTGTTATTTGTTATTGTTACCCATTTACCAATCAATACCCTTCTTTATGAGGCTTTTGAAAAGCTCCCTCATCTTTGCTAAAAATTCAACACTTGACTGTATGGGGGACAGAGGAAGGGGTAGTCATTCAAAAATCATGTCAACCCCTATTATTTCACACAGAGTGAGTCCGTATTACGTATTATGTGATTTGTTACGCCAAGTTTTACTTCTGAACTAATTTAGGCTTGCCTAAGCAAAAGGAGGGAATACTTATGCAACAACTATATTTTAGTAAGTAAATGTACTGTATATTAATTTGTAAAAATGTGTAGAATGCTGTTTTCACTTTGACATTATGGAGTATTTTATGCAGATCTATGACAAAATTACAATTAAATCTATTTCAATCCCAATTTATAACACAACAAAATGTGAAAAAGTTCAAGGGTAGTAGACTTACTATAGGCACTGTACCCTATCTCTATGGTACACTCACACCAAGGCCATGCAGTCAAAGCATATGGCCCACCGCGATGAGCTGTTTTCTAAGATGGCTCTGTACTCATTCAGGACAGACTCTGCATAGCATTCATCCTAAATCTATAGCATCATTTCACCACTATCTGTTTTTGTAAAGCCACTGGGCTCTGTCCGCTTCTCATTTTTCTTTCCCACCATAACAGAAAAAAAACCTAGCATTTAGTTGTGGCAATATGTTTAGCAATAATGACGGATCTCTCTTTACGATCCTTTAGGAGAGACAGATGGAGGGAGGCTTCAAATGAAAGGCTTGAAAGCTATGTCACTAGAGTCACAGTGCATCTCTAGATCCACTTTAAAAAGGATTTCTCAATGTCCCCCTGACCATCCATTCCATTTCAAGTGGCAAGACTGTTTAGGGGGAGCAGTATGACCGTTGAGGGGGAGTGGGGGCCAAGTGAAATTAAAACAATCCAAATTAGAATAAACAAAAACCTAGAATATACTGTACATACTAACTGCAACAGTGTTGTTTGGGTGGGGGTGGGGGGAAATGTCCATGGGAGAGCAGCATGTAAATTAAGTGACCGTTGATGTGGTGTGAGGTGAAACTGTCCATAGGGGGAGTAGCAGGGGGAGGGAGGAGCAGCTGGATCACTTGTGGTGGCTATTTAGCAGCCTGATGGTCTGAGGGTAGAAACTATTGGCCAGTGTTCCAATTTGTCATGATGCTCCTGTACTGCCCATGTTTGTGGGATCGAAGTGGGGAGAACAGGGCATTGCTTGGGTGGCTGGGGTCCCTGATTATCTTTTTGGCCTCCCTGCAACATCTGGTGTTGTAGGTGTCCTGTAGGGCAGACAGTGTACACCCAATGGTGCGTTCGGCTGCATGTATTGTTCTCTGAACCACCTTGCGGTCTGCGCCAGTGGAGTTGCTGTTCCAGGCTGTGCTGCAGTCCCGTGTGGCTCAGTTGGTAGGACATGGCCCATGCCATACCAGGGTTGTGGGTTTGATTTCCATGGGGGACCAGTACGAAAATATACTCACTCACTACAGTAAATCGCTCTAGATGAGAGTGTCTGCTAAAATGTAAATGCAGCCCGACAGCATGCTGTCGATGGTGGTTCTGTAGAACACTGTGAGGGCTCTCGGGGACAGGCCAAATTTCTTCAGTATCCTAAGATTGAAGAGTTGCGGTCGTGCCTTCTTCACCACCTCAGCTTCTCTGAGATGTGTACTTCGAGCAATTTGAAGTTATTGATCGTCTCCACGGCAGCCCCATTGATGGGGGCATTTCCAGTCTGGTTCCTCCTTAAGTCCACAATCAGCTCCTTGTTTTGCTAACGTTGAGGGAGAGGTTGTTTACCTGGCACCATGCAGTCATAGTGCCTAACTCTTCCCTGTAGGCTGTCTCATCGCTGTTGCTAATCAGGCCTACCACTGTGTCATCGAATTTGATGATGGAGTTGGAACTGTGTGAGGCCACGCAGTCATCGTTGAGGGAGAGGTTGTTTACCTGGCACTATGCAGTCAGAGTACCTACCTCTTCCCTGTAGGCTGTCTCATCGCTGTTGCTAATCAGGCCTACCACTGTGTCATCGAATTTGATGATGGAGTTGGAACTGTGTGAGGCCACGCAGTCGTGGGTATGCAGGGAATACGGGAGGGGACTGAGAACGCACCCTTGTGGTGCACCCGTTTTGAGAATCAGTATCGAGGAGGTAATGTTGCCTTCCTTCACCACCTGGGGGCAGGCTGCCAGGAATGATAGTGGACATATTGAAGCAGGTAGGTAGCCTGAGCTAGGGAGAGATTGAAAATGTCAGAGAACACAACAACCAGCTGGTCTGCACATGCTCTGAAGGCATAGCTAGGGATCTCATTTGGGCCGGCATCCTTGTGATGGTTAACACGTTTGAATGACTTACATACATCCTCAGTGGAGACTGATTGTGTAGCCCACGTTGTCATCGGGGGCTCTTCTTGGCAGCTCAGCATCATTGTGCTCGAATCGTGAGAAAAAGGTGTTTAGCTCCTCCGGTAGGATGGCATTGGTGACTGTGATGTGGCTGGCTTTTTTTTTGTAATCCGTGATCGTTAGGAGCCCCTGCTATGTACTGTACGCCTTGTGTCCGACCTACTGAATTGCTCCTCCACTTTGTCCCTATACTTGTGTCTCACCATCTTGGTTGATCTGCGTAGGTCGTATTTGTACTGTTTAAGCAAACTATTTTCCCCGGTCACCTTGCCTTTTTTATAGGCAGCATCTCTTTCAGTTTTTCTACAAGGCTGCTTTTTGATTCAGGAATGTTTTGAAAGACACTACTGGTATCACATCATCTATGCATTGTTTTATGAATCCGGTGACTGAGTCAGCATATTCATTGATGTTATCTACAGAGGTGACCCAGAGCATATTCCAGTCCACATGATTAAAACAGTCTTGGAGCGAGAATTCTGATTGGTCTGACCAACACTGTACAGACCTGACCAACGGAACTTTCCTCTTGTGTTTTTGTTTGTAGGTGGGGAGAAGCAAGATGGACTCATGGTCGGATTTGCCGAAAGGAGGACGGGAGAAGGTCTTATACCCGCATCGAAAAGGCTTGTAGCAGTGGTCAATTTTTTTTTTAAATGGAAGAGAAATATCCAGTTTTTTTCTTCTTCCTCTGAATTTTCCTCTCTTTTCATGAGTTTCATGGAACGCTTGGTAGACCACTGTTGCCTAGGGTCTGGTTTTCAAGACTAGTCTATATGTATATATGTTCATCTTTGCACCACCTACCCCACCCCTCTCTCTCTCTCTACAATAAACAATGTGGTTCAAATCTTAGGAGAATTAATGTAAGATTAAAAAGCGAAGTGTGAGTTTATCCAAAGGACAAGGTGGTGGGGGCAAAGGGAACTAGTTTAATATCACATGCAAATTTGGATCAGCAAGAGTACCCTAAAAAGCATCTGGTGCTATGTTGACTCTGATAACCTTTCTTGGTTGGTAGGGGAGAGTGGGGTATGTTGAGCCATTTTTTTTACATTCAGCATCACCACATCAATGGAAATATTGTATTATTTTGTACAAAGATATCTACATTTATTTCCGGATGTTATGTATCCCCGGATGTTATGTATCTGGAAATAATCAGGATTCATGTAAACATAACAGTTTTAGCTTGTCTCTTGGCACAACTTACCCTGGGTATTGAGCATAAGTACAAGTTGAGCAGCCCACAAATGTCTGTACTGAATTAAATATTACCCTTACTGTTTTAAAACCATGTCTATCTATACTTCCCTAACACAATTCAACAAAATCACAATCACTTTTTTGTATTTTAATAATTTTAAGCGTAATTTAACACAGGCTTAGCAACTAACAAACACTTTAAAAACACTTTTATCCCACAAGAGACTAAACTCTGTTTAAGCCAGTGGAGGGGGTGGTTCTAAGCTATATGGAATTGTTTTAAGAAGGTCATACCAAGGATAATTTAGCTATTTGATTTTGAATTTTAAGACCTTGAAGTATAAAAAAAGGGCTAGTAGCCCATATAAATGCATTGAATAACATTCACTACATGGAACAAAAGAGGGTCCACCTAAAATTAATTCTGTAGAGTCTGTCCATAAAAGGAAGTTTGTTCTGTAGAGTCTGTCAATATGTGGTAGATATAAGAAAGATCAGGAAACATAATTTTGTACATGTACTGTATTTAACCTCTTAATTTTGGCACTAAACAGTCGAAGCCGGGGGAGGGGGGTGGGGTTCTACTAAGCTTAATTGTCTTAAGAATGTCATACCAATTATCACTTTGCTATTTGATTTTGAAGTATAAAAAAAAAACACAAAAATTGCTCATCATTCACCGCAGATTAGGAAGTGCGATGGATGGATTGGCAGATACCCCTGTCACCAGAGAGTAGGTTGCTCACAACGTTTATAACACCATTTCGCCGGTACTGTTTTAACGTTTTGATATTTGGAATCGCTTCCGGTCCTGAACATTTCCAAAGACGCATGTCCCAGCTGTTGAATGGGCTGCAGACGGGACAGAGTTGAACATGGTGTAAGGCTCACAGCAGTTCTGACCAGACTCCAGGAGACTGGCCTGACACTCAATGAAAAATGCACCTTTGCACAGTCAGAGGTCTTGTTCTTGGGACACAAAATAAGTGCAGCTGGAATAGAGCCGGACCCTGACAATATCAGCGCCATCACAAATATGCTCATCCCCCAGAACGTGACTGAAGTCAGGACCTTCTTAGGCATGGCCACATATGTGGGTAAGTTGCTCCCATAGTTTTCAGATACATCCAAACTTCTGACAGACTTACTAGCCAAAGAGAATGACTGGTCATGGGGTCACATGCAACAGGTGGCATTTGACAAAATCAAAGGAGATTGTATTGTCCCCACGCTAAGACAAAGGTATCAGCAGATGTATCATCCTTTGGGCTAGGGACGGTCCTCACACAGATGCAGGACAACATGGATTGGCGTCCAATAGCATACATCTCACGAAGCTTATCCGGCACGGAGCAAAGGTATGCACAAGTGGAGACAAAGGCATTGACTATTACATGGCAATGTGACAGGCTCAGCCAATACCTTATTGGCTTGCAGTTTACAGCAGAGACTGACCAAAAACCACTGTTGGCTCTGTTAGGGACAAAAGCACTGGATGACTTGCCTCCCAGATTTCTGCGCTTCTGCCTCAGATTGCTGAGGTTCACCTACTAGATGGTGTATGTGCCAGGGAAGGCACTGATCACAGCAGATGCACTCTCCATTAAGGGGGCAGTATTTTCACGTCCGGAAGAAATGCATGCCCAAATTCAACTGCCATCCCCAGAAGATAAGATATGCATATTATTAGTAGATTTGGATAGAAAACACTCTGAAGTTTATAAAACTGTTTGAATCATGTCTGTGAATATAGCAGAACTTATTTAGCAGGCGAAACCCCGAGGACAAACCATTCAGATTATTTTTTTAGGTCACTCTCTTTTCAATGGTTTTTCCTTGGGAATCCAGATTTCTAAGGGACCTTCTTGCAGTTGCTATCGCTTCCACTGGATGTCAACAGTCTTTAGAAATTGGTTGAGGTTTTTCCTTTGTGTAATGAAGAAGTACGGCCATCTTGAACGAGGGTCACTTGAAGTGTACTGTTAGATAGAGGCACGTGACCAGAAAGCGAGCTACAGTTTGTTTTGCTCCTGTATTGAACACAGATCATCCAGTCTTCAATTTGATTGATTATTTACGTAAAAAAAATACCTAAAGTTGTATTACAAAAGTAGTTTGAAATGTTTTGCTCAAGTTGGAACCAGTGTTTTTCTGGATCAACCGCGCCAAATAAATTGACATTTTGGATATGTATCAACAGAATTAATCGAACAAAAGGACCATTTGTGATGTTTATGGGACATATTGGAGTGCCAACAAAAGAAGCTCGTCAAAGGTAAGGCATGAATTATATTTTTATTTCTGTGTTTTGTGTCGTGCCTGCAGGGTTGAAATATGCTTTCTCTCTTTGTTTACGGAGGTGCTATCCTCAGATAATAGTGTTGTTTAATTTAGCGGAAAGCCTTTTTGACATCTGACATGTTGGCTGGATTCACAACAAGTGTAGCTTTAATTTGCTATCTTGCATGTGTGATTTAATGAAAGTTAGATTTTTATAGTAATTTATTTGAATTTGGCGCTCTGCATTTTTCCCTGGCTTTTGGCCACATATCCCAGAGAGGTACAGTCCATTAACATATCAATGTCTAGAGGGTGAGGTACAGGTGTCCATTAATGCAATAAGAGACAGCCTACCTGCATCTCCGACTAAACTGCAGCAGATTGCAGAGGAGCAACAGCGAGACCACATTTGCCAACAGATAGTACAGCAGTGAAAAAAGGGATGGCCCAGGCAGGAGGAACTGCCTCAACTGCTGAAGCCCTATTGGGTGCACCAAAGGGATGGCCCAGGCAGGAGGAACTGCCTCAGCTGCTGAAGCCCTATTGGGTGCACCAAAGGGATGGCCCAGGCAGGAGGAACTGCCTCAGCTGCTGTAGCCCTATTGGGTGCACCAAAGTGATGTGTGGGTGATTGAAAGATGAACTGAGGTCGGTTGGTTGGCTGTGTTAATACACCTTATTATGAAAGTTAGATGCCAATCACCATATAAAGTCCAAAGAGGAAAAATCCCGGAAGGAGGGGAGATGAATAGAAACGATTCGGTTGACCGTTTTATGTGTGGATTAATTGTCGGAGTAGAGAACCTTGTGCAGTTCAGGTAAAATAGCCTCCTTCTATTAGATGATACTACAATAATGATTTGCATTACGCCATGGAAAGAACATTTTCTCAACTTGCCCCTGGCCAAATGGCACAATTTACCCCACAGCAATCATTTTCACTATATTAGCCCACACAGCTACAAGGATGCACTTTCATGCTAGGTTTAGGACCTTACATTGAAGCTAATAGAGACCCCAACTGATGTATAGAACAGTTAAAATATATATATATTTTGTTGTAGATACAAGAATCATGAATCCTTTGACACAACTAATTAATTAGACTTTGTGAAAATCTGTTTTTTGGACCTAACTTGCTTACCAGTTTTACCATGTGGTTTCTTCCTTCACAGACTCCATGGACGTGTCCAAATACCCATACTAGTATACTACATACTAAAACTGCATACTATGTACTCATCATCGCATACTATTTAGCAAGTATGGTTTACTAAAAAGTATGTAGTATGCCACGGCCGTAATGCAATAGATGTTGGCTGAGTAGTTGGGGCGTGGCTGAGTGCGGGTGGATTTTTCCAAATTCAACAGACATGCATTGCATTAACCAGCCTAATGATAGCTCATTTCCTGTTCAATTAATTTCTCTAAACTCTGAATAGAATAGGAATGGAGTTATATAATTTTAATAAGAGATTCAACCACAAAGACCAGGGATGTTATCCAAAGCCTCACAAAGAAGGATACCTATTGGTAGATGGGTAAAAATGTAGAAAACACACATTGAATATCCCTTTAAGCATGGTGATGTTATTAATTACACTTTGGCTAGTGTATCAAAACACCTAGTCACTAAAAAGATAAAGGCATCCTCCTTAACTCAGTTGCCGGAGAGGAAGGAAACCACTCAGGGATTTCACCATGAGGCCATAGTGACTTTGATACTGTTACAGAGTTTGGTGCACTGTACAACATTTTGAAGATCTGAGGACCCATGCCAAATCTTTTCAGTCTCCTGAGGGGGAATAGGTTTTGTCATGCCCTCTTCATGACTGTCTTGGTGTGCTTGGACCATGTTGGTTTGTTGGCGAGGAACTTGAAGCTCTCAACCTGCTCCACTGCAGCCCCATCGACGAGAATGGGGGCGTGCTCGGTCTTCTTTTTCCTGTAGTCCACAATCATCTCCTTTGTCTTGATCACGTTGAGGGAGAGGTAGTTGTCCTGGCATCACACGGTCAGGTCTCTGACCTCCTCCATATAGGCTGTCTCGTCGTTGTCGGTGATCAGGCCTACTGTTGACACTGTTGTGTCATCTGCAAATTGAATGATGGTGGAGTCGTACCTGGCCAGTCATGAGTGAACAGGGAGTACAAGAGGGGACTGAGCACATACCCTTTCCACCTGGGGACAGCCCGTAAGGAAGTCCAGTATCCAGTTACAAGAGGGAGGTGTTTAGTCCCAGGGTTGTTAGCTTATTGATGAGTTTTGAGGGCACCATTGTGTTGAACGCTGATCTGTAGTCAATGAACAGTATTCTCACATAGATGTTATTTTGTCCAGGTGGGAAAGGGCAGTGTGGAGTGCAATAGAGATTGCATCATCTGTGGATATGTTGGGGCGGTATGCAAATTACAGTGGGTCTAGGGTTTTTGGGATGATGTGAGCCATGACCAGCCTTTCAAACACTTCATGGCTACAGACGTGAGTGCTACGGGTCGGTAGTTATCTAGGCAGGTTACCTTAAGTGTTCTTGGGCACAGGCGGTATGGTGGTCTGCTTAATACATATTGGTATTACAGACTCGGACAGGGAGAGGTTGAAAATGTCAGTGAAGACACTTGCCAGTTGGTCAGCACATGCTCGCAGTACACATCCTGGTAATCCGTCTGGCCTTGTGAATGTTGACCTGTTTTAAGGTCTTACTCACATCGGCTGCAGAGAGTGTGATCACACAGTCTTTCGGAACACCTGGTGCTCTCATGCATGTTTCAGTGTTATTTGCCTCGAAGCGAGCATAGAAGTAGTTTAGCTCATCTGGTAGGCTTGTGTCACTGGGCAGCTCTCGGCTATGCTTCCCTTTGTAGTGTAATGGTTTGCAAGCCCTGCCACATCCGACGAGCGTCAGAGCCGGTGGAGTAAGATTTGATCTTAGTCCTGTATCGACACTTTATTCTACAGCACAAAGGCAAAGTCATGTCTCAAGTGTAAAACTAATATTACTCAATCCATGCTTTTTGGGAATGGTAAGCTCACCTGTTTGATGGTTCGTCAGAGGACGAAGCGGGATTTCTTATAAGCTTCCGGGTTAGAGTCCCGCTCCTTGAAAGCGGCAGCTCTAGCCTTTAGCTCAGTGCGGATGCTGCCTTGTAACCCATGGCTTCTGGTTGGGGAATGTGGGTGATTCTGCAACTACGGGCACTTCCATGTCCTCGGGTCAATTTTGGGGATTTTATAAAAAAAAAATAATAATAATAATTGTATGTTAAGTTCACACTGGAATCACCCCATACTTTTTTAAACACCTCTCTATCAAGTATTTTAGCTACTTTTCAGATGCATTTTAAACCTCAATTTCACTATTTTGCCCTCGTCCCTGAACCAGACTTTTAAATTTCTACTATGTTTTCCTATGAGAAAACATTAATAATTACACATTATATAATGTCATGTTCTACAGAAAGAGTCAATTAAATAAAATCTATATTTATTGTGAGTATGCCCTTTATATTGTTTTTTACACAAAATATACCTGTTCTTTGGGAGTGATGTCATTTCCACCACCGAGGCCAAATTCCTCATTAATAAAGTTAAGAGAATGTTAATTTAATTTCCATGGAAACATATTGTGACACTAAAGCACATGGCTGCAGTGGACAGTTGTTCCAGATGTGATGTCCAGAAGTTGAGGTAAATATTGCTTTTGTGGAGAATATTTTAATTATCAGTCATTACCAAACAGGCTATAATTTCTTTAATTTGAGGTAGAACTTTTTTTTTCAAAATATATTTTATGTATTTAGTGTAAACAATATGCAAGCTGTAATACTAATCAAAGCATGCTAAGCTGTCTGTCAATTTTCTCCAGAAACTGTGGAAATGTCATTTGCATCACAGTCATTTCCATCACAAACGTAAATGTGGTGGAAATTACAGAAAGTGGTGGAAATTACACAAATCCACTATCTTATTCGTTTATACTTACCTTTTTTTATTTTTTTTAACTTTAGGCTTATTTAATCATGTTTTAAATTAATTGAATCTAGAAAATGCTCTAAGGGGTGCACAAGTTGAAAGTTAGTAGTATTTGTCTTTATTTTTAGAAGATGCCACATAAAACAGCACAGAGGTCACAGACATATAGAAACAAAATAAATATAATATAATATAATAAATAAAAATACGATACCAGGAATATCTGCAAAAAGACAGGGAGAGATACTGGAAGAGAAGAGAGAAGAGAAGGGAGAAGCTAAATGTATCGCTGAGCTTACAAAGCGAGAACCAAGAAACAAGAGATGGCAATGGAAATGTAACCAACTGAATAGAATACAGACTTTAAAGAGAACAGTTTCATGGAGATCTACCTATCAATCAACACACCCCCTCAGTCACCAGATGACTTGCAGCCAGAACATGAGGCTCCCCATACAGTGGGGAGAACAAGTATTTGATACACTGCCGATTTTGCAGGTTTTCCTACTTACAAAGCATGTAGTGGTCTGTAGTTTTTTATCATAGGTACACTTCAACTGTGAGAGACGGAATCTAAAACAAAAATCCAGAAAATCACATTGTATGATTTTTAAGTAATTCATTTGCATTTTATTGCATGGCATAAGTATTTGATCACCTACCAACCAGTAAGAATTCCGGCTCTCACAGACCTGTTAGTTTTTCTTGAAGAGGCCTTCCTGTTCTCCACTCATTACTTGTATTAACTGCACCTGTTTGAACTCGTTATCTGTATAAAAGACACCTGTCCACACACTCAATGAAACAGACTCCAACCTCTCCACAATGGCCAAGACCAGAGAGCTGTGTAAGGACATCAGAGATAAAATTGTAGACCTGCACAAGGCTGGGATGGGCTACAGGACAATATGCAAGCAGCTTGGTGAGAAGGCAACAACTGTTGGCACAATTATTAGAAAATGGAAGAAGTTCAAGATGACGGTCAATCACCCTCGGTCTGGGGCTCCCTGCAAGATCTCACCTCGTGGGGCATCAATGATCATGAGGAAGGTGAGGGATCAGCCCAGAACTACACGGCAGGACCTGGTCAATGACCTGAAGAGAGCTGGGACCACAGTCTCAAAGAAAACCATTAGTAACACACTACGCCGTTATGGATTAAAATCCTGCAGCGCACGCAAGGTCCCCCTGCTCAAGTCAGCGCATGTCCAGGCCCGTCTGAAGTTTGCCAATGACCATCTGGATGGTCCAGAGGAGGAATGGGAGAAGGTCAGGTGGTCTGATGAGACAAAAATAGAGCTTTTTGGTCTAAACCCCACTCGCCGTGTTTGGAGGAAGAAGAAGGATGAGTACAACCCCAAGAACACCATCCCAACCGTGAAGCATGGAGGTGGAAACAACATTCTTTGGGGGTGCTTTTCTACAAAGGGGACAGGACGACTGCACTGTATTGAGGGGAGGATGGATGGTGCCATGTATCGCGAGATCTTGGCCAACAACCTCATTCCCTGTAATGATCTCTGTAATTGCAAACAAAGGTTTCTGTACCAAATATTAAGTTCTGATCTCTGTAATTGCAAACAAAGGTTTCTGTACCAAATATTAAGTTCTGCTTTTCTGATGTATCAAATACTTATGTCATGCAATAAAATGCAAATGAATTACTTAAAAATCATACCACGTGATTTTCTGGATTTTTGTTTTAGATTCCGTCTCTCACAGTTGAAGTGTACCTATGATAAGAATTACAGACCTCTACATGCTTTGTAAGTAGGAAAACCTGCAAAATCGGCAGTGTATCAAATACTTGTTCTCCCCACTGTACCTATGACAAATGTCAAATATGACAATGCTTTACGGAAAGCTGAGAAATACAAAAAAAAAGGTTTGATCGACTGATGAACAAAATGAAGAGACAAGATTCCCCAAAGACAAGGTCAAAACAGCAAATGAAGGGAACTCCGAAGAACTTGAGAAGGATTTTATTGTTTCAAAATGCCATCATTGCAGAGTTAAAACAAAAGTATAAAAAATGTGCAGAGCCAAGGACGAACAAGTGGCTTCAAAAATGCTCAGAGGCAACATCCTGAGAAAGTATGGCCTGGTCAAAGTCGCAAACAGAGAATTAGGATTTTCAGCGAAGGCAA
This sequence comes from Oncorhynchus nerka, assembly GCF_034236695.1. NCBI lineage: Eukaryota > Metazoa > Chordata > Actinopteri > Salmoniformes > Salmonidae > Oncorhynchus > Oncorhynchus nerka. The sequence goes on from NC_088403.1 coordinate 37,397,244, forward strand.
TGAGGGCAAATGAAAACAGGCCATCAAGTCTTCAATATTCCAGGAAGAATCATTGTAACAGAATTAGCACTGCCACAGAAGAGAAAACCACTAGATTCTGTGAATGTGATGACAATAGTGGAGCAACAACAGTGAAAAAGGACACACTAACAAGGAACAAGAAGAAAAAGCAGAAGCACTTCTTGAATGGCACAATTTAGAACCTTATTCAGAAGTTTAAGAGGAAATATTCAGAAATTCAAATTTCCTACTGTGAATTCTGCAAAAGACACCCATTTTGGGTTGTCAAGCCAACAATCTAGGATAGGGACACATGTCTCTGCAAAACCCACGCCAACCTCCAGTTCATGGAGGAGAAACTACAGTATCACAAAGTGATCAGCTGCAGCAACATTGAGAAACTTATTGAGTCTTTGTGCTGTGAGAAACTGAAGAAAGAGTGCATATATAGAGAGTAGAGGTCGACCGATTAATCGTAATGGCCGATTAATTAGGGCTGATTTCAAGTTTTCCGAACAATCGGAAATCAGTATTTTTGGACGCCGATTTTGCAGATTTTTTATTTTTATTTTTTACAACTTTATTTAACGAGGCAAGTCGGTTAAGAACACATTCTTATTTTCAATGATGGCCTAGGAATGGTGGGTTAACTGCCTTGTTCAGGGGCACAACGACATATTTTGCCTGCCTGTTAACGCGAACGCAGTAAGAAGCCAAGGTAAGTTGCTAGCTAGCATTAAACTTATCTTATAAAAAACAATCAATCAATCATAATCACTAGTTAAACTAGTAATATCATCAACCATGTGTAGTTATCTAGTGTGTCCTGCGTTGCATATAATCGATGCGGTACGCATTCGCGAAAAAGGACTGTCGTTGCTCCAACGTATACCTAACCATAAACAACAATGCTTTTCTTAAAATCAATACACAGAAGTATATCTTTTTAAACCTGCATATTTAGCTAAAAGAATGGTTAGCAGGCAATATAAACCAGGTGAAAGTGTGTCACTTCTCTTGCGTTCATTGCTCGCAGAGTCAGGGTATATGCAACAGTTTGGGGGGCCTGGCTCATTGCGAACTAATTTGCCAGACTTTTACGTAATTATGACATAACATTGAAGGTTGTTGTCACGCCTTGGTCTTAGTATTTTGTGTTTTCTTTAGTTATTTGGTCAGGCCAGGGTGTGACATGGGTTTATTGTGTTGTCGTATTGGGGTTTTAGTAGGTATTGGGATTGTGGCTGAGTAGGGGTGTCTAGCATAGGCTATGGCTGCCTGAGGCGGTTCTCAATCAGAGTCAGGTGATTCTCATTGTCTCTGATTGGGAACCATATTTAGGTAGCCTGGGTTTCACTGTGTGTTTTGTGGGTGATTGTTCCTGTCTCTGTGTTAGTAGTTTTCACCAGATAGGCTGTATAGGTTTTCACATTCCGTTTGTTGTTTTTGTATTGTTCGTGTTTTTTCTTTATTAAAGATGTATCGAACTAACCACGCTGCATTTTGGTCCGACTCTCCTTCGACGGAAGAAAGCCGTTACAGTTGTGCAATGTAACAGCAATATTTAGACTTAGGGATGCCATCCGTTAGATAAAATACGGAAAGGTTCCGTATTTCACTGAAAGAATACATGTTTTGTTTTCGAAATGATAGTTTCCGGATTCGACCATATTAATGACCTAAGGCTCGTATTTCTGTGTGTTATTATGTTATAATTATGTCTATGATTTGATAGAGCAGTCTGACTGAGCGATGGTAGGCACCAGCAGGCTCGCAAGCATGAATCAAACAGCACTTTCATGCATTTTGCCAGCAGCTCTTCGCAATGCTTCAAGCATTGCACTGTTATGACTGCAAGCCTATCAACTCCCGAGATTATGATGGTGTAACCGATGTGAAATGGCTAGCTAGTTAGCGGGGTGCGCGCTAATAGCGTTTCAAACGTCACTCGCTCTGAGACTTGGAGTAGTTGTTCCCCTTGCTCTGCATGGGTAACGCTGCTTCGAGGGTGGCTGTTGTCGATGTGTTCCTGGTTCGAGCCCAGGTAGGAGCGAGGAGAGGGACGGAAGCTATACTCTTACACTGGCAATACTAAAGTGCCTATAAGAACATCCAATAGTCAAAGGTAAATGAAATACAAATGTTATAGAGAGAGATAGTTCTATAATTCCTATAATAACTACAACATAAAACTTCTTACCTGGGAATATTGAAGACTCATGTTAAAAGGAACCACCGGCTTTCCTATGTTCTCATGTTCTGAGCAAGGAACTTAAACGTTAGCTTTTTTACATGGCACATATTGCACTTTTACTTCTCCAACACTTTGTTTTTGAACATGTTTCATTATTTCTTTGAGGCTAAATTTATTTGATTGATGTATTATATTAAGTTAAAATAAGTGTTCATTCAGTATTGTTGTAATTGTCATTATTACAAACAAAAAAAATATTTTTTTGCCTGATTTAATCGGTAGCTGCTTTTTTTGGTCCTCCAATAATCTGTATCGGCGTTGAAAAATCATAATCGGTCAACCTCTAATAGAGAGTGCTGTAACGGTTCTCTACTTCCTCTTCCTCTGAAGAAGAGTTGTAGTAGGGATCGGACCAAGACGCAGCGTAGTTATCATTCATGGTTCTTTTAATAACGAAAACTATACATGAAATAGACTACAAAACAAGCAACATGAAACCCCGAAACAGTCCCGTGTGATACAAACACTGACACAGGAGACAACCACCCACAAAACCCAACACAAAACAGGCTACCTAAATATGGTTCCCAATCAGAGACAATGACTAACACCTGCCTCTGATTGAGAACCATATCAGGCCAAACATAGAAATAGACAAACCAGACACACAACATAGAATGCCCACCCAGCTCACGTCCTGACCAACACTAAAACAAGGAAAACACACAAGAACGATGGTCAGAGCGTGACAAGTGCTCACTTTGCAAAGCAAAAGAGCTTAAAACATCTGACTTTGATGCTGGTTAGCAGACATGGTGGTTTGAGTGGGAAAACAAAGTTATAGAGAGAGAGAGAGAGAGAGAGAGAGAAGAAAAACAGAGGGAAGAAAAACAGAGGGAAACATGGAGTAGTTCACTATACATTTGACTGTAAAAGAAAACCTGTGTGGCACACTGCAGATTCTATTGGAGAACTTCCCCAAAGGATTGAAAGAGAAGTTGGGGAAACACGTGTACAACATTCCACACCAATACTCCAAACTGAGAGAATTAAGAGAATCTGGGGAAAGAGGAGATCATTGTGCATATTGACTTTGCAGAGAACTACCTGTGTAAATATACCAGCGAAATCCAGGCAGTTCACTTTGGTGACTGTCACAAGCAGGTGACCCTCCACACCTGTGTTGGATATACCACAAATGATAGTTTCACTTTGCTCACTGAACTCTTCTATGCGGCGTGACCCCTTTGTTATCTGGGCCCATCTCTCAAAAACATTGGTCCACTTCCTTGAACTCTGCCCATCGGCTACTGCTGTACACTTTGTGAGTGATGGGCCTATACAACCCAGTATAGGTCTGAAATGTTTAACAACGGTTGTTGTTCAAAATGTTTGCAATAAAATATTGTTTTCATATGTTTATTTTTTAATATATTTTGTTACATAATGTCATTTCCATCACACCTTGTCATTTCCACCACACCTTGTCATTTCCATCACAACCCATATTTTGAGGTAAATTAGTATATTATGTATAATTTACATACATTTATTTGTTTTAGATAGGGAAATAATATGGTTGTTATCACAATCTTACAAAAAGTTTGGGTGGAAATATCTTATTTTTCATGATAAATGTTTTCACCTGTCACCAAGGCAAGTTTATACATTCAGGCTTCGTGTTGAATTATTAATATTAGGAAAAGCTTAAAAATCACTTTAAATAATGTTCAATACAAAGTTCATGTACAAATTTATAAGAAATCCGTTATAAATTAATTGTATGATATTTCATTTTGAACTAAAATTGATGTTTAATGACGTGATGGAAATTACATTTGTCTATGGCTGTCTGGGGAAAAATGACAAAAATATATAAATTCCTGAATAGTACGATAGCAGACATGATAAGATATAGGTTCTAGACAAATCAAAGACAAGTACAATACTGATAAAATGGTGTTAGAATAAGTTTTAATTTCACGGACAAAGTGCCCGAAGTTGCATAATCACCCATGTACGTACGGTCACTGTGGGGACGACGTCATCAATCCACTAATTGATGAAGCCACTGATGTGGCATACTCCTCAATGCCATCGGAGGAATCCCAGAACATATTCCAGTCTGTGCTAACAAAACAGTCCTGTAGTTTAGCATCTGCTTCATCTGACCACTTTTTTATTGATCTAGTCACTGGTACTTTCTGCTTTAATTTTTGCTTGTAAGCAGGAATCAGGGGGATAGAATTATGGTCAGATTTGTCAAATGGAGGGCGAGGGAGAGCTTTTTTTGCATCTCTGTGTGTGGAGAATAGGTGGTCCAGAGTTCTTTTTCCTCTGGTTGCACATTTAACATGCTTATAGAAAATATTCAACCATTTTAAGGTTTACGATCCTCTACCGCTTTGATCTATTTCCTATATACATTTGATTTTCAGGGTATAGAACTCTCACAAATGGGTGCAACAAATATTGCCACTTACAAGGCACGCTTTCAAATATGTTAATTAGACAATGATTCTTTCTTCTCCCACAATATTGCTCCACAATTAACCATAATGCAGTGGTGGAAAAAGTACCAATTGTCATGCTTGAGTAAAATTAAAGGTACCTTATTTTAATAGAAAATAACTAAAGTAAAAGTGAATGTCACCCAGTAAAATACTACTTGAGTAAAAGTCTAAAAGTTTTAAATATACTTAAGTATTAAAAGTAAAAGTAGAAATAATTTCAAATTGCTTATATAAAGCAAACCAGATGGCATAGTTTTCTTGTTCTTTTTTAAATTTACGGATAGCTAGGGACATGCTCCAACACTCAGACATCATCTACAAACAAAGTATGTGTTTAGTGAGTCTGCCAGATCAGAGGCAGTAGGGATGACCAGGGATATTCTCTTGATAAATGTGTGAATTAGGAAATGTTCTTTTCCTGCTAAGCATTCAAAATTCAACGAGTACTTTTGGGTGTCAGGGTGTAAAAAGTACAGTTTTCTTCAGGAATGTAGTGAAGTAAAAGTTGCCCAAAAATACAAATAGTAAAGTAAAGTACAGACACCCCCCAAAAAACTACTTATGTAGTACTTTCAAGTATTTTTACTTAAGGACTTTGCACCACTGCCATAATGTACAGTTTGCTGCACTAAATATACAGCAAAACAACACTTTATTGTTGAGATGTATTAAAAATAAAATATATAATTAAATAGTGAATATTTTATTAAATAGTGAATATTTTATTAAATAAATCACAGCATACCAACTAATATATGGTGTTTCATATCACTTGAACTTTTAACAAAGGCTTCTAACCTAAAATAAAAAAAAAAGATCAAAAGGACATGGCTAGCTAATCAAACATTAAAGGTTTGTGACTTGCTGCCACTGATCTGTCAGCTAAATAAATAAAATTGTTTGGTAACCACTACCACATACATATTACTTAAATTGGTACAGCACTCTCACTAACAGGTGCAACAAATATAGCCTCTTACAAGACATCTAAAAAATATGTTAATGCATGAGAAACAACAATACCATGCACCCACTAGTGTGCTCCTAAAATGCAGTATGGTACAGTATTCTGAATTACAGTAAATGGCCAGTAAGTTAAACTAGAGTTTTAGGACAAGGTTAGGGGAGTTTCTAAAATAGAGTATATTACTATATTCTGTGGGGGTACAGCATTATAACTCATGAGTGCAACAAATATACAGTAGCCTCTTACAAGGCACACCTTAAAATATATTAATGAGCCAGTGACTCTTTCCCCACCTACAACATTTTCCCACAGTGCACCATATATAATACTGTAAAACACATTTAATGTATTTTACTGTGCATTCTACAATGTTTAACTGTTTAAATTACAGAAAGGTCTTACAGTGTGCTTGTCACGTTCTGACCTTTATTTCCTTTGTTTTGTACTTATTTAGTATGGTCAGGGCGTGAGTTGGGTGGGCAGTCTGATTTTCTATGATTTGGGGATTTCTATGTTTCGGCCTAGTATGGTTCTCAATCAGAGGCAGGTGTCATTAGTTGTCTCTGATTGAGAATCATACTTAGGTAGCCTGGGTTGCACTGTTTGTTTGTGGGTGATTGTCTATGTTAGTGGCTTGTGTCAGCACAGGTCTCATTTGGAGCTTCACGGTCGTCATTGGTTTATTGTTTTTGTATAGTGTTGCAGTGTTCAGTGTTCTCTTTATTAAAAATCACTATGAACACATACCATGCCGCATTTTGGTCCTCTGATCCTTCTCGTCTCTCCTCTTCAGATGAAGAGGAGGAAGACCGTGACAGTGCTGTTAAACAAATGTATGGTATTTTACTGTGCATTCTCTGGTAATCTACTGCATTCACTTTATACAGTACTGTTGATTAATACAGTAAGTTACTGATTAAAAAAACCAGTGTAGTTAAGGCATTTGTACAGTATATGTAGTAATGTGTATTACATTCCCCAGCAAAAATGTAGCTCAAACAGAAGAGGGAACTAACAAAGAGTCACGGACCAATAACCAACATGAAACAGGTTGGGTTTTAGGAGGAGTTCTGAAAGACACTGATGGGGGTGTCCACTGAAAGTTGACTAGCAACAACTGGAACCTAAAAGATACCCACCATGAGCGCCCACTAAATTTGTCCAAGAAGGGGCGAACAAAAGAAAAACCCACACCAAACTTAGAGACAGGAAGCAAACCAAAAAAATTGAACAAAACAAAATCAGATAAAGAATTGTTTGTCTAGAACGTGCTACCTGAAATCATAAATGGGAAACCCAAAGCCTCTAACGTGTAAGTCTTTAATGTCTATTTTCATGTATTAAAATGTAAATTGTAAATTATTTTTACCTGTAATGTTTTTTTGTTATATGTTGGACCCACGGAAGACTAGATGTCGCCATTGATGTTGGCTAATAGGGATGCCAATAAAATCTCATATCTAAACTGGCAGGAGGGTCCAGGCGACTTTAACACTCCGAGCTGCCAGATAAGCTACCAGTGCCGAAAAGGACAGGGGATCGCCAGTGGAGGGTAACCATAGCCTTGGTCACCAATGGCTTTTTGGCTCAGGCTTGGTGTGAGAGTTGGGGAAGGGTGTCTGTTTTGTGCAATAACAGAGACTGTTCATTGTGTATTTGTTCTGTGAGTGCCAGGGTATTTTCATAATGCTGTCTCTGGTAGACTGTCTGTGTGTGTGTGAGGGTGTACCTCTCTGTGGGGTATTCAGATAGTTTTGTATACTTTTTTTGTTTGGCCAGGCCAAGTTGGCTGTATGGCTAACAAGAAAGATCTGGGTCAGAGGGAGGTGGTAATATGTACGGCTGGAGAGGATGTTTGGACTGTGGTGCCCGATTGTGTATTGAACTGTGTTATTCTGTAAGGTGTATTGTGATTGTGTAGAGATTGTGGTGGCACGCAATGCATTTTTAGGGTGCTGGAGGGGTAAAATTGTGTTTTTAGTGTAATGAGGATATCTCAAAGTTTTAAAAATAATTTTTTGCTCTCTCTCTTTATCCTTCTCTTTTCTACCATATTTTCCAGAGGCACAATCCAAAACGAGTACTGTCCTCCTAGACAGTAGATGACAGAACCTTTAAGCCCAGACAGATACTGGCCTATCTTATCCACCCACCTCCTCTCGCAGTCCTCTTTAGGTATAGTCTTCATAACAATGAGACACACACCCTCACACCCTCACACACACCCACACAACCAGTCAGTCAGGTTTATATTCACACCACCACATTAATCAAATGAAATGCTTCAGTCTAGATCTATTAGCAGTGTTACAGCAGCAGTTACACAGTTGGCTCAGAGACATGCCAATAGCCGCTTTCACAATATTTTGTATGGCTGTTAGAATCTCTTTTCTGCCTCATTCATCATCAGTTAAAGCCTGGAAAACGCCACCGAGCTATTGGGGCAGAAGAGAGAGAAATAGAACGATGTGTGCATGCGTGTGTGTGCATACTGTACATGTGTTTGCATGTGTGAGGACACTTCAGCTCATTCTCTCAGGCTCTCTTCAATCAGAATCACACTGACAAGTGTCCACATGAATAGGACATTTGTTTGAATGAGATTGTTCATAATTGTCTCAATCATGAAGATAATGAGTGTTTGGTAGAATCAGAAATGTGCATTTTCCTCGTATACAGTAGTTTCTATAAAGACAGATATAGTGACATTAGGGGGTTGGGGTCAATTCCATTTCAATTCAGTCAATTCAGCAAGTGAAATGGAATTGAACCCAACATCGCAACCTGGAATTGGGTGTAGATGTAACGTATTAAATGTACATTTGTCTCCCTCCATTTAGTATATGTTACGTTTCATATGGTATGTATTCATTTGTGGATGTCCATCATCCATTTTAACTACAATTAGTATAATATGTTACGAATTTGCAATAATCCTGATATGTAACACATTCCAGGTAAATACCTATGTAATCATTACAGCAACATAGCTTATTATATAATTACACTAATTTGCTGGCAACTGTGCTGCCAGTATAATGCTGTAAATGTACAGTACAGCATGTAACTGTAATCAGTTTTGTGGTACCAATGCTCTTACTGTAATCTTTTTACAGCAATTGTAATGAATGAATGAGTTTGGCTGCTAGGTACTGTATTTTCATATTACAGCATATCAAATATATTAGTATTTTGTCTTTCATATCACTTGCATTTCTAGAAGCCATAAGAAAAGCTTCCAAACTATAGCGCAAACCAGCGACACTGCAAATACTCAACCATTAAAGGTTTTAGGCTTGCTGCCACTCTAATCTGTCCCCTACACATATTGAATTGTTGGTGCACTACCACATATCAGTTAAATTGGTACAGCACTCTCACTCATGGTTCAAGGAATGCCTCAAAATATGTTAATGAGCCAGAAACAACAATACCACGCACCCACTAGTGGTCAAATGGTTTTTGTCACTCCAAAAATATGGTAGGGAGTGGAATTACAGTGTCATTTGAAATACAGCAATTCGTTACAGTAATGTACTGTTAACCGAAAGATTCATTGGAATTTACTGTATCATTTAACAGTTATGCCTAAAATCAGAGAGCCTTACGATTTATGGTAATTTTATGTAAATAATGGATACGGTACATTGCTATTAGTTTTATATAATACTGTAAAAACGGACAGATTTTTAGAAGTGTATGTAACCTAAGAGGAGCATAATTACAACATTAATTCAAATCCTGTGTGCCTATGTGTGTGGGAGAGTGTTGGGGGAGAGAGAGATAAAGAGAGAAGGCAATTGAGTTAAAATTGGTATTGGGTACAATCCTATATCTATGATCAGAGGAAAATCTACTTGAAAGATGATAGGGGTCAAATATGAGTATAAACACCAGTAGCAGAAGAGATTAATATGATTTTTTCAATATATACTCACATGTATGCAAGTCTCAAGCTGTGTTCCTAGGTAAGGATAGAACCCTGGGGAGAAGCTATCTATCCTGTAGCCCAGAGAGACCATAAAAACCAGAGCGACTACCCACTGCAGCCTACAGGGACCTCACCCCCTATTTGAGTCAGGGAGATCTGGGGCGTGTTTGATACATCACTGCTAATCATGTAGAGCCAGGGATGCTAAATGTGTGTTTGAGGTTGGAATCTGTCTCTGGGCTTTGAGAGGTGCATGTGGAAGATGAGAGGTGGAGGAGGATGAATGCTGTACATTACATGCTATTCCCTGGTGGCGTCCATGTTGGATAAGAAACCTCTCTGGATGCTCTTCTCTCAGGGAAAGTTGCATCGATACATACTGGAGGGTTTTGATTTGATGTTCCACTTTAAATGAATGATTGTTGATACAGTCTATGAATAGATATATTATATATTGGAGGTTATAGCATAAGTACACACCTTCAAATCAAATAAAAATCGAATTGTATTAGTCAAATGCGCCGAATACAATAGGTGTAAACCGTACAGTGAAATGCCTACTTATGAGCCCCTAACCAACAATGCAGTTTAAAAAAATATGGATAAGAATAATAAATAAAAGTAACAAGTAAAGAGCAGCAGTAAAATAACAATAGTGAGACTATATACAGGGGGGGTACCGGTACAGAGTCAATGTGTGGGGGCACCGGTTAGTTGCGGTAATAGGTACATGTAGGTAGAGTTTTTAAAGTGACTATGCATAGATGATAACAACAGAGAGTATCAAAGGTGTAAAAGAGAGAGGGGGGGGGGCAATGCAAATAGCCTGGGTAGCCTTTAGATTAGGTGTTCTGCAGTCTGTTGTGTGTTTTAAAGTCACTGCAGTATGGAGCCAGTGTGTAGAAAATAGAGTATGCAGTATGCGATTATAATACATTAAAGTAAAATGCCTATATGTCAGCATTGTGACATTGTGTAATAAAGCTATTAACACAAGATTACACCAAAGGGTCCATTTGTTTTGTTGTATTTATTGCATAATTGATAATAAGAAATTATATTTAAATGTCAATTTCCCTATTATCAATGATCTAACATTGCGTTCTAACATTCATCATGTAATACATCAACAGACCAACTGGAGTCACCGACTGTACCGTATATGCAAAATGTTGAAGTATGGCTGGCCATTCTCCCTTCCACTAGACTAGAAAATGAGTAGAGTCCTGACCTTCTCTGTTTTCCACACACTGGCTCCATACTGCAGTGACTTGAAAACACACAAAAGACTGTGGATATCAGCTGGGGAGTAAACAGAGAACTGAAAGGTCACTTCATACAGGTGCTAACAATATTTAAAAAATGTAACACAGGCTGCTGTGAGACTTCATCTTCTAAAGAGGAGCTATTTTCTTCCTCGTGGGCCTGTGCTTGTGTTTGTTTGTACGGTGTGTACAGTGTGTGCGCGCCTTCCCGACGCCTGTGTGTGTGAGGGTGTGTGTGCGTGCGTGCTGACCTCTGACCCTTAAAGAGACTCAGCATTTGGGTTTGATGCTCTCAGCGATGCCCTAACCCGGGGCATGCACTGCCAGGTCTCTCTGTGCTGAAGGTAATTGGATAGCTCTGTCTCTCTCTAAGTGAGAAGGGGACATGGAGCCAGAGCAAGGTGGACAAACCTTACTTTACTTTACCTTACTTTTGCCTTACTGCTACTGTACCTTCAGCGGCGACTAGAGCTCTTTGTTATGCACTCTAATGACTAGATATGCTATGTTTTACAACAACACACCGAATGCTCACCAGACTGAGGTTGAATGTGTGGAAGGTCATGATATTTAAGCTTGTTGAAGGATGTTTTTATGTTGTGTTTGTTGTTGTAGTCGTGCTAATCTTCTGTTGAGCTTTTTCATTATGTATTTATTTAGATTCAAGTGAAAGTATATATGTTTCTCTTTTTTTGGCAGAGCTCACCATCTTTTCTGCTGTCAGACTCCTCAGTCTTTTGGACTTTTCTTTTATGTGGGATTTCAAAGAAAAGGTTCAAGTATGGGCACACTAATGTAGTGATGGCATTCATACTCTTAATCCAATATGGATTTATTATTAGACCAATATTCCCCAGCTATGTTCTTTCACACCAGTGCTATGCTCCTGTATTTCCACTTTTACTTTTAGAAAATAGCTGCAAAAAAAATGTCACAGTCTTTCCTCCTATCTGTACAAATTCACCTCCTCCCAGAGCGCAGTCCTCCAGGCGTTTTATTATTTAATGGATACAGGCAGCGCTGGGCTGGAACAGATCAACTCAGCCAATTGTGATAAGAATCCTGTGGGACACAACCAACATTTAAATTCTCTGTGTTTTTCGAAGGTGGTGTTCTGTGTAGCCATGGGCGGTATACCGTATATAACGTACACCTGTGTATTTGGAAATAGCCACAAAGATTTTTCAATACCGTCAATACCTTTTGAAATTATTTTATTTGAAGTTTTTCAATTACATTTCAATATTTTTTAGTTACTTGTTAAGTAAATACCTGCAGTCAAATTTTGCAATATGTTATGAGATAAAGCAGATTGCATTCTTAATTTAATCTGTCACATTATTTTACATTATGAAGCTTTTAAAATTGAAAGTTTTTTTTGTTGCAACAATAGAGTGCAACTGTTCCTTCACAGAAAATAATTTAACGTAACACATTTGGCAGAATATAGCTTCATTTTCATCAGATGACAACAGAAGTGCAACACTATTTGGCTGGCAGCCACACAAGTGAAGAAGCTTACAATACAAAACCACTGTATTCTTTGCAAAAAAAGATGAATGGCCATCTTACTTCTAATGTTTATCATAGAATGTAGCCAGCTACATTTCCTAATGTTTTGTTTAAAGTTAATCTAGCATTTTATAAGAGAAAAGTAGGCTACAAAGAGAAAAGTATGGGAGAATTGAAGCTAGACATCAGTCAGCCCTGTCTGCGCTGTCTGCTGATAAAATGCCCTTTGTGATTTTTCATCAGTGGAGAAGTGCAACTGAAGCAGAAAATTAGTCTGATGCCATGCAGAAATTACATGTGAGCATATTTAGCCAGCAGCCTCCATGGAAATTCGCTATTACTTGTGCTCATTTTCTTAGCATTCTGGTAATAGACGCCCAATGGGCTTTTTATAATTCATTTTTTGGCACCCCATTGTGTGCTAAGCCACTAATACAGTACATTCAGGGATGAGAGAAGGACGGTATGATGTTATGGATATCTGGATACCGCCCAACCCTAGTTCTGTGCTTCCCTTTATGTACTGCAGATGAATCCGCTAAATATGTCAGTTACACGCTGAGTACAATCTACAAACTCCCATAATACTGTACAAGAGCGCCAGGACCAGTGGAAGAAAAATTGCCCTATAACATCAAAGATCCACCACCATAGGTATGGGGAAAGTAGGTATGGGGAAAGACCATAGTAACACTGCAAAAAGAATAGAAATCATGGTGAATAGCAATCTAACACAGGATGCATTCGAAATAGCAATAGCCTTAAATTCCTACTTTATTGACTCTGTCAGGGTACTGACACAGAACCCCTCCACTGGTTTCTTGGGCTCAGTGCTAGTAAATGATGCTAGTAAATGATGTCAACCTGTCTTCATCATAAGGGAGGTTTCTGAGTCAAAGGTGAACAAGGTGATTAGCTCACTAAAGAACTCTAAAGCCAAAGATGTGTTTGGGCCGGACTCTACCTTTCTTAAAAACTACAAAGTAACTCATTGGCCCAATTACTAAGGTCACCAACACATCTATTGGTCTCGGGGTGTTTCCAAGGGTATGGAAGTTGGCCATAATAACGGCCATCTTTAAATCAGGCGACCCTGCTGACGTGAGTAACTACAGGCCCATTAGTATTGTCACGTTCTGACCTTAGTTCCTTTGTTTTGTCTTTGTTTTAGTATGGTCAGGGCATGAGTTGGGGTGGGCAGTCTATGTTCCTTTTTCTATAATTTGGGATTCTGTGTTTGGCCTGGTATGGTTTTCAATCAGAGGCAGCTGTCAATCGTTGTCCCTGATTGAGAACCATACTTAGGTAGCCTGTTTTCACCCTTTAGTTGTGGGTGATTCTTTTCCTGTTTAGTGTTTTTTTTGTCATTCACCTTACGTGACTGGTCGTTAATTGTTTTGTTCAAGTGTTCTATTACTTAATTAAAAGATATGAACACCTTCTTCCACCGACAACCGTTACAAGTATACTACTTGTATAGGTTGTTGAAAAGTGTGTAGCAGAACAACTGATTGCCCACCTCAACAACAGCCCCTTCACATTACACTCCATACAGTTTGGCTTCAGAGCGAAACACTCCACAGAAACGGCCAACTGCTTTCTTCTGGAAAATGTGAAGTCCAAGATGGACAAAGGGGGCGTTGTTGGGGCTGTGTTTCTGGACCTAAAGAAGGCTTTTGATACTGTTAACCATGAGATTCTCATCACAAAATTGTCCAAGTTCAACTTTTCCCCTGATGCCTTGAGATGGATGAAATCATACCTTGTGAAGGCAGAACTGTGTCAGAGTGAGCAATGAGCTGTCACCCACTCTTAGCTATGATGTGGGCGTGCCCCAAGGGTCAATACTGGGGCCCCTCCTGTTCAGCCTGTTCATTAATGATCTGCCTTCTGTCTGTACTGGGTCTGAAGTTCAAATGTATGCAGATGATACAGTGATATATGTGCAGGCAAAGAGCAAACAACAAGCTGCACAAGAACTCACTACTGTAATGGTCCAGGTTACAAAGTGGCTCAGTGACTCATGTTTGCATCTCAATGTGAAAAAAACTGTTTGCATGTTCTTCACAAAGAGGGCAACAGATGCTACTGAGCTAGATGTCTATGTGTTAGGGGAGAAGCTTGATTCCAACTTCTCTTTTAAAAATCATGTGAAAAAGGTAATTCAAATAACCAAATTCAACCTAGTTAATTTCCAATTTATACGAAATTGTTTGACTACAGAGGTAGCAAAACTGTACTTAAAATCTATGATACTCTCCCACTTAACATACTGCTTGACTAGTAGGGCCCAATCTTGCTGTACAACATTAAGACCTATTCAGTCTGTCTACAAACAGGCTCTCAAAGTGCTTGATAGGAAGCCCAATAGCCATCATCACTGTTGCATCCTCAGAAAGCATGAGATCCTGAGTTGGGAAAATCTTGTGCAATATACCGACGCATGTCTTGTATTCAAGATCCTAAATGGCCTGGCTCACCCTCCACTCAGTATTTTTGTTAAACCGAAAACCCAAACATATGGCAGCAGATCAACAAGGTCTGCCATGAGAGGTGACTGTATAGTTCCCTTAAGGAAAAGCACCTTTAGTAAATCCGTTTTCTCTGTGAGAGCTTCCCATGTCTGGAATACACTGCCATCAGACACACATAACTGCACCACATATCACACTTTCACAAAATGCTTGAAGACATGGCGAAGGGTCAATCAGATTTGTCAACATGGTCCCTAGCTGTGTTTTGCCACTTTCCATGTTGTCTGTTGTCTGTAGCTTGTGAGGTGTGGAAACACTTTGTTGCTTTTATGAATTGTGTCTTGCTGCTTTTTGTTCTATGTTGCTATGTCTGTATGCTATATGTCTTGCTTGTCCTATGTTGCTATTAGCTATATTGTAATTGTTTTTAATAACCTGCCCAGGGACTGCGGTTGAAAATTAGCCGGCTGGCTAAAACCGGCACTTTTACTGAAACGTTGATTAATGTGCACTGTCCCTTTAAAAATAAAATAAACTCAGTTTGCTAAATGGCATTGGCACTTGGATTGGAACTGGTTCTTTGATCAGATGAAATTAAAATAGAGCTAGCAGGTTTACTAGATAGCTACAGTAGTTGCCTTGATAACCAAACAAACAGACTTCCCAATTTAGCTAACCAAACCATCAGTCCTAGCTTGGTATTATGAAAATCTAATTCAACAATGCCAATAATGTTTTCAATTTAACGTTTGCTTTCAAAAGCAGCTCAAACATAGAACATGTAAGAATGTACTTTATAGCCATTGAATTATACCATGCATTATATGGACATACTTTACACTCTAAAGTGCCCTTCAAGCCAATCAGAAACCAGTATTTAACAATGCCATGGTATAAAACCAGATATACGGGACAATTGGAAAACATAGGACACCTCACCTTTTCTAAAAGCATTGCACCATGCAGAACGTACAAAGTTACAGAAAGCTAAACCAACATCCACATAAGCCGAAATAGGATAACAAAGAAAAACTTAGCTAGCTAGCAATCATTTGTTTTTGCAGATACATTTTTTTTTTTACAGCACCTGATAACCTAACGACCATGATGAGTGACGGTCCTTTAGCCCATTATCACCCTGCAAACATCATCCTGGCATCATCCTGGCAAAAAATACAAAATGTCACAATAGCTGACATTTTTCTCAATACATTGTAGTCAATGGGAAAATATGAGTGTCATAGGGTTGATGTTTTTCTCAATACTTTGCAGTCAATGGGAAGAGTTAGCAGTGAGTTATTCTCAATAATTTGCGCAAAATTCCATGATGCTATAATTCCATTTAAAGTATCAATCCACTGTCCCATAGCCCAGCCAGGCAATTACATTTAAATTAAGTGTTTGGACTTTATTTTCCTATAACATTATGTTTGGTACAGCAGGGGTTAATATAAGCATGGCTGTGTGCCTATCTGACCTGTGCTACATGTTTTGTTTTTTGCGATCTCCACCATGCCATGCATATGAAAGTAACGAGACTGACAGCTTTGAACCAGGCAGATTTGTTTATCAGGATCATTATAATGGATATATCCAAAGAAATGGCAATATAGAAACGACGGTAAAACAAACAAAAATGCACAAAGTTTGCTGTCATTTCAGCTGTTTGATGTGATCGTGTGGTAGCTTCAGTTAGCTAGCTAGCTAGCAAAGGATAAATAATGTTAGCCTAGCTATCCTCTATAACTATATTATTGACTTGAAAATCAGCTGGGTTTTGCCTATTTATACTATACATTATTTATCAAAACATTATTTGCTAAAGTTCTTGTTGCCTATTCATAAATTATTTATTAAATCATTATTTATTGAAGTTCTTGTCTCTTGTCATCATTGAACCTCTGCAAGCTAGTTAGCTTCTTGTCATGATTTGTTTAGCATAGCAACATGGAATGAATAGAATGAACAATTGGGTAAAAACATCACAAAATAACCCCAAATAACCCTCCCTATATATAGACTACCGGTCAAAAGTTTTAGAGCACCTACTCATTCAAGGGTTTTTCTTTATTTTTTAACTATTATCTACATTGTAGAATAATAGTGAAGACATCAAAACACAGGGAGCTCCCGAGTGGCGCAGCAGTCTAAGGCACTGCATCTCAGTGCTAGAGGTGTCACTACAGACACCCTGGTTTGAATCCAGGCTGTATCACAACCGGTTGTGATTGGGTATCCCATAGGGTGGCCCACAATTGATCCAGCGTCGTCCAGGTTTGGCCGGTGTAGGCCGTCATTGTAAATAAAATGTTGTTCTTAACTGACTTGCCTAGTTAAATAAAACTATGAAATAACACATATGGAATCATGTTGTAACCCTAAACGTTTTTAACAAATCAAAATATATTTTATATTTGAGATTCTTCAAAATAGCCAACCTTGGCCTTGATGAGAGCTTTGCACACACTTGGCATTCTCTCAACCAGCTTCACCTGGAATGTTTTTCCAACAGTCTTGAAGGAGTTCCCACATATGCTGAGCACTTGTTGGCTGCTATTCCTTCATTCTACGATCCAACTCATTCCAAACAATCTCAATTGGGTTGAGGTTGGGTGATGGTGGAGGCCAGGTCATCTGATGCAACACTTAACCACTCTCCTTCTTGGTCAAATAGCCCTTACACAGACTGGAGGTGTGTTGGGTCATTGTCCTTTTGAAAAACAAATGACAGTCCCACTAACCGCAAACCAGATAGGATGGCATATTGCTGCAGAATGCAGTGGTAGCCATGCTGGTTAAGTGTGCCTTGAATTCTAAGTAAATCACTGACAGTGTCACCAGCAAAGCACCCCCACACCATCACACCTCCTCATCCATGCTTCACGGTGGGAACCACACATGTGGAGGTCATCCGTTCAACTGCTCTGCGTCTCACAAAGACACGGCAGTTGGAACCAAAAATCTCAAATTTGGACTAATCAGACCAAATGACAGATTTCCACCGGTCTAATTTTCATTGCTCGTATTTTTTGGCCCAAGCAAGTCTCTTCTTATTATTGGTGTCCTTTAGTAGTGGTTTCTTTGCAACATTTCAACCATGAAGGCATGATTCACGCAGTCTCCTCTGAACAGTTTATGTTGAGATGTGTCTGTTACTTGAAATCTGTGAAGCATTTATTTTTGCTGCAATTTCTGAGTCTGGTGACTCTAATGAACTTATCCTCTGCAACAGAGGTAACTCTGGGTCTTCATTTACAGTCCTCATGTTTCATCATAGCCCTTTATGGTGTTTTGCGACTGCACTTGAAGAAACGTTCAAAGTTCTTGACATTTTCAGAATTGCTTGACCTTCATGTCTTAAAGTAATGATAGACTGTAATTTTTCTTCGCTTATTTGAGCTGTTCTTGACATAATATGGACTTGGTATTTTACCAAATAGGGCTATCTTCTGTATACCACCCCTACCTTGTCATAACACAACAAGCTCAAATGCATTAAGAAAGACAGAAATTCCACAAATACATTTTAACAAGGCACACCTGTTAATTGAAATGCATTCCAGGTGACTACCTCATGAACCTTGTTAAAAGAATGCCAAGAGTGTGCTTGACGCTTTCATCGAGGTAAAGGGTGGCTACTTTGAAGAATGTCAAATATAAACTGTTTTGATTTGTTTAACACTTTTTTGGTTGCTACATGATTCCATATGTGTTATTTCAGAGGTATGATGCCTTCACTATTATTCTACAATGTAAAAAGGAAGAAAAACCTAGAATGAGTAGGTTTGTACAAACTTTTGATGTAGTGAATGTGAAAGTGTGTGGGCATTGTGTACTGTAGATGTGTCAATGTAGTGTGTGTGAGTGAGTGTGTATGTGGTGTGTATACTGTATACAGTGCATTCGGAAAGTATTCAGACCTTTGACTTAAAAAAAAAAAATAGTTACAGCCTTATTCGAAAACAAATTTTCCTCATCAACCTTCACACAATACTGGCTCAAATCTGTCTTATGTAGCAACATTTTAAATTGTGCTTTTTACATTGGATACATTGGATAGACTCAGAGCTACAAAATGATATATCATACACTGCATTTTAGGAACAATGGGAAAGTAATTCTGCTTTGAAAGTTGACAAACTTGTAAATTCACTTTTGAGAAAATGCTCTTTGAATGTTTTGGTACCTGCTGGAGAGCTCTACTTTGTCTCACCCATTCAGCATTGTTCACACCCTCTTAAGCCAGCCCCACCCATCTCTTTAAGGATTCACGTGTGAGGTCATGTGCTAAACAGTGAGTAGTGTAGTTAAGATTAAGACTAAAAGTGATAAAAGTAGTAGCCTACAATAAGGACAAATTCCAGGTAAACAGAAAGTGTCCAGATAAAAATATTTTATAAATATTAGATGACGCCTACCCAGACACATTTGTCTAAATTGATGGGTAATGTGAAAGAAATGCTATAACCCCCAGTCACATATTGCCAAGTGGATGGGTATCTATAGAAGGTGTAAATGGTACAGCCAAATGGTTACTTGCATATAGAAGCAATATCAGAAAAATATAGTGTCAATACAAATAAAATATACAGTATGTACAAGAACAATATCAATAACAATATCAGTGATGGATGAGGTAGTGCATACAATCAGGGGTAAAGTGGCTGAGCAGCAGGATTAAAAAAATAGTAGCAGCAACGTATGGCGTGTGTGTTAGGAGAGAGTCATTTGAATAGAGGCACTGCCGATAGTGCTGATGACTGGTCCGTCCGAACCACGCATGAACAAGGCAATCTATATTCGGAGAGCCTGTTTCTGTCCTGCCCTTGACTTTGGTGCAGGGCGTGTGATGTCCATAGCCTCTTCGTTGCAAAACTCCCTGATCTTCTCATAAGTTTGTCTAGCTGTGTCTAGTCCAGTTGGTGCTTGTACAGGCAGACCATCTATGGGAGGAAGGATGTCAGCGTTGTGCAGCAGCTGCAACCTGGTCCCGACTGAGTCGGAATGCTCCTTGGCAACAATAACACCAGGCTCCAGAGCATCGGAGCTGTAAAACAGGAAATAACAAAATAATTAAGACATTATAACCTTGCACAACATCAATTCACCTCCCAAGTTAAGATAAGAAGAATAACCTCATACAATGCAATGAAAATTATATTCACCTGAAGTGCTGGCACTGCTTGATCTGTGGCAACGGCCTGAAGTACGGAGTCAGGTGTTGTTGCCAGCCATAGCTTTCCACCAGCACTGTACCATCCTCTAGTCCAACCAGCTGTGGGATGTTGACCCCTGTCACAGTGATGTCCTTCACAACACCAGCAATCTCAGACAAAGTGTTAATTCAGGTCTTTCTGAAGCGCTGCTTGATGAGGCCGAAACACCAGTCGGGGGCAAATTTGGTGGCCTGTGATCTGTGGAAGTGAAGGTCCAGACTGTGGTGCAACTTGTGACTGTACGACAGGCACAATACCAGAGGACAAACCTGTTCTTGTTTTGGTCACTGCAGTTATCACAGTTCAGGTCCACATGTGTTTCCCTAACTCCGTAATTGGTGAAGAAATGTTGCATGTAGTTGACTACGCTGCTGCCTTTGCTGGATGACATGCTTTCATCAATGATGTAGTTGACTTGTTGTGGTATAACTTCACAGCAGACACCAAACAAGCTACAATTGAGGGAAGTTAAAAGTAGATGGGACCTGGCTGCATAGGGTCAGAAGGATAGTGCACCTGCAAAAAACAATAGAACATTAAGGTAAGTAAATGAAAAGAAAATTAAACGTGAAACGTAATATAATTTTTTAATGCATCATTATCAGGTAAGTGTCCCTTACCTACAAATGTGAAGAGCATCAGCACTGCATACAGAAACATCAACTTGGAAAGTGGAAGTTAAAATGATAACACACAGCCCGACTGCACGTACCTCTGGAAAATACAGAGATAATGTGAGATCAGTAGAAGTAGCGCCAATCATGTCATCAATTAAATAATCAAAACATATTGTTTATCAAATCGCAAGTTTATCAAGTCACTTGCGCCGAATACAACAGGTGTAGACTTTACAGTGAAATGCTTACTTACCTACTTACAACCAACAATGCAGTTTTAAAAATACCTACAAAAATATGAAATAAACGTAACAAATAATTAAAGAGCATTTCCTGTGGCGGTCCTCATGAGAGCAAGTTTCATCATAGCTCTTGATGGTTTTTGCGACTGCACTTTCTTTACATACAAGTGTTATCATCAATTCCTTGTAGAGACGCCACACTGCTGCTTTTGTCACATTGGATGGCAGCAGCTTTCCACGAAAGTGTTTGTGTCATGGGTGGCTTCCTGGTAACACTATTGCATTATCCTCTCCATAGTTGTTGATGAAGTTCACCACTCGCTGCAAGTCCTCATGGTTCAGGTCTAACCTGTGCTTGCTTGGGCCAGCTCTCTTTTTGATGGAAGGCATTAGACCATTATCCTTGTATGACTGGTGGAGGAGAGTCAGGCGTGTTCTACTGATGCTGAAAGACAAATTCCAGACACAAATATTTTGGCATTATTATACAATAGATAGCCGTAATCACGTTAGACACATCTGGCTAACTTGATGGGTCATGTAATGATCTGCCGAGTGGAGTCTTTTGTTAAGACATGCTAGCTAAACAATGAACCATACTCCTAATCCATAGAGTACTAGCAATACAAACCGATTGTCAAAGCTAGCTAAAGTTAGCCAAATAGATTCAATGTTAGCTAGTTAACATTAGGCTATAACTAACAATGTGAAATGGCGTTCTGAGAACATTGCTACACACAGATCATAAAGATAATGTTAGCTAGCGAGCCAGTCATCTAACGTCAGCTAGCTAACAGTATGCCAGAACTTGCAATGAAAACAACTTTCTGACAAATTAGAACAGTATAATATCTGAAACTGTAGCTAGACTCTTACGTGTATACATGAATGAATGCTTCAAGGCAGACTGCAACCCCTTGCATTAAATAAGACGTCCTGTGTCGTTTCCGTTGCATGGCCCGTTGTTGTGTCAAGTCACTGTAGTTCACACTGTACAATGCCTAAAGAATCATCTTAGGCTTTAGCCCCCACCAAAACTTTGACCATTTCACTCGCCATAGCAGAGCTGGTTAGGGTGTTTCATGTTATCCAGAGTGTTGGTGACTGTAACTGTGCTCCTGGCAACAATTTAATGACACTTTTTTTGCAGATGTTAATTGACACATTCAACCGGTGTTAAACGTTCGTAAATTCATCAGTTATTCTGTGCTCTGGCACAATCAGACGAGAGTGCTCTGAAACAGTTGTTGCAGTGAAGTTCTATTGAAATGGATACTTGCATAGTCAAATCTTTTGTTAAGTTTTAATATGCAATAAAAACAAATTAAGCCACGTTAGACAGGATTACCTACTGACCAGCTCAAATAGACAGAAGCGTGCTATATGGCAGACCAATCCAAACTCATCTCTCGAAATGTCCAGCCCACTTATTATCTCGGCCAATCATGGCTAGCGGGAATGTTGCTCTCTTTTTCTGTGTTTTAAGCAACTAGGCTCAAGCTCACAATTGAACCATTTTATTTGTATTTACAGATGGCATACACATTTGTTATTAAGGCACATGAAAGTTCACATGTCCGAGAAGGTATTTCTGCCCCCAAAAAACATTTTGATAAAAAAAAAAAGAAGTTTTACGTTGAAACGGCTCTCCTGTGAAGTAGTGACCCGCGACATACACCTAGTTTCCTGAAACGGGTCACATTTACTAAAAATAAAAAACTTATTTACATAAGTATTCCGATTTTTTGCTATGAGACTCAAAATAGAGCTCTGGTGCATCTGGTTTCCGTTGATCATCCTTGAGATGTTTCTACAACTTGATTTAAGTCCACCTGTTGTAAATTAAATTGACTTGGAAAGGCACACATCTGCCTCTATAAGGTCCCACAATTGACAGTGCATGTCAGAGCAAAAACCAAGCCATAGGTTGTGGAATTGTCCGTAGAGCTCCGAGACAGGATTGTGTCGAGGCACAGATCTGGGAAAGGGTACCAAAAAATGTTTGCAGCATTGAAGGTCCCCAAGAACACAGTGGCCTTCATCTTTCTTAAATGGAAGAAGTTTTGAACCAACAAGAAAAAGAGGTGACAAAGAACCCGATGGTCACTCTGACAGAGCTCCAGAGTTTCGCTGTGGAGATGGGAGAACCTTCCAGAAGGATAACTATCTCTGCAGCACTCCACCAATCAGGCCTTTATGGTAGTGGCCAGATGGAAGCCCCTCCTCAGTAGAAATCACACGACAGCCCGCTTGGAGTTTGCCAAAAGGCACCTAAGGACTCTCAGACCATAAGAAACACGATTCTGTGGTCTAATTAAACCAAGATGGAACTCTTTGGCCTGAATGCCAAGTGTCACATCTGGAGGAAACCTGGCACCATCCCTACGGTGAAGCATAGTGCTGGCAGCATTGTGCTGTGGGGTTGTTTTTCAGTGGAAGGGACTGGGAGACTAGTCAAGATCAAGGGAAAGATGAATGGAGCAAAGTACAGACTGATCCTTGATGAAAACCTGCTCCAGAGCACTCAGGACCTCAGACTGGGGTGAAGGTTCCCCTTCCAACTAGAAAATGACCTTAAGCACACAGCCAAGACCACGCAGGAGTGGCTTCGGGACAAGTCTCAATGTCCTTCAATGGCCCGGCCTGAACCCGGACTTGAACCCAATCGAACATCTCTGGAGAGACCTGAAAATAGCTGTGCAGGGACGCTCCACATCCAACCTGACAGAGCTTGAGAGGATATGCCGAGAAGGATGGGAGATACTCCCAAAATACAGGTGTGCCAAGCTTGTAGCATGATATCGAATATGATTCAAGACTGTAATTTCAGAGGTGCCAGAGGTGATTCAACAGAATACTGAGTAAAGGGTTTGAATACTTATGTAAATTCCCCCCCAAAATTCTCTCTATATATTTTTTTAATCTGCAAAAATTTCTATAAACCTGTTTTTGCTTTGTCATTATGGGTATTGTGTGTAGATTGATTAAGGGTAAAATTATTTAGTCAATTTTAGAATAAGGCTGTAACATAACAAAATGTGGAATAAGTCAAAGGGTCTGAATACTTGCCGAATGCACTGTATAATAGTTAGTCTGCCTAGTGAGTCTGCGTATAGGGTCAGTGCAAGATATTGCAGATAGGTGGGTTCCATTAATGAACTATTTAGCAGTCTGGCTATTTAGCAGTCTTATGGCTTAGGGAAAGATGTCTTGGAGCCTGTTGGCCCGAGAGCCAACTATGGGACTATGGTGTTTAATTCTGAGCTGTATGAACAGCATTCTCACATAGTTATTTCCCTTCTTGCATTCCTTGCTGCTGACAGAAGTTACTGGAGGAAGCTTGTGGTAGACTGGATAATGATGATGAAGATGATTACCTATAATTATCATATGTCATTAAATTAAGTTTGAAGAGGGTAACAGAAGAGAAGGAGATAGAAGAGAGGAGAGGAGAGGCCTCAAGAGGCCACCTCTGTAGGGACATCTGAGTCAAACCTCCATTTCTTCTTCCCTCCATCCTTCCTGTCACAAAGCTCAGAACTAGTCGATGATGATGATGGCAGCACAGACAGATGAGAGGATAGAACGGAATGTCCACATGAGAGTTTGTCAAGTCAGTCAGACAGCCCTTCAGCTGCTGTGATTTCCCAAGAGGGATGGGGGATGGGCATGCATGGATATTTGAAGGTAGGGTCTGGGAGAGAGGGATGTCACTGTTTCAACACAGTCTTGATGATAACCTTCTCTGAGATCAGAAGACTTGCTTTAGCTCGCCAAGCACTAATGCCCAGCATTTAGCTCAGCGGGCTAGCAGTGGACTAACACTTGTGGTGTACAAACAGTACTCCCACTGCAAACCCAATCTGCCTAACCCATATCATCCCTAAAGGCAAAGATCTCAAAACTGAATCCCTCATAAACAGAGACATTGGAGACTTCAGTATTTTCCACAGGTTGTTATTCACTTCTATTTATGCAAAGATAGAAATCAATTCGAAACATATTTTGAAGCGCCATAATACAAAAATATCTTAATGCTATTTGAGAAGGAAAAAGACCTCAGGGACCTATGCAAACAAGAAAAGTCTTCAGCAAATTATTTTGGGATTTGGATAAAATTTGATAAAAAATGTGAACTGGGAAAGCATTTGCTTTCTTACCACTGACTAAATACTTTTTTGCCCCACAGTATATGTTGTGCACAAATTAGTTTACATCCCAGAACGTGAGCATTTCTCATTTGCCAAGATAATCCATCCACCTGACAGGTGTGGTATATCAAGAAGCTGATTAAACAGCATGATCATTATGCAGGTGCACCTTGTGCTGGGGAAAATAAAAGGCCATTCGAAAATGTGCAGTTTATCAAGCCTCAAGGTTTGAGAGATGGCAGATGGGAGAGTGGTTTGCTGATGTCAACTTTGTGGACAGAGTGCCCCATGGTGGGATTATGGTATGGGCAGGCATTCGCTACGGACAACGAACACAATTGCATTTTATCGAAGGCTATTTGAATGCACAGGGATACCGTGACGAGATCCTTAGACCCATTGTCGTGCCATTCATCTGCCGTCTTAACCTCATGTTTTAGCATGATAATGCACGGCCCAATGTCGCAAGGATCTGTACACAATTCATGAAAGCTGCAAATGTCCCAGTTCTTCCATGACTTGCATACTCGCCAGGCATTTCACCCATTGAGCAGTTTGGGATGCTCAGGATCTAAGTGTACGAAAGTGTGTTCCAGTTCCTGCTAATATCCAGCAACTTGGGCCAGGATTGGGACAGCATTCCACAGGCCACACTCAACCGCCTGATCAATTCTATTCAAAGGAGATGTGTCGTGTTGCATGAAACAAACGGTGGTTACCCCACTTATTGACTGGTTTTCTGATCCACTAACCTACTTTTTTTTAAGGTATCTGTGGCCCATGCATATGCATATCTGTATTCCCAGTCATGTGAAATCCATAGATTAGGGACTAGTGAATTGATTTCAATTGACTTATTTCCTAGTATTAATTGAAAGTCATTGAAATTGTTGCCCAGTTTCATTTATATTTTTGCTCAAAGAATATTCCTTCAAATTCTTACTGTAAAATAAACAGTTGAAGTCGGAAGTTTACATACACTTAGGTTGGAGTCATTAAAACTCGTTTTTCAACCACTCCACAAATTTCTTGTTAACAAACTATGGTTTTGACAAGTCAGTTAGGACATCTACTTTGTGCATGAAACAAGTAAGTTTTCCAACAATTGTTTACAGAGAGATTACCTGTGAATGTATTTCAAGGCCTACCTTCAAACTCAGTGCCACTTTGCTTGACATCATGGGAAAATCTAAAGAAATCAGCTAAGACCTCAGAAAAAAATAGTAGACCTCCACAAGTCTGGTTCATCCTTGGAAGGTACCACATTCATCTGTACAAACAATAGTACACAAGTATAAACACCATGGGACCACGCAGTTGTCATTCCGCTCAGGAAGGAGATTCATTCTGTCTCCTAGAGATGAATGTACTTGAAAAGTGCAAATCAATCCCAGAACAACAGCAAAGGACCTTGTGAAGATGCTGGAGGAAATCGGTACAAAAGTATCTATATCCACAGTAAACGAGTCCTTTATCGACATAACCTGAAAGGCCACTCGGCAAGGAAGAAGCCACTGCTTCAAAACCGCTAAAAAAAGCCAAACTACGCTTTGCAACTGCACATGCAGACAAAGATCATACTATTTGAAGAAATGTCCTCTGGTCTGATGAAACAAAAATAGAACTGTTTGGCCATAATGACAATTGTTATGTTTGGAGGAAAAAGGGGGAGGCTTGCAAGCTGAAGAACACTATCCCAACCGTGAAGCACGGGGGTGGCAGCATCATGTTGTGGGGGTGCTTTGCTCCAGGAGGGACTGGTGCACTTCACAAAATATTTGGTATCATGATGTAGGATAATTACGTGGATTTATTGAAGTAACATCTCAAGACATCAGTCAGGAAGTTATAGCTTGGTCGCAAATGGGTCTTCCAAATGGACAAAAACCTCAAGCATACTTCCAAAGTTTTGGCAAAATGGCTTAAGGACAACAAAGTCAAGGTATTGGAGTGGCCATCACAAAGCCCAGACCTCAATCCTATAGAATATTTGTGGGCAGAACTGAAAAAGCGTGTGCGAGCAAGGATGACTATAAACCTGACTCAGTTACACCATCTCTGTCAGCAGGAAGGCTACCTGAAACGCTTGACCCAAGTTAAACAATTTAAAGGCAATGCTACAAAATACTAATTGAGTGTATGTAAACTTCTGACCCACTGGGAATGTGATGAAAGAAATTAAAGCTGAAATTAATAATTTTCTCTTCTAATCTGACATTTCACATTCTTAAAATAAAGTGGTGATCCTAACTGACCTAAAACATGACATTTTTACTAGGACTAAATGTCAGGATCTGTGGAAAAACGGAGTTGAAATGTATCTGGCTAAGGTATTAGCAAACTTCCGACTTCAACTGTATGTGTTGACTGTGGTATGGCAGTTTAATTGGCATGTCACAGTCATAGCCTTGGCTACTGAGCACAGATAAATAAAACTCAAAACATGCTATTGTGTTCTTTTGAAATAAATTGCCTTGTTTTATGTTTTTATGACCTTCCTAAACAAAAACTGTATGGATTTCTTAGTGACTGTGTATATTAACACTAGAACGGTGGAGACCATCATAATGACAAAACATTTATTTTAGTGCCGAATTGCCATTTTAAGTCATGTACCACTCGTCCTTGACTTTTCCTAAATAAGTCTACATAACACGCTGTCCTTGTTAGAATCTTACTATCACAAACAAATCTGGAGTTACAGTATAACCAATTTTCCCCCGTTGCTCCGCCTTCTCCGGACCAGTAGGGCCTGATCCACTCCTTCTCCCGATAGTTGAAGTTACCATGGCCAGTTGACAATCACCCCGATAATTGCCTCGAAAAATAACCTTAACTATAGCAAAACGAATTTCACACATATAATAACCAATGCTTGCTGCAAGCTCTTAGCAAACTGTTGGAAATACAAACTGACCAAATTACAATGCTATTTTTCTGTAAACAAATGAACAACAGACTTTCAGCATGCTTAAAGAGAAGGGCACTCAACATGTACTGCACTGACACAAATGACTGATTGATAATAAGAAGATTGTGGAATCTAGCTATACTGTTAGATTTCAGTGCAGCCTTTCACATTATTGACCATAACCTGTTGTTGAGAAAACATACAGTGCATTCGGAAAGTATTCAGACCATTGACTTTTTCCGCATTTTGTTACATTACACTTATTCTAAAGTGTTGCCATTGGCGTCGGCTATTGTAGATCCTAATAAATCAAATCAAATCTCTGATGATTATTAATCTGGTTCATGCTGAACGGATTTCCATATCTGGGAAAGGATCCCTATTGGGCAGCAGGTGAGCGAGTGTTGGCTAATGTTTAGGATCAGATGGCACAGCTGTACTCAGTGAAAGAAGGAACTCGCTGCTGGCCTGTTGCTGTGTTCTACAACATGCTTGACTTGGCTGCTATCTACGCACATGTATTTTTCAAGCAGTGCATGAACAACACCCTGAGCAGGAGAGACTTCCTCGTGAGTCTGGCACATGGGCTACGTGAGAGACATATGAGGGCCAAGGCGGCAGCATCAAAGATTCCATGGGAGCCCTTGCGTGAGCCAAATTGCTCACATCTCCCGGGGAGGAGAAGCTGCCAGGTGAGCAGATGCACTCGGAACAGAACCCACAACACCTGTTTCAGCTGCAAGCTACTTGTTGGTGGGAAGTGTTGCAATCAAGTGAAAATAGAATAAGATTTGTGGTGACTGATAGGACAAAGGTAACAGCTAAATGAGATCCAACTGTTGCATGAAGACAGACACCATAATGTAAGCAGGAGCGAGGCCATAAATAATGTGTCCTTATAATAATATAAAAATGTTGACCGCTGTCATATTGACACATATTCATTACAATGCCTTTATTGCTTTTGTGCTGATTTTCACTATTCACAAGCAGGTTGCTGCTTAAACTGATGTTTATGCTACTCATATTTTCTGATATTTTCTGTCGTGACCGTGCGCATTGTGTGTCTTGGTGGTTTGGGTATTTTTAACCCTATTTGTTTTGCCTTATAAAAAATAAACGTTTACTGTGTTCCAACACATTTGCCTTTTGTTTCATAATTGTAACAAAGGCACGAACAAATAGATTTTTTTACTTGAAATTCTGTATTTTTAGGGTTTTTCTTTTTTACATATGTGACCGAACGACTCGATTCGGCCCTATGTAGCAACATTTGAAATAGTGTTTTTTACATTGGATAAAAGTAGAGACTCCGAGCTAGAAAATGGTATACTACAGTTGAGGAACAATGGAAAATGTATTTTGCTTTGAAAGTTGCTAAACTTGTCAACCCACTTTTGAGAAAATGGACCTTGAATGTTTTGGTACACCTACTGGAGAGCTCTTCTTTGTCTACAGCCATCCAGCATAATTCACACCCTCTTAATTAGCAGCGTTGACTGCATGGCCAGTGCATTGAAAGCTATCCAGTGGTAGCCACACTACAAACTTAATTTGACCATGTTGCCATGAAGCAATTATAATGACAGTTCACCACAACATACCCGAGAGAATCCTGATCAGCAAGAAAAATGTAAAAAATAAATGTGTGCATTAACAACAGAGTTTGAGATCATTGTGGGGGGTTTTCACAAGCGGTTTGAAAGGGAAATTGGGTGTTGAGGGAAAAAAACGAGGCTGCAATAGTATCACCTTGTCCTGCAAGGATGAGAAGCCTTACTACTCAACATCTAGGACACGATTTAGCATAATGGCCTCAGCAGCCCATAAAGAATAATATTTTTTCAGTAAAGAAAAATAAAGGGGGAGAACATGCTATTGGTAACTTGGTATTGTATGCCTGTGGCTGTTGTGCTACAAGGTGAATGGATTTTCTCATTGAGTGAGTGTCGGCCTCGAGTCAGGACACATAGGACTCGACTCAGCATATGTGCTCACATCACATGGTCTACCTCTGCTACTGTACCTCAGAAGCCCATAAAGGAGAATAGAGTTCAGTACCGAATCTCTCTCTCTCTCTCTCTCTCTCTCTCTCTCTCTCTCTCTCTCGTCGGAGTGCATGCTGGGAGTGAGTCGTCAAGCATGGGTGATTGTGAGAGCGAATGGAATTTCTTTTTCACTCTATCGGGTTGTTGTATGTGTATATATATATATATATATATATTGATTAGTTTAGTTGTTTTAAGGGTATCTTGTTTAAACTATCACTAAGCACGTATAGGGGTGGTGGGATCTTTGAGGTTGGTTTTTCGTGAGGGCACAACCAGCGGGTGGGGCTGGTTGCTATGGCCACTTGTGAAAATGGAGAGTTTGAAAAACTTAGTCAAAGATTCCTGCTGCGACAGGGTGTTCAGTGGAAGAATGTAGCTTGGCTGTGGGTGCTATCATTGGGTATGATAGCATCAAATCAGCCTCAAGGATGAATAGCGCTGTAGTGATATTCTTAGATTCAATTGAAAAGGTTAATAAAATAGTTGAGAGGGGTGTTGTGTTGAGAGAGACACAGACACCGGTATTTCCGCTTATGAATCCGGCGAAGAAAGTCATGCTTTCTAACGTGCCACCATTTGTTAGAGATGAAGTGTTAGAGCGAGAGTTATCTCGCCATGGTCAAATAGTATCTACAATAAAGAAGGTTCCTTTTGGATGCAAATCTCCGTTGTTGAAACATGTCGTGTCTCATAGGAGACAAGTGCATATGATTTTAAAAAAGGAAGGAGATGAACTGAATTTAGCGTTTAGCTTTAAGATTGATGGATTTGATTATGTCTTCTATGCATCTACTGAATCAATGAAATGCTTTGGATGTGGAAGAGAGGGGCATTTGGTGCGTAGTTGTCCCGAAAATGAGCGTGCTGAGCCTGGTAGTAGTTTTAGTGCGAGTACAACTAACGCACCACCTCGAAGGGTTGAGGGTACAGGAGAAGAGAGAAGGTGGGCAGATGTGGTTGGAAAAGCAGGAGAGGAAGGCAGTGTGGATACAGGGGCAATTGTGGTAGATCAGAACAAAGAGGGAGGGGAAACAGTAGGCGAGATTGCGACTGCCGTCGCTGAGGTGGTGCTGGAAAATGAAATTGGAAGTCAAGAAGAGATTGAAATAATGGAAAAGGAAGCAGATGTTTTCAAAATACCGAGGAGTAAAAGGAAGAATGTAAGGGGTGGTGAAGGGTCTAATTCTGAGAAAGGTAGAGTTTGATAAATCAATTGAAGATGAACAAGGTGTAGAGATGGTGGAGTATTCTTCTGGGGAGGATAGTGAGAGTGAGTCATCTGACAACAATATAGTGAGATAAATGGGGTGGAAGGGAGGTATGGGATCGAGAGGATACGTCAATTTTTGAAGTTGACAAAAGGGAAGAAATATATGCAGGATTACAATGTAACTGATTTTTTCCCTGAACGTGAATTGTTTATTGAATCAGCAAAGTTTCTGATGTCAAAAATTACAGGGGGAAGTTTGAAAAGCCCTGAAATGGCTAGACTCAAGAAAGTGGTCACAAGAGTGATAAGTGATGTAAATTCTAAAGAAAATGAAAGAGTTCAGTTGCAGTCTTAACTCTGTAAAGAGATGTGGTGGCTGGATCTTCC
The DNA here is from genome assembly GCF_034236695.1 of Oncorhynchus nerka. NCBI lineage: Eukaryota > Metazoa > Chordata > Actinopteri > Salmoniformes > Salmonidae > Oncorhynchus > Oncorhynchus nerka. The sequence continues at coordinate 37,428,885 of NC_088403.1, forward strand.
TCTGTATATTTTTTTTAATCCATGAGCAGTTTTAAGATCTCTGCTTTAAACGTAAATGGGGCAAGAGATGTAAAAAAAAGAGCTATGGTGTATGAGTTAATTAGGGGAAAGGGAAGTGACATAATTTTTCTACAAGAAACGCATAGTAATTTGGAAAATGAAGTTATGTGGCAACAGGAGTGGGGGGACAGTGGTGTGTAGTCATAAAAACTCAAAAAGTGGGGGTGTGGTTATCTTGTTCTCAAAAGGGTTTTTGCCGTTGTCATATGAGGTTGAAGAGGTAGTTGAGGGGAGGTTATTAAAAGTTAGAGCAAGGTATGAAAACATCACTATGTGTCTGATAAATGTATATGCCCCAGTGGTGACAGTTGAGAGGGTATGTTTTTTAGAGACACTATCAAATACCATTGAGAAATGTAACAAAGAAGATTATTTGTTTATTGCTGGGGATTTTAACTGCACAGTTAGTGATTTAGATAGAAATCACCAAGAACCTCATATAGCCTCAAGGATGTTCTTAAAACGCCTCATTGTAACAAATGAATTGTGTGATATTTGGCGGAGTCAACATGGAGGAACAAGGCAGTACACCTGGGCGCATGTGAGAGAGAACATCATCTCTATGGCCAGGTTAGATAGGTTTTATGTTTTTGAGCATCAATCTCAGGTCTGTAAATCAAGTGTGATAACTCCAGTGGGGTTTTCTGATCATTGTTTAATAACAGAGGTGGTGTTCATTAACGATGTAAAACCCAAAAGCGCATACTGGCATTTTAATATAACTTTATTGAGTGATGCTCACTTCAGGAACTGTTTCAGTTTTTTTGGGGAGTGGTGGAGATCTCAAAAAGCCAGTTTTGTATCCATTCAACAGTGGTGGGATATAGGGAAAATCCAGATTCAACAATTTTGTAATCAATACACGAGGAATGTCACCAAAGATATCACCAGATCAATGAAAGCCCTAGAGATTGAAATAGTGGAACTCATGACGTTGGTTGAGACCACAGGAGATCGAGGCCATACTCAGGCCCTCAAGAGGAGAAAAACTGCATTGGCAGACCTGCTGGGTATCAGAGCACAGGGGGCACTGGTGAGAAGTAAATTTCAGTGAATATCTGAAATGGATGCCTCATCCAAATTTTTCTTTGGTTTAGAGAAAAAGAATGGACAAAGAAAAATTATTCATTGTCTCAAATCAGCTGTTGGACAAGAGCTCACTAGCCCTAGTGAAATTAGAAAGAGGGCAGTAGAGTTCTATGCTGAGCTCTACAAGTGTGAGTACAAAGAGGACAAAACAGTGACACAGCAGTTCTTTGATGGGCTCCCAAAGGTGGCTGCAGAAGCTCAGGTTGAGCTTGAGCAACCATTGTCTTTGCAGGATTTATACACTGCATTAAAAGGCATGGAAAATGGAAGGGCACCAGGCATTGATGGGCTTCCCGTTGACTTTTTTAAGTCTTTTTGGGCTATGTTGGGAGAGGATTGGTTAGAAGTAGCTAATGATAGTTTAACCGGAGGGTTACTACCAATAAGCTGCAGAAGGGCTGTCCTCACCCTACTGCCCAAAAAGGGTGACCCGAGGGAGGTGAAGAACTGGAGGCCGGTGGCTTTATTGTGCACTGATTATAAGATATTGTCAAAAGCTTTGTCCAACAGGCTGAGGGAGGTGATGGGGCAAATCATACATACGGATCAGTCCTACTGTGTTCCTGGCAGGCAGAGAGGGGATAACATTTCTCTGATTCGTGATTTTTTGGACGTCTCTAGGGCTATTGGGTTGGATGCTGGTCTAATTTCAATTGATCAGGAAAAGGCATTTGACCGAGTTGAACATCAATATTTATGGCACACGTTTGAGGCGTTTGGGTTCAGCTCTGGTTTTATTGCCATGATAAAGGTGATATATGGTGACATTGAAAGTGTATTGAAAGTTAACGGTGGTTTGAGTGCTCCTTTTAAAGTGTGTAGAGGTATTAGGCAGGGATGTTCTATGTCAGGGATGTTATATGCCATTGCTATAATCACAATCACCACCTTCCGGAGACACCTGAAACCCCACCTCTTTAAGGAATACCTAGGATAGGATAAAGTAATCCCTCTCACCCCCCCCCCCTTAAAAGATTTAGATGCACTACTGTTCCACTGGATGTCGTCTCTCTATTCGTCTCTCAGCCTATGCTGATGATGTAGTTGTGCTAGTGAAAAATCAAGCGGAGGTGGATAGCTTGAGTCTAATGGTTGATCGTTTTAGGGGAATATCCTCTGCAAAGGTAAATTGGGAAAAGAGTTGTGCGTTACAGATTGGAGAATGGTCTGGAGGGATCATGGCTTTGCCAGGGGGGCTAGAATGGTGTAAGGGAGGTTTTAAGTATCTTGGAGTGTACCTAGGAGATGAGGGGACTATGGAAAAAAATTGGAGTGGGGTGTTTGAAATGGTGGAAGGGAGGATGATGAGATGGCGTTGGTTATTATCTCGTATGTCATATAGGGGGCGCACTATTATAGTTAACAATGTGATTGCATCTGCACTGTGGCATCGGTTGTCAGTTTTAGAACCACCATCTGGCCTTCTGGCTAAGATACAGGCAATTATTGTAGATTTATTTTGGGATAAATATCACTGGGTTCCACAAAGTGTTTTGTATTTGTCAAAAGAAGAGGGGGGACAAGGTCTTGTACATCTTGCTAGTAGGGCTGCTGCTTTCCGGTTTCAGTTTATTCAAAGGTTGCTTCATGGACCGGAAAATGTGGTGTGGAGAGGGGTGGCAGGTCTTATATTACAACGGGTTGGAGGATTAGGTTTAAAGAAGGCTTTATTTCTGGTTGATAGTAGCCAGATTTCTAGGGAGGGAGTACCTCCGTTTTACAGAGGACTTCTCAGAGTGTGGAGCATAATGAAGGTGTCCAGACGAACTTCAGCGGAGTCAGTGCATTGGCTGTTGGAGGAACCTCTGGTGTATGGGGCAAGACTGGATTGTACAACTGCAGCTGTTCCACATTTCTCCAAGATTCTGGTGAAGGGGAAAATCATCACCTTAAAGACAGTTAATGGCCATGGCTGGGCCCGCCTTAACCTCTTCAGTCGACCCTCTACTTTTTTGAAAATTTTGTTAAAAATCGCGCAACATTTCAGCGCCCTGCTACTCATGCCAGGAATATAGTACGTTCATATGGTTAGAATGTGTGGATTGGAAACCCTCGGACGTTTTTAAAACTGGTTAAATCACGACTGTGGCTATTACATAACGTGCGTTACATCGGAAAGCGCAGGAAAACCTGATCACAGAAAATGGAAATAAATATCCTTGCGCCACTTCCAGCAATTGTTAACAGTGAGCCGAATTAGATAAGACCGAGCATTCAACTCCCACAGCATCCCCATGTTGTCGAGTATCTTGTGAATTTAATCATCTTTGATTCTTGGTTGAACCGAAAGAGGGGCACCGCTTACCTCCGGTCTCCGCCCAGATCATTCCGGAAGAGCTCTCTCCTGAAATTTTTTCCAAGACGACAGCTAATGATATTTACATCGCCTACGGATGATTTTTATCGCTTATTAACGTTTACTAATACCTAAAGTAGCATTACAAACGTATTTCGATGTGTTTTGTGAAAGTTTATCGTCTACTTTTTGAATTTTAAAAAATGACGTTACGTTGTGAAATCGCTGTTTTTTTCGTTTATCACACAGTCTACATATAACGATATCTTGGCTTTATATGGCCCGATTTAATCGAAATAAAGACCCAATAGTGTTTATGGGACATCTAGGAGTGCCAACAAAGAAGATGGTGAAAGGTAATGACTGTTTTCTATTTTATTGTGCGGTTTGTGTAACGCCGAAATGCTAATTATTTTGTTTACGTCCCCTGCTGTGCTTTTCTGTTGTAGTGTATTGGTGCATGCTATCAGATAATAGCTTCTCATGCTGTCGCCGAAAAGCATTTTAAAAATCTGACTTGTTGCCTGGATTCACAACGAGTGTAGCTTTAATTTGATACCCTGCATGTGTATTTTAATGAACTTTTGAGTTTTAACTAATACTATTAGCATTTAGCGTAGCGCATTTGCATTTCCAGAGCTCTAGTTGGGACGCAAGCGTCCCAAGTAGAGGCAAGAGGTTAATGCTTTTGTATCTGTTATTAATTCCGATGTTAGAGATGGATGTCCTTTTTGTAATATAAGAGAAACCATTTTTCACTGTTTTATGGAGTGTGAGAGGATAAAACCTCTATTGGAAATGCTGGAATCTTTGTTTAAAGCTGTAGGGGAATTTTTCAATAACACTGTTTTTATTTTGGGGTTTCAATATAGTAAACAACAGAAAAGAAAATGTCAAATTTTATTTTGGGACAAGCTAAGATGTAAATTTTTCTGAGTAGAAAACATAAGATAGAAACGGGATATGGGAAGGATGTAAGATGTGTTTTTAAAGGATTAGTGAAAGCAAGAATAAAAGTAGATTTTGAGTTCTTTTCAGCTGTAAAAGAAGTGGGCATACGAAAGAGCGCTTTGTATTGTAGAGGAGGGGAAATTATTTTTTGCCGATGAAATAAGTTGAATGTATATGTTATGTATTTATTTTTATTTAGGAATTACATTTGTTGTTTCATTTCTGAAAAGGCAGTGTGTCATTTTTTTTTATGTTAACACAAGGTTTTATAAAAACTCAAACTCTCTCTCTCTCTCTCTCTCTCTCTCTCTCTCTCTCTCTCTCTCTCAGAGCAGAGCAGAGCAGAGCAGAGGAAAATAGATGCCTCGCCCCCCACACACACACACACCTCTATAGCTTAGCACACATAGCCAGACACCAGTAAAAGGGCAAAGCAGAACAGATACACAGTGACATTTTCCCAGCACCATGCAGTCTCTCATTCATATGTACTCCTCTCTCTCCTCCCAGTAAACCAATAGTCAGACTATCAGACTGCCTGCATCACTAACTTTTAGGGCCCTGAGGTTTATGTGACCTGTCAAGGTAAAACCGCTAGGGGACAGAATCTTTCCTTGACAGCTTGCATGAGTCAGGCAAAACAAAGGGGCCTTAATTACACTGTAGCTTATGCATTTGGGGTTAGATGCTGTAGAGTACAAATAATTAGATCACTGCGTTATGGCAGACTATAGCTCTTAGCTTTATCCTGACCTGTCCCGTGTCCTACCTATTCTCTGTAGACTTTAATTGTAGTTGGAGGGCCAACGGGATTGATCGTTTGGTCATGAGTCTCCATTTTGTCTACAGGACCAGAGACTGAGTGACTGATTCCTTATTGCCTCGTCTGCCTGTATTAAACCCGCTCTAATTTAATATATTCAGCCTCCAGCTCCTCCGGATTTGGCCATGTCTCTTTAACCCGCTCAGAGGGCTCATAAAGGTGAAGGTTGTGTGTGTGTGTGTGTGTGTGTGTGTGTGTGTGTGTGTGTGTGTGTGTGTGTGTGTGTGTGTGTGTGTGTGTGTGTGTGTGTGTGTGTGTGTGTGTGTGTGTGTGTGTGTGTGTGTGTGTGTGTGTGCGCGCGCGTGCGTGAAAACACCTGCTCTTTCCATGACTTAGACTGACCAGGTGAAAGCTATGATCCCTTATTGATATCACTCGTTAAATCCACTTCAATCAGTGTAGATGAAGGGGAGGAGACAGGTTAAATAATTATTTTTAAGCCTTGAGACAATTGAGATGTGTGCCATTTAGAAGATGAATGGGCAAGACAAAATAATTAAGTGCCCTTGAACAGGGTATGGTAGTAGGTGCCAGGCACACCGGTTTGAGTGTGTCAAGAACTGTAATGCTGTTGGGTTTTTCACACTCAACAGTTTCCAATGTGTATCAAGATTGGTCCACCACCTAAATGACATCCAGCCAACTTAAAACAAATGTGTGAAGCATGGGAGTCAACGTGGGCCAGGTTCCCTGTGGAACGCATTCGACACCTTGTAGGGTTCCTAATGTCTGGTATAGTATGCTGTTGTTTATCTATCTTAGTTGAATGCACTGACTGTAAGTCACTCTGGATAAGACTGTCTGCTAAATGACCAAAATGTCAATGTATATGTGAAAATAAACATACCTAAATAAACTGCAAAGCACACTGGGTATTATTATCGGTCTTGTTTCAGGGCAGAGTTCATTAGAATAATATTTGCTTTGCAATTGTTCATTTTTACATTTACATTTATATTTAATTCATTTAGCAGATGCTCTCGTCACACCATAGTGCCATCAGACTGCTGATTCCAATGTAGGGTGAAAGAGAGCCACAAAATGTAAACTGCTATAAAAAATAGTATAGAAAAGTATTTTGTATTTTGAAAATACAAATTACAGCTCTCGAAAGTATCTTGTTACAAAATACACTGGAGTGTAGTTTAGCCCAATGTAATTCAAATAACAAATTACTCAGAAGTAATTGAAATACATATATACAGTCAATTTGTGTGTGTGTGTCTGTGTGTATGAATGAATGACAGAGGTATTGATTCTACTTTGGTGGTGAATGGTGAATGAAACACGGAAGCCTGGGGCCTCTAGGTCTGCCTGTACGTCTATGGATGATCCCCAGTGAGGTTAGCACTATACCTATGACTCATGCTTTAAAGTACATGTACGTTTGGTTCATCGTATAAATGGTAAAAGGCTGTCTGTGCTCTTTTTAAAGTCCTTACTACTGAATAGTGTCTGTTCCAGGTGCGTAGGAGTCATTCATTGTATAGACACATTATTCTTGTTTAATTGGGGTAAGATTGTGTCTGTGTAGTGACATGCATAGGTAGAGTAAAGTGGATGTTTACAGGAAATTAATATTGAAGAATGAATGTTTCTAGACAGGCATGATGTGAGTGATGATTACTTGCATGATTAAGAACATCTTGGTCAAAACGGACAAGCACATCTTGCCCACAAAACTGAAAAAACATATTGTCCCCACACGCGCAAGCACGCAGGCACGCACACACACACACACAGAGAGAGAGAGAGAGAGAAATCAGACAAGCAGTAGGTAAGCAGGCAGTTAAATGACAACCCAACACAGCCCACAGCCTCCATCCACCACGCTGCAGGCTGATTGTCCACTTCCACTTAAGACATGGTATTACAGCTGAGCACTGGGGAGTCTGGGTAATGGGACGATCCTTCACTAACAGTCACATACCAGTACATCAGTAACAGACAACAGCAAGGTGTTAGTCAAAGAGCCACAGCTATGTGGAGATGGGAACCAGCCATTAAAAATCACTTGGATTGTGTCCCAAATGGCACCCTATTCCCAATATTGTGCACTACTTTTGACCAGAGCCCTGTGGGTGCCATTTGACAAACATGAACGGGGTATGGGACTGTGAAGATGCCCATGATTGAATCCTTGAATCTGTCTTGTTTAGGAAGCACTGTATTTCTTCTCACACCACCAGCAGCAGGCCCTCACCAACCTGTCACTGTCCATGACTATCAGCTCTCTCTCTAGCATGGCGATGGTCCCCATCCCCCACAGCTTGTCCGGTCTCCCACACACAGCAGATAGAGACAGGAATACAGATGTGGACAAGCATGCACACACTCACTCGCACACTCACACTCACACTCTCACTGACTCACTCGCACACTCACTCACACACTCACACACTCACACACTCACAACACAAGTGCAAGTAGGTGAGCGCGGAGCAGAGTCCTTCTGTCACCTGTCCACCTACAGTCCGGAAGGTTAGGATAGAGAAACACCTGGAGACTTCTACTGGTGACGGCAAACAGCAGACCTGTCACTCCCACCACACTAACCTGTCCTGGGTTGACACTAGTTGTTTTTTTGTATAGCAGTAAAAAAAAAACTGTGAAACATGTTGTAAATGTCAACATATGTGATACTGTATATTATAGTATATTCACTGGTGATTTCTAACTAAGACATTGTGTAGAGTTTTACTCCAATTAGGCATAATTTACTTGAATCATTGAAGATGTTATGCAGGAGAGTGAGGACCCAAAAGCGGTTTAACAGAAACAGAGTCTTTTAATGTCCAAACACAGGGAAGACATAAATCCTCTTCAGATGTATCGGTTGACAAAATAGACAACCCGCAGAGAGGGCGACAAATAAATCATAAAGTCCTCTGATCTTTACAGGAGAGTCCCCTTCTAGCAGCAGAGGAGAATAGCAGGGTTAGCGGCAACAGACTGCTGGTCTCTCCGGGTAGGCGCGGGTTGTAGAGGACAGAGGTACCTGATCACACGTAGCATCTGATGAAGAGGCAGATTACGACAGGACGGGACAAGGGTGAAGCAAACGAGAATCTGACAAAGACAGAAGCAGAAACAGAGAGAGAAATAGAGACCTAATCAGAGGGAAAAAAGGGAACAGGTGGGAGAGAGTAAACGAGGTAGTTAGAGGAGATGAGGAACAGCTGGGGGAAGGAAAGGGAGAGAAGGTAACCTAATACGACCAGCAGGGGGAAACGAAGTGAAGAGAAAGAACAGGAACAAGACATAACATGACAATACATGACAGTACCCCCCCACTCACCGAGCGCCTCCTGGCGCACTCGAGGAGGAAACCTGGCGGCAACGGAGGAAATCATCGATCAGCGAACGGTCCAGCACGTCCCGAGATGGAACCCAACTCCTTTCCTCAGGACCGTACCCCTCCCAATCCACTAGGTACTGATGACCACGGCCCCATGTCCAAAATCTTACGGACCCTGTAGATAGGTGCGCCCTCGACAAGGATGGGGGGAGACGAACGGGGGGCGCGAAGAAAGGGCTTAACACAGGAGACATGGAAGACCGGGTGGACGCGACGAAGATGTCGCGGAAGAAGAAGTCGCACTGCGACAGGATTAATGACCTGAGAAATACGGAACGGACCAATGAACCGCGGGGTCAACTTGCGAGAAGCTGTCTTAAGGGGAAGGTTTTGAGTGGAGAGCCATACTCTCTGACCGCGACAATATCTAGGACTCTTAGTCCTACGCTTATTAGCGGCTCTCACAGTCTGCGCCCTATAACGGCAAAGTGCAGACCTGACCCTCTTCCAGGTGCGCTCACAACGTTGGACAAAAGCCTGAGCGGAGGGGACGCTGGACTCGGCGAGCTGGGACGAGAACAGAGGAGGCTGGTACCCAAGGCTACTCTGAAAAGGAGATAGCCCGGTCGCAGACGAAGGAAGCGAGTTGTGAGCGTATTCTGCCCAGGGGAGCTGTTCTGCCCAAGACGCAGGGTTACGAAAAGAAAGACTGCGTAAGATGCGACCAATAGTCTGATTGGCCCGTTCTGCTTGACCGTTAGACTGGGGGTGAAAACCGGAAGAGAGACTGACGGAAGCCCCAATCAAACGGCAAAACTCCCTCCAAAATTGAGACGTGAATTGCGGACCCCTGTCCGAAACGGCGTCTGACGGAAGGCCATGAATTCTGAAAACATTCTCAATGATGATTTGTGCCGTCTCTTTAGCAGAAGGAAGCTTAGCGAGGGGAATAAAATGAGCCGCCTTAGAGAACCTATCGACAACCGTTAGAATAACAGTCTTCCCCGCTGACGAAGGCAGTCCGGTAATAAAGTCTAAGGCGATGTGAGACCACAGTCGAGAGGGAATGGAAAGCGGTCTGAGACGGCCGGCAGGAGGGGAGTTACCGGACTTAGTCTGCGCGCAGTCCGAACAAGCAGCCACGAAACGACGCGTGTCATGCTCCTGAGTGGGCCACCAAAAACGCTGGCGAATAGAAGCAAGCGTACCCCGAACGCCGGGGTGGCCGGCTAACTTGGCAGAGTGAGCCCACTGAAGAACGGCCAGACGAGTAGGAACGGGAACGAAAAGAAGGTTCCTAGGACAAGCGCGCGGCGACGGAGTGTGAGTGAGTGCTTGCTTTACCTGCCTCTCAATTCCCCAGACAGTCAACCCGACAACACGCCCCTCAGGGAGAATCCCCTCTGGGTCGGTGGAGGCTACTGAAGAACTGAAGAGACGGGATAAAGCATCAGGCTTGGTGTTCTTAGAGCCCGGACGATAAGAAATAACGAACTCGAAACGAGCGAAAAACAGCGCCCAACGAGCCTGACGCGCATTAAGTCGTTTGGCAGAACGGATGTACTCAAGGTTCCTATGGTCAGTCCAAACGACAAAAGGAATGGTCGCCCCCTCCAACCACTGTCGCCATTCGCCTAGGGCTAAGCGGATGGCAAGCAGTTCGCGGTTTCCCACATCATAGTTACGTTCCGACGGCGACAGGCGATGAGAAAAATACGCGCAAGGGTGGACCTTGTCGTCAGAATGGGAGCGCTGGGAAAGAATGGCTCCCACGCCCACCTCTGACGCGTCAACCTCGACAATGAACTGTCTAGAGACGTCAGGTGTAACAAGGATAGGTGCGGATGTAAAACACTTCTTGAGGAGATCAAAAGCTCCCTGGGCAGAAACGGACCACTTAAAGCACGTCTTGACAGAAGTAAGGGCTGTGAGAGGAGCTGCCACCTGACCGAAATTACGGATGAAATGACGATAGAAATTCGCGAAGCCGAGAAAGCGCTGCAGCTCGACACGTGACTTAGGGACGGGCCAATCGCTGACAGCTTGGACCTTAGCGGGATCCATCTTAATGCCTTCAGCGGAAATAACAGAACCGAGAAATGTGACGGAGGAGGCATGAAAAGAGCACTTCTCAGCCTTCACATAAAGACAATTCTCTAAAAGGCGCTGGAGGATACGTCGAACGTGCTGAACATGAATCTGGAGTGACGGTGAAAAAAATCAGGATATCGTCAAGGTAAACGAAAACAAAGATGTTCAGCATGTCTCTCAGTACATCATTCACTAATGCCTGAAAGACAGCTGGAGCGTTAGCGAGGCCGAACGACAGAGAGTATAGTCTACCCCGGGGGGGAGTGGTTCCCGGAAGGAGATCAATACTACAATCATACGACCGGTGCGGAGGAAGGGAGGTGGCCCTGGACCGACTGAACACCGTGCGCAGATCGTGATATTCCTCCGGCACCCCTGTCAAATCACCAGGCTCCTCCTGTGAAGAAGAGACAGAGGAAACAGGAGGGATAGCAGACATTAAACACTTCACATGACAAGAGACGTTCCAGGAGAGGATAGAATTACTAGACCAATTAATAGAAGGATTATGACACACTAGCCAGGGATGGCCCAAAACAACAGGTGTAAAAGGTGAACGAAAATTTTTAAAAGAAATGGTTTCGCTATGATTACCAGAGACAGTGAGGGTTAAAGGTAGCGTTTCACGCTGAATCCTGGGGAGAGGACTACCATCCAAGGCGAACAAGGCCGTGGGCTCCCCTAACTGTCTGAGAGGAATGTCATGTTCCCGAGCCCAGGCTTCGTCCATAAAACAGCCCTCCGCCCCAGAGTCTATCAAGGCACTGCAGGAAGCTGCCGAACCGGTCCAGCGTAGATGGACCGACAAGGTAGTACAGGATCTTGAAGGAGAGACCTGAGTAGTAGCGCTCACCAGTAGCCCTCCGCTTACTGATGAGCTCTGGCCTTTTACTGGACATGAAATGACAAAATGACCAGCGGAACCGCAATAGAGACAGAGGCGGTTGGTGATTCTCCGTTCCCTCTCCTTAGTCGAGATGCGAATACCCCCCAGCTGCATAGGCTCAGCACCTGAGCCAGTGGAGGAAGATGGTAGTGATGCGGAGAGGGGGGCAACGGATAACGCGAGCTCCCTTCCACGAGCTCGGTGACGAAGATCAACCCGTCGTTCTATGCGAATAGCGAGTTCAATCAAGGAATCCACGCTGGAAGGAACCTCCCGGGAGAGAATCTCATCCTTTACCTCCGCGCGGAGACCCTCCAGAAAACGAGCGAGCAAAGCCGGCTCGTTCCAGTCACTGGAGGCAGCAAGAGTGCGAAACTCTATAGAGTAATCAGTTATGGATCGATTACCTTGACATAGGGAAGACAGGGCCCTGGAAGCTTCTTCCCCAAAAACAGAACGATCAAAAACCTGTATCATCTCCTCCTTAAAGTTCTGATACTGGTTAGTACACTCAGCCCTCGCCTCCCAGATTGCCGTGCCCCACTCACGAGCCCGTCCAGTAAGGAGAGATATGACGTAGGTGATACGAGCTGTGCCCCTGGAGTACGTGTTGGGCTGGAGAGAAAACACAATATCACACTGGGTGAGGAACGAGCGGCATTCAGTGGGCTCCCCAGAGTAACACGGCGGGTTATTAATTCTGGGCTCCGGAGACTCGGAAGCCCTGGAAGTAGCCGGTGGATCGAGGCGGAGATGGTGAATATGTTTCGAGAGGTCGGAGACTTGGGCGGCCAGGGTCTCAACGGCATGTCGAGCAGCAGACAATTCCTGCTCGTGTCTGCCTAGCATCGCTCCCTGGATCTCGACGGCTGAGTGGAGAGGATCCGAAGTCGCTGGGTCCATTCTTGGTCAGATTCTTCTGTTATGCAGGTGAGTGAGGACCCAAAAGCGGTTTAACAGAAACAGAGTCTTTTAATGTCCAAACACAGGAAGACATAAATCCTCTTCAGATGTATCGGTTGACAAAATAGACAACCCGCAGAGAGGGCGACAAATAAATCATAAAGTCCTCTGATCTTTACAGGAGAGTCCCCTTCTAGCAGCAGAGGAGAATAGCAGGGTTAGCGGCAACAGACTGCTGGTCTCTCCGGGTAGGCGCGGGTTGTAGAGGACAGAGGTACCTGATCACACGTAGCATCTGATGAAGAGGCAGATTACGACAGGACTGGACAAGGGTGAAGCAAACGAGAATCTGACAAAGACAGAAGCAGAAACAGAGAGAGAAATAGAGACCTAATCAGAGGGAAAAAAGGGAACAGGTGGGAGAGAGTAAACAAGGTAGTTAGAGGAGATGAGGAACAGCTGGGGGAAGGAAAGGGAGAGAAGGTAACCTAATACGACCAGCAGGGGGAAACGAAGTGAAGAGAAAGAACAGGAACAAGACATAACATGACAATACATGACAGAAGATGAATGAAAAGCCAATAAAAGGGATGTTTTTGAAAGTGGATAAAATGTATATCAACAGTTGCCGTCCTGACTGCTTGATACATAATCTACTATCTAACTGACCATAATACACTATTAAGAGACAAGCCGGGAGAGTTATCAGCAAAATGTTAATCTAGTAATTCAAGATGGCATACTGTACTATGTGTGTGATGACGACAAACAGTTTATCTTTTCTCCGCGTATTGACATTGTGCTCTCTTTGATTAATATCAGTCACACACATCCGTTTAATACACATAAGTTATAGAGATGCAGACAGGATATGTCATTAATGCATGAAGACTATCCTCTTTACTTGATGTTTATTAATTATCTCAAGTGCTTCTGCTCTCTAAACTAATAAAGGTTGGCACCGACTAGTTGCCATCTTCTACACCGACTAACTGAATGACAACTTGACAGCATGACAGCTTGAGTTACAGAGTGAGTAGAGCTCTGCAGTTGCACATCAATAATGTGTTTTTGCTTTGTAGCGGAAGCAAACCAACACACAGCCCCTGTTTCAGAGTAGCTCATAGACAGTCAGCAAAGGAGAAGGCCTCAGCTGAGGTATTTTGGCAGGTAGCGAGGTTGTTGTTTGACAGTCTAACACTGCATTTATGTAAGGGAAATATAATAGCTAGCAGGTATCTGCTATTGATCGCGTATGTATGATGCAGGTAGGTTAGTGTAATCATAACTGTCAGAATATGAAGGCTTGTGTGTAAATGTGATGTTGTTTGAAGCTATTCCACATGTGTTGGTGATTGTATGTAAGGGGAATGACTAGAAGGTATCTGCTTTAGTGCATGACACAGGTAGGGTAGAATTTCTAATCAAAACTGTCAGATTGTATGAAGACTTATAAATGTGATATTGTTTGAAGCTATTCCACATAGATGATTGTTTCATCATGTCAGTGGAATTGAGTAATGACACAAAGGAGAAAACGTCATCTCTGTGACATTACCTGAATCCCTGAGAGCAAATCCAATACAAAGAAAATATTTAAATATGCATCGTCAGATCAGATCTGCAAGCAACAGTCAGTGTTCACTAATTATTGCTACTCTAGAGGATTGATACACTATATATACAAAAGTATGTGGCTACCCCTTCAAATGAGTGGATTCGGCCATTCAGCTATCGAGCACACAGCCATACAATCTCCATAGACAAACATTGGCAGTAGGATGGCCTTACTGAAGAGCTCAGTAACTTTCAAAGTGGCACCACCATAGGATGCCACTTTTCCAACAAGTCAGTTCATCATATTTCTGCCCTGCTATAGCTGCCCCGGTCAACTGTTAGTGCTGTTATTGTGTAATGTAAATGTCTCGGAGCAAGAATGGCTCAGCCGTGAAGTGGTAGGCCAAACAAGCTCACAGAACGAGACCGCCGAGTGCTTAAATGCGTAGCACGTAAAAATTGTCTGTCCTTAGTTGGAACACTCACTACCGAGTCCCAAACTGCCTCTGGAAGCAACATCAGCACAATAACTGTTTGTCTGGAGCTTCATGAAATGGGTTTCCATGGCCGAGCAGCTGCACACAAGCCTAAGATCACCATGCGCAATGCCAAGCGTCGGTTGGAGTGGTGTAAAGGTCACCGCCATTGGACTCTGGAGCTGTGGAGACGCGTTCTCTGGATTGATGAATCACGCTCCACCATCTGGCAGTCTGACGGACGATGCCTTGGAAGGTGCCAGGAGAACGCTACCTGCCCTAATGCATAGTGCCAACTGTAAAGTTTGGTGGAAGAGGAATAACCGTCTGGGGCTGTTTTTCATCGTTCGGGCTAGGTCACTCATTTCCAGTGAAGGGAAATCTTAACGCTACAGCATACAATGACATTCTAGACGATTCTGTGCTTCCAACTTTGTGCCAACAGTTTGGGGAAGGCCCTTTCCTGTTTCAGCATGACAATGCCACCGTGCATGAAGCGAGATCCATACAGAAATGGTTTGTTGAGATCAGTGTGGAAGAACTTGACTGGCCAGCACAAAGCCCTGACCTCAACCCCATCAAACACCTCTGGGATGAATTGGAACGCCGATTTCGAGGCAGCCCTAATCTCCCAACATCAGTATCCAACCTCACTAAGGCTCTTGTGGCTGAATGGAAGTAAGTCCCCGCAGCAATGTTCCAAAATCAAGTGGACATTTACATTACTCTTACGCCTTCCCAGAAGACTGGAAGCTGGTATATCAGCAAAGGAGGGAATAACTCCATATTAATGCCCATGATTTTGGAATGAGATGTTCAGCGCACAGGTGTCTACATACTTTTGGTCATGTAGTGTATATAGGTCCCAGGAAGAGTAGCTGCTACATTTGCAACGGCTAATGGGGATCCTAATAAAATACCAAACACACATACATACACACACCATATTTCATTGGAATGGGACCATCGTCGCCTCCAAGTACACCGGGTCATGCAGTTTGAGGCGTGAGCTGCGAACATCTATTTGTTGGAATCAGCAGCCAATGTGTTGGCGCCAGGCGGGCAGCGGCTGAGATATGTTACCGCAAACAACATGGAGAGATTAAGAATGTATATCCCGCTCTCTGTCGGCTATCACAGATAATACACACAGATGTATAATGACACAGCATTCCCCCATGGAAGAGGCCGGGTTATATTCCTCTCCTGATGCATCGTATATCAGCCCTGGAGTTTATTTTCTCTTTCCAGGAAACTTATACCACAGACAGACCATGCATACATCCCAAATAACACTCTATTCCCTGTAAAGTACATTACTTTGGACCAGGGCCCATAGGGTGCCATTTGGGAAATAGGGTGCCATTTGAGACGTGCATATTCCTGAATCTCTTTAAGGGATTCTTGTATTCATCCCGCTTCCAGAGTTTGGTCTCGCATGACTGAGCATAGCTCAGCACAGAGGGGAGAAGAGCAACAGACAGAATCCATAAAGCCAACCCTGAGGACCAGGCCTGTCAATTTGTGTTTTTCTGAGAATACAAATGTCTCTCCTTCATGCTGATCCAGTCTTCTACAGTCAGAGGGCTGAGTGCTAGGCTGTGGGTCTCGGCTCTCTATGACAGATACAGGGCTGGGCTGGGGGTAGATCAGACAGGATCAGGCCTCAGCTCTAAGATATGAAGAGGAAGGCTGGACTATGATCCTGGAGATCTAGATGGGCAGAGGGGATCCGATCAGGGCTCTGCTAGGACATGAAGACAGACAGAGGGTTGGTTTGTCTGGTGGAGCTCTACCAGCTTTGGTTTGCTTGGTGGGGGGTCTACTGGAGTTCAAGCCCAGAACTTGAACATTCATCCACAACAATATTTTGTACCCAAAAAGCAGCATGGTAGCCAGTGGTCTACCCAAACTGTTGGTCTACCAAAACCATGGCTCTGGTACACTTTGATAGACCAGTGGCACGCTACTTCAGGTTCTCAGGATCGATGGGTCGAGCAATACTCACAGCAAAGCACCCCGAAAAGTTTTCCACCATGACTTCTGAGAGTCCCCTCGTTCAATTACCACCCTGAGGTCAATCTGTGCAAATACCTGAAACTTAGTCGCAGCCTGCTGCTGCTGACAACCGCTACCGTCGCTTAAGATCCTACTTACAGTAGCAGGGAAACGGTGTGGAAAACAATAAAGGGAGTAAAGAGAGGGAGGGAGGGATGGGGAGGTAGGGAGTGAAAGAGAGAGAGACAGAAATGAATGGGCAACTGAATGACTTTGGGAGAGAAACAAGTAGAGGAGAAAGAACGAGTGAGAAAGAAAGAGAAAGAAAAATTAGCAACTGAGGGATTCTGAGACTCAGCCAAGCCCCATAAATGAACAAACACAGAGACACAAGTTTTTGTGCAAGGCAAGGGCGCATACTGTTTTCAAATAAGCAGAGTCCAAATTGGGAGCTGTGAATTATGCCGTTACAGTGCTCTAACAAGAAGCACTAGGCTATTTCTCTCTCAATCTCTCACTCTCAAAATAAAATGTCAGGGAAAGCATTTCTATGATGATAAAGGGAACTGTCATCCTTTGTTATTTGAGCAAAACCAGCCAACTCCAACACTTCATGGGGTCATGAGCAGGGTATCCTCACTGTCCCGGAGGAGTATTCAATAGGCCTTTGATGACTGCAGAAAGTATGTTGGAGAAATGAGATACATAGTTTACACAATGTCAACTAGGCCTATTCCCCTTTTGTAGCAGAGTGAATATTTTCTCATGATCAAATGAATAAAACAACCTCATTTATGTGAAACAGTACCATGGGTCGGGCTCGCATTGTCTGAAATGAGTAGTACTATATGCGTTGATTCAAAGAAAACAGATGTTGTATGTTGTATTCTTTCACCTACATTGTGTGACTCATCCTTAGTGGCTATGTAGATGTCTCAATACAACTCGCTCAAACTCATTTAACCTGGCTAATCCCTCTGAGAATATTTCTTCTTTGAGCCAGCTGTTCTCACGTGACAGAGGAGAGGACTGTGGATCAGGAGCCAGATAAGTACACAGTACACAGATAAGTACACAGAAGATACTCTGGTCAGATGAGACTAAAATGGGTCTTTTTGGCCATCAAGGAAAACGCTATGTCTGGCACAAACCCAAGACCTCTCATCACCCCGAGAGCACGGTGGTGGCAGCATCATGCTGTGGGGATGTTTTTCATCGGCAGGGACTGGGAAACTGGTCAGAAATGAAGAAATAAAGGAATGATGGATGGCGCTAAATACAGGGAAATGCTTGAGGGAAACCTGTTTCAGTCTTCCAGAGATTTGAGACTGGGACGGAGGTTCACATTCCAGCAGGACAATGACCCTAAGCATACTCAACACTCAACATGCACGCTCAAGTTTTTTGTGTGTGAATTTTACCCCTTTTTCTCCCCAATTTCATGGTATCCAATTGTTTTAGTAGCTACTATCTTGTCTCATCGCTACAACTCCCGTACGGGCTTAGGAGAGACGAAAGTTGAAGGTCATTCGTCATTCGATACACAACCCAACCAAGCCACACTGCTTCTTAACACAGCGCGCTTCCAACCCGGAAGCCAGCCGCACCAATGTGTCGGAGGAAACACTGTGCACCTGGCAACCTTGGTTGGCGCGCACTGCGCCCGGCCTGCCACAGGAGTCGCTGGTGCACGATGAGACAAGGATATCCCTACCGGCCAAGCCCTCCCTAACCTAGACGACGCTAGGCCAATTGTGCATCGCCCCCATGGACCTCCCGGTCGCGGCCGGTTACGACAGAGCCTGGGCGCGAACCCAGAGTCTCTGGTGGCACAGCTGCGCCACCCGGGAGGCCCTAGTTTTCAGTCTTTTAAATATTATTTCTTGTTTGTTTCACAATAAAAAATATTTTGCAACTTCAAAGTGGTAGGCATGTTGTGTAAATCAAATGATACAAAAATCTATTTTAATTACAGGTTGTAAGGCAACAAAATAGGAAAAATGTCAAGGGGGGTGAATACTTTCGCAAGCCACTACATGTCAGTACATACACACAAAGTAGGTCACATGGGGAAAGCAATGTGCTGCTATTTTTATTGATACGGTAGACCATTCCATTCTTGTGGGTCAGCTAAGGAGTTTTGGTGTCTCTGAGGGGTCTTTGTCCTGTTTTTTTTAACTACCTTTCTAGTGTCCAACAAGCTTTCTCTGCCCTTAACCTTGTTCGGTACACCTCCAAAACAAAGATAATGTGGTTGAATGTCCCCCCTTCAGAGCTTGAGGTAGTCACCTCATACAAGTACTTGGGAGTATTGCTAGGCTGTACACTGTCCTTCTCTCAGCACATATCTGAGCTGCAGGCTAAGGTTAAATCTAGACTTGGTTTCCTCTATCGTAATCACTTCTCTTTCACCCCAGCTGACAAACTAACCCTGATTCAGATGACCATCCATGCTACATTAAGGAGACATCCTTTTTTAGATTGGCAGGTAAGGGTGCTCTCGAGTGGCTAGATGTTCTTTACCATTCGGCCATCAGAGTTGTCACCAATGCTAATTATAGGACACTTCACTGCACTCCTCTGTAAACTGGCCATCTCTGTGTACCCGGCGCAAGACACACTGGTTTATGCTTATTTATAAAACCTTCTTAGGGCTCACTCCCCCCTATCTGAGATACCTACTGCAACACCTCATGCTCCACATACAACACACATTCTGCCAGTAACATTCTGTTAAAGGTCCCCAAAGCACACACATCCCTGGGTTGCCCCTGTTTTCAGTTCACTGTAACTAGCAATTGGAACAAGCTGCAAAAAACACTCAAACTGGACAGTTTAACTCCATCTCTACATTCCAAGACTCAATCATGTAAACTCTTACTGACACTTGTGGCTGCTTCGCGTGATGTATTGTTGTCTATACCTTTTTGCCCTTTGTGCTGTTGTCTGTGCCTAATAATGTTTGTACCATGTTTGTGCTGCTACCATGTTGTGCTGCTGCCATGTTGTGTTAGTACCGGGTTGTTGTCATGTTGTGTGGCTACCATGCTCTGTTGCCATGTGTTGCTGCCATGTTGTGTTGTTGTCTTAGGTCTCTCTTTGTGTAGCGTTGTGGTGTCTGTCTTGCCATGATGTGTGTTTTGTCCTACATTTTCATTTTTAATCCCATCCTCTTGGTAGGACGTCATTATAAATAAGAATGTGTTCTTGCCTAGTTAAATAAAGGTTAAATAGAGAATAGAATCAAATATATTTCCCAGCATGTTATATTGCATGTACATTGATTGATTAATTCATCTTTTGCAACTAAAATATAAATAACATTTTTCTAAACAAATTCAATATATTATTTGGATTTATTGCACCCGTTACTAAAATGGTTGTTCCAGTTCAGATGCCTTATGTAGTAGTCTCATATCTTAGTCTTCCCAGTCCTGGCAGTCAATCTGAATGCAGGTGAATAAAAATTCTAAATGTTGGCTATCCCCACTGGCTGGATTCCAAAAGGAATTACACATCACTTTGCAAGTCAGCATAATGTGACTTGCAGGCCTAATGTGACCTGTAAACCATGCGTTTCAGGCCTCTATATTATGGTAAAAACTAGGCCTTCGAAATACGTTCTTATGAAATACTGTACGTATTGCATTGCCTTAAAGAATGTAATTTTAATGATAAAATATTAGCTTAAGATATCACTTGGTGAAGGCAACAACCATGTCTCTGTCACTAAGAAATACATTCATGGGTGGTAACTCTAAAATGCACTCGAAAGGCAAGGCAACCTGGGAAATATGGAAATAAGGAGCAGTGTGTTAATTTAACACTGAAAAGTTTGGACCCATATAGACACTGGAACAATAGTAAATGTAACACTCTCTGTGTTGATTTAACACTGGATAAATAGTGTAGTGGGGTTAATCTTGGCCTACTAAATTATTTCCAGGTCACTGAGTTCCTTCCATTTAAACTCTGTGTAAGGACACAGTATCTGTAGTGACCTCTCTAATAGGGTATTTTAATGTCCCAAATTTTGCTCTCTAAGTGCAAATTATCACCGGGCGTATAATCGCACCATCAAAATGTCTCAAATGCCATTATATAATCACTGTTATTACATTCCCTCGAGGATCCATTGTCTGTATAGCTAGATTTGGTGCTCTTTTTCTGTACATCATTATCCCTCTTGAAGATGATCGCTGAGAGAACAGAAGTACTTTGGTCATCAGAAGGATCTCTCTCTCGCCAGTGTAAAATATCAGAGATCACCCACAACATGAGCAGAGAGCCATCAGAGGCCATACACATACACACACACATCACAGCCCAGTTCCACAGTCACCCTGGCTGGCACTCAGGTATTCATAGACGATTCCAGCTTTGGAAGCATTGGAACATGTATAATAACACTGTTTAATTATGTTGTTGCTGTCTGTTCTGGCTGCTAGTATTGTATATGATCCAAAGGAGGATGTTCATGTTCGCATCTCAATTTGCACCCTATTCCTTATGCAGTGCACTCCTTTTGACCAGGGCCCATAGGGAATACTATAGGGAATACAGTACCATTTGGGATGCAGAGTAGGCCTATGTTACCCTGAATAAAGGGGTGAATTGAATAAAATTAAAAAAAGACATTCAAGTCTACCCATGTAAAACTATTGTGTTTTGAACTAGGACATTCAGCTAGAAACAACCCCCTTGATTTTCTCGAACATGATAATGAATGTGTTTGGAGGCTTATTTTGGGAGAGGCCCTCTGTAGCAGACTGTAATTACAGCACCAGAGACAAGCGGGTCTATCCTGCTGGATACAACGCTATACAAAAGTATTTCTTCTGAAATCTCCAAGTGCAATAGAGCAGTAGAGAAGAAATTCTACCTGATTAATCTATCATGCATGGACGGATTGTATTTCTCATGGACCTCAGGATCCTTTAGAATAAAAGGGAATTAGTGAGAACCTGTTTGAACAATGTAGTGTGTTCCAGGGTGAAGTTTAGGTACAGAGCTAGGATCAGCTTCCCCAGCCCCAACCCTAGCCTTTAACCATCAGTGGGGAAAATGGTAAACTGACCCAAGGTCAGCGACTAGGTACAACTTCACCATACACCAATATTTCTGTAGCTGTAAAACTTCTCCTATCTAACGGCCTGTTTCTGTTTCAACCATGTCTCACCGCCTGCTGTTCAGTAGGTTTGTATTGTAAATCTCTCCCATCAGGAAGTGTCCTCGTGGGCATGGGTAGCTCAGTGGGCGACATGCTGAGTTCAAAGCCACTTCACCATCCAGCTAGACCCAATAAAGAGGAAGTCATCACATCTAGCCAGATCAAAGGGATAGCAGAGAGTAGCAGAGAGAGAAGGTCAGGTCGGGCTGAGTCTGCATGCCCAATGGCACTCTTCTGCCTCTATAGTGCGCTAATTTTGACCAGGCTCTGGTCAAAAGTAGTACACTCTGTAAGGAATATGGTTCCATTTGGGATGCACACTATCACAGACGGCTGCGCGAGGTAGCATCAGGAGAGGCTCCCTACTAAGTGGTGTATTACCAGAACAGAAGCACTACAGAAAGGGCGAGAATTGCATCCCAAATGACACCCTATTCCCTTCATAGTGCATCTAATATGGGCCATGGTCAAAGGAGTGTACTATATAGGGAACAGCTATCCATTTTGGACGCATCCTGGGTCTGGGTTTCTTATAGAACAGATAAGCCTAAGACAGAACCCTGTCTTCGCACCATAGGACACAACCCAAAAACTAATAACAAAACTTCAGGAAGGAGTCTGTAAAATCTGAAGGTCGTGACCTGAGCATATTTGAGAGCAAAGTTAGAGTATTGGAATAGGGAGACATAGAGTTTTCAAACACAAACTTTTAGGAAGAGAGTAGGCTTTACAAGAAGAGCTTTGGTCACACTTTCAGAATGACAAAATGACGAATACCAGATTTTTGAATGAACTATGTAGGCCTAATTCTGTATGGACGATGCTTATGTGATCAACCTTCTCCCTGCCAATACTCAGAATAAATGTGCTGTGATTTAGCTATTACAGGGGAATGCCATCAGTCATGGGTTGCAGCTTAAGCTACTGATTCACAACAAGGTTTATCTTTTCTACCATACCCCTGTTTATTCATTCCTAGTCATTTCTACCTGTATCAACAGACTTTGCATTTGGTGATTGGAAAAACCAGTGAGAAAAATGTGAGGGAATGAAAAACATATGTAAGCCACACCTCGTGCCCTGTCTCCTGGCTGGAGTTAACGCAGCGGGTGAGTGTGCCTTGTGCCAAGGTGCGGCCTGGCCCACTGTACCTGACCCACTGCCAGTGTAGTGCGGGCACCATGCCAACCGCTCTCTCTCCCTTCCCTCTCTCTCTCTCGCTCTGGCTCTCTCTGGCTCTCATTCCAACCATCTATTCATGCACTACTTTCCATTTAAAACAGGCTTAGAATTTAAAATGCTTAAGTTCTGATGTGAGAAGAGAGAGGGGGAAGGGGGAATTGATGTAGTGGAAAATAGTATTCCGACTCAGCTCTTGTCTGTTAGAATAACTAAGCATAACTCTGAGATCTGGGTCTTTCAGATCACTGAAGTATGTAAGAGAGTAAGGCTCATAGAAATATAATAATTTTTCTAATAGGATTGTATTTTTATGGTAAGGCAGTATGTGGGTCCAGTCCATAGCGTCATTGAATGGTTTGTAGGCCTAACTTCTAACCAAGAGATAGGCCTATAAACCATTCAAAGATGCTGTGGAGCCACATACTGCCTTATCGTAGAAATAGAATGCCTACTATAAAAAACGATCATATTTAGAATTTAGGGTATTCATTAATTAGATGTAATGACTCAGGTCATTAATGCATAGTGGCTCATACCCCAAAAACAGAACAGCACTTCTCTTCTATGCGATCATCACTGGTGCTGTCCAGTAGACGCGAGTCGTGGCGCTGTCCAGTAGCAAAGGGATGCTGAACTTCGAGTTAGGGCAGGTTTAGACACAGTCGCTATGGGATTCCTTTCCAATAAATTATGTTTACTATCAATCAACTAACGTCCTCTGACATTCTTAATATGTTTCTGCACTATAGGACATAAACTATGTTCAGCACAGATAAAAAAAAATAATATTGTGTTTGTGTGTGTGTGATTTGGTTTATTTCCAGGAAATGCGCTGACAGATATAGCCAGTACTCTCGCCCAAAAATCAACACACACACACGCCACCTGTGAGCATCCCAGTATGAGAGCTTAGGGAGGGCTGCTTGCTGTATGTCCTGCACATACAGCAATAATCACATTATTAGATGTTTATGGGTACAGATGTCAGACGTATTTGTATTATTATTTTATTCCAGTGATATAATTTACATTCTAGTCTCAAAATTATTTTGAGGGAATTTACGACGCATCCTGCGGTCAGTCTCTCCTTCTCTCACTCTCTCTCGTTATTTCTCTCTCCCTCCTCCGTTTTATTCTACCCGTATAGAATAACCGTGCGCATGATGGTGATCTTGATCATCTGCTAGATTGGGTTTAAGAACAGTCGATAGTGAGTCGAGATCTCCAATGACTTTCTTTCTAGGGTAGATCCCATATACTATTCTTTATCAGATTTAAATGGACATTGTTGATGAACTACATATTTTCAGTGTGTCTTTACCTGGGAGCCTAAACGATTCACAAATCCTCTACCACACTTGAATTAGAGGAGCTTTACGACGTTGCGGTACACATGATTGCATCTTTCACCCCTTTAAAGCATATTGGAGATCATACTGCGATTTCAGGATTTTCTCCTGAACTAGCCTATTACTTCTACCAATATCAAAAAGAAGTAGGTTATTTTTGGAATAAGGAACATTAAAGATTTAATTGCAACACATGCGAATTCCCAAACGTGTCAAGACAGCTTTTTTCATCAACTATGAACCTCAAGAAGATGCAGCTTTTTTTACACGCCGGCTGCATAGCCATATGACAGCTTTTGCAATGAGAAGTTCGTTCTCAACATGTTTTTTCCACGGATTACATGTGGAGAGAGGCGCTTCGTGAGAGGAAGACCTTGCTGGTGAAATTACTTTAGATTTTTGTGAGAGGATTTCGCTTTGTTCAATGGCTCCGGCTTTAAGGTTGACTAAGCGTAAGGATGCCAGCCCCTGGCCAAGGATGTCTTCAACTTTCTGGACTGTAATACTGTTGACCAGTCTCCTAATCATCTACTGCGGTAATTCCTCTTTCTCTGACTCGTTTTCCCTGATCATATTGGTTCATATTTATAAAGTGCTGCGGCGGTAGACCATAGGGTGACCGTGGTGTCACTGTCTGCTGCTTTGACATGAAAATTATGCGACAGCATTATCGGAAATCACTTCAAGGGTTATTGGTTTTGTCATTGCAGTCGAGCTAATATCGTTTCAAAAGTAAGCTATGGGATAACAGTTCTCATGCCAGAACGCGCCCTCGCACGTATGCACAATTACACACACACACACGCGCGCGAGCACACACATTCACACGCGCGCGCACACACACACACACACACACACACACGAACACAACAAATAATTAGAGCAGCACACTCACTGTTGAATGCGTGGAATTGTAAAGTTGGCTGCTTACTTCATCATCGTGACCATCATTCTGTGGAAAGGACAGTCATGCATCAGCCACTGTTTGTGCAATTGGATCATTACTGTATTTCACCTGGTTGCAGTTGGATTGCACTGGACTGTGACAAACTCATTAGGGAGAAGCTTAATCATCATCAAATTTAAATGACGAAAATACCAGTCTGATCATGAATTTTAAAAAAATCTAATTTCGTATTTATTTGATCTAATCTTTATTTAGCCCACCCAGGTTAATCTCATGGCTGGCCCTAACTCATCTGTGTATTCTGACCATGAAAATATAGCATGCCATTCCAAGTATTATTCACCTCCAGGGAACCAATCACCCAGTCTGAGTCACTCGAGAGAAATCTCCAGCTGGCACTAATGCGTTATGTGTGAAAACGTATGGGAAAGGAAGCGTTCGTTGTGCATTTACCACGATAAGCCTATTACAAGCTAAGTTATTTTGTTAGCACTTAAGCTAATGACTAATATAATCATTCCGTTGTCTAGGGGCACATTTACCACAAAAATAGATCCCTATTTTTTGCTAGAATTTCATTTGACATTTTAGTCATTTAGCATACGCTCTTATCCAGTGCGAGTTACAGTAGTGAGCGCATACATTTTCGTACTGGGCCACCTTGGGAATTGACCCACAACCCTGGCATGTAAGAGCCATGCTCTACCAACTGAGCCACATGGGACTAATTTCCTCTCCTCTGCCAGGGTCTTAGATTCATTATAGGCTGCAGCAAAAGTCGAGGAGGGAATTGAATCTGCATTTCTTTTCTTCTCTTTGGGTCTTGAGAATGAACGGCCTGTGTCTTTCGATCACATAGAGACTGTGGCTGTTTAATCAGTGTTTCTCTGGATGTTTCAGATGTTTAAGTGTGTGTGCAAGTGTGTGTGTAGCAACTCTTCCTCAGTGGAAACATAATGTAGCAGGCTTAAAAGAAAAGCCTGAAACTAAATCCCCCCACATTCTGGTTTTGAAGAGAATAAAAAAAAGTGTAAAGGGAGGTTCTCTTCTGCAATGTTGGCTGTTTGCTCCGGTCAGCAGTCTACAGAGCCATACTGATCTTCCCTACTCTTAAACATCCATTTGTTTCTAACTTGATTTTACACTTGTTTCCTGTGTCCCTTTCCTTGACGATTTCTTCTTTGCCTCACTTTCTCCTCCCTGTCTCTTCCCTTTTGTCCTGACCTACATGTTTTTGTCCATTTCTTCCCTCCTGACTTGTCTTTTCCCCCATGGCCTGACTCCTTCCGCTGTCCCTTTCCTTGTCCTGGCTTGTTGTCCCTCTTGCCTGTCCTTGCACATTTCCTGTCCAGTCCTGTCTCTCTTGCCCCAGGCTGTCTCTCCTTTCTACGTTCGCCTGTCTCTCCTGCACTCTTCCCCCTATCCAAAATGGCTTCTGAAGCAGTGCCCTGACCTACTTGTGGTCTCTGACATGAATCTCAGAACCTGACTGGACTGGCTGACCAACGTATCGCATGCTTCTCTTCTGTGAGTCACAGAGCAGAGACATAGCCAGAGCTGATCCATGTTTGTTATGCTGAGACATAACTCTCCTCTTGGGCATGAGATGAAAGTATAGCCTGTGTGTGATTACAGCAGCTGGATGAGAGGGTTTGGACTAGGGCTGGGCGGTGTACTGTATTTTACCAGTATTGATGCACAGAGCGGTTTGGGTTTTAACTTTACGTTCTATAACGGTATTTCAGTGTTTGGTTTGTTAAATGTGATACGTCACTCCAGCGTGTGTAATGTCATTTATTAAAAATAGTTTACTCCGTTTGCTACTCAAGTCATCTCTCTCCCTTTCCTCCTGCATGTGGCTTCCCCATGCACTTCCCACACCAAGCCCTGACCCGTTACTCAAGTTGTTGCTCAACCAGACAACCACGGAGTCACGAGCACTTGCCATGCCGTTCACTCTGTATTCATGGTCAGATGCAACAAGATTTTAACAACGATGCTGATTTCCACTTTGGTTCTTAATATAAATCCACAAGCGTTCTATAATCACACTATTCATTTGTGTATCGTACTGTCTGTAAACAGCTATCTTATCTTTTCTTAGCAAGTTGTGGTTAAAATAAATTGTGTTAGCCGCTAATGCTAATCGCAAGTAAGCTGGCTAGCTAGTTTAATGTACAAATAGTCAAAGCAAACTTAGCTAGCTCATACAGCCTGATACCAGTGCTGGTGTAGGCAAAGCTCAACATGTTATTTGTGCAATGGTATCTTCTAAATCAGAGAGGAATAGGCAAAGCATAAATATGTTAGTTTGCACTTACTTCTTACATGAAGTAAGAGAAAACATGTAATCTAACATATAATTAGGGTAAATTTGGAAACACTGACCAACACTTTGGTTCCTACCCTTTCACAATAATTCTTCCCTGGCCTTTTCATTCATTGTCATGTCAAATAATCAAATCAAATCAAATGTATTTATATAGCCCTTCGTACATCAGCTGATATCTCAAAGTGCTGTACAGAAACCCAGCCTAAAACCCCAAACAGCAAACAATGCAGGTGTAAAAGCAAATAACAAGGTATTCAAAGTGCTTCCCACTACACTGTGTATACCAAACATTAGGGACACCTGCTTTTTACATGACATATAATGACCAGGAGAATCCAGGTGAAAGCAATGATCCCTTATCGATGTAACCTATTAAATCCACTTCTATCAATGTAGATGAAAGTGAGGAGACAGGTTAAATAAGGATGTTTAAGCCTGAAGACAATTGAGACATGGATTGTGTATGTGTGCCATTCAGACGGTGAATGGGCAAGACAAAATATTTACGTGCCTTTGAATGGGGTATGGTAGTAGGTGCCAGGCGCACCGGTTTGAGTGTGTCAAGAACTCCAACGCTGCTGGGTTTTTAACGCTCAACAGTTTGGTGCACCACCCAAAGGACATCTTGTCAGCTTGACACAACTGTGGGAAGCATTGGGGTTAACATGTGCCAGCATCCCTGTGGAACGCTTTCGACACCTTGTAGAGTCCAAGTCCTGATGAATTGAGGCTGTGGAAATGATAACAAATGAGTGCAGGAAATGCCAAAATGTATGTAAATGCTGATTTTCTGTTGTTGATGGAGGTGGATTGAACAGTATAAAACAACCCGAATGGAGGAAACCCCATTGAAATCACTTTTATTCTGTGATGCCACCCTAGGGTCATGAACTACTCATGAAGCATAATCTAGAACTTTTGTTATTAAAAAACATAAAACACCGTCACACTGTCAAAAATTGTACAAATATAATGATATGATGTTTTAGCCATATCGCCCAGTCCACAGACATTATAAGCCCGCAGATAATCTACGTCAGGCAATGGCAGAGTTAAAATAAGGACAATCTAGCCCTATATAGCTTTGGAAAATAACCGGCAAAATGTTTTAAGGAGGTACTTGTTTTTGAAAATCCTGTTACTGAAGGCATATCTATCATCCGTAACTCCTTGTATAATCCCAATTGTATAATGTGTGGATATCTGTATAGAAACCACCTGAGGCAAACATTTGTCCAAACTGGCACCTATAACTCGGCTGTGGTAGACAGTGGTAGGCTACATGGAAGTGTCTCTTGCACGCCGTCTACCACAGCAGAGTTATAGGTGCTGGTTTGGAGAAAAGTTTCTATACAGATATCCACACATTATACATACCGTATGGAAGGACAAGGATTTACTGATTATAGATATGCTTTCAGAGGATTCTTGGAAACAAATGCCCTCTAAAATATTTAGCCAATTATTTTCCAGGCTCCTCATTGTAGCCATCTAGCACGCCCATGCACGGTGTCCTATATAAGGCTAAAGAGGATCTAGTCTATGTTTTAATTAGCATATATTGCAGAGCAATGTCATCTGACTTTGTGTACTATTGACCATAAATACATGTTCCGAGTGACACCTATTTGCTCAAGAGTGTGACCGTAAGCGGCTGAGAGGAGAGAAATGGGAGGTCTGTGATTATGGCTGTGACTCATATGGTAACTGTCTCTCAAAATTAGCATTTCACTGTGAGATATGCACAGACACAGCTGAAAGGGAGAGAGGGAGAGGGAGAGGGAGATGGAGATGGAGAGGGAGATGGAGAGGGAGAGGGAGAGAGAGAGGGAGAGAGAGAGGGAGAGAGACACACACAAGGCTGCACACTAAAATGACACTTCAGCCTAATTCACCAACAGTATGTCAAAGACTGGTGTTAGTTTATTCCCATGGATATCCTGATTTAGTTTAAAATATGTCCTTAGCCTCTGATGATGTTTATTGTTATTAAGTGAATTACACACAAATATGTTTAGTTATAGAGACAGTTTTATTCAGTGCACTGTAGCTCCCTCCTCTGGATGTGACTCGAGATGCGTTTGTTTTCCAGTGATATTATTATTACTCATTCATTGGCTCCGCTTGTTAGCTTTGAAGTGCTAACGATGAGGCCACAGAGATAAAAGAAAATGCCAATAACGCCAGCACAGTGCTAGTTAGAACCATAGGAATGTGTCTGACTGGGGTCCTCTGTTGGGTTACTACATGAATATCAGTCAGATGGCTGTGAACGTGCAAATTAGAACAAACGCTGGGCCATTAACATGCTGCACTGGGAGGTTAGGTCGGGATGTTGATGCTGCTGGATCATTATCACTGCATGTATTTGAATGGGAAAAGTGTGTTGGTGTGTGTGTGTGTGTGTTTGAGTGTGTGCACTGTTTTCAGTGTTTTGTGTGGGAGTCCGTCTATAAGTAGGAGCTCAGGAGCATATTGTTTCTCAGGGTGCTTAGAGAGAGCAGAGAGGGAGAAGTTGGGTGAAGGGAAGGGAAGACTGTACACTTTGTCCCTTCTCCCCTGCTGTACCTCCCACCCTCAGTGTCAAATCCAGCAGTAGCAAATGAATCATGCCTGGTCCTGATGTAACACCTGCTGCCAGCGATAGAACGAGAGCACCACCAACCCCTATAACACACCACTGTGAGTCACTACCGCCCCACACATCTTCAGTAGTCATTACAACCCACCACACATCCCCATTCATTTTAGACGCTCACTGACTCACACTCACATCACTCACCCCAATCCTCAGCATACACATCACTCACCCACATCCTCAGCATACACATCACTCACCCCAATCCTCAGCATACACATCACTCACCCACATCCTCAGCATACACATCACTCACCCACATCCTCAGCATACACATCACTCACCCCAATCCTCAGCATACACATCACTCACCCACATCCTCAGCATACACATCACTCACCCCAATCCTCAGCATACACATCACTCACCCACATCCTCAGCATACACATCACTCACCCACATCCTCAGCATACACATGGCTCACCCACATCCTCAGCATACACATCACTCACCCACATCCTCAGCATACACATCGCTCACCCACATCCTCAGCATACACATCACTCACCCACATCCTCAGCATACACGTCACTCAGCACACTGCATACCCGGCTCACTCCAACACCAGCACACACACCCACAGATATCCCACTGTCTTAGATTAAGCATCGTCTAATGCTCTCTGTTCTGCTCGTTTATGTACATGTCTCAGTCTGCTCTACCTGAATCAATAACACTGTACTGGCCCTCCGACGCTGCTTGGGGAACACAGCCTTCTGTAGCTTCAGTACTGTAGACTCAGCCCTCAGGGCATTCATGGGGAAAACCCAATAGGATATCATCTGTTAACCCAAGCCCCTGATACCTAGCCTGAGGAACTTCCCTGAGATGTCAATGTGTTTGAAATCTCTGCAGCAAGATGAAAAGGAACTGTCCTCAAAACCCAAGCAGTACTAGTAGGTAAACAAGCTTGCATTTGAATGTCTTAATCTACTTCTGGCATTGCCCGAAGGGCCTTTTTCTGGGTAAAGAAATTGAGCCACTGTCCACATGTACATCTATAACTATCAAACTTGTTGAAGTTTTCACCAAGAGAAAGGAAAAAGATAGAAAGACCACAATGGATCTCTGTGTCGAAAATAGAGCTACTTAAAGAAAAATGTATGACCATGGGTATCATATACAGTGGGCAAAAAGTATTTAGTCAGCCACCAATTGTGCAAGTTCTCCACTTAAAAAGATGAGAGAGGCCTGTAATTTTCATCATAGGTACACTTCAACTATGACAGACAAATTTAGGGAAAAAAATCCAGAAAATCACATTGTAGGATTTTTAATGAATTTATTTGCAAATTATGGTGGACAATAAGTATTTGGTCAATAACAAAAGTTCATCTCAATACTTTGTTATATACCCTTTGTTGGCTATGACAGAGGTCAAATGTTTTCTGTAAGTCTTCACGAGGTTTTCACACACTGTTGCTGGTGTTTTGGCCCATTCCTCCATGCAGATCTCCTCTAGAGCAGTGATGTTTTGGGGCTGTTGCTGGGCAACACGGACTTTCAACTCCCTCCAAAGATTTTCTATGGGGTTGAGATCTGGAGACTGGCTAGGCCACTCCAGGACCTTGAAATGCTTCTTACGAAGCCACTCCTTCGTTGCCCGGGCGGTGTGTTTGGGATCATTGTCATGCTGAAAGACCCAGCCACGTTTCATCTTCAATGCCCTTGCTGATGGAAGGAGGTTTTCACTCAAAATCTCACCATACATGGCCCCATTCATTCTTTCCTTTACACGGATCAGTCGTCCTGGTCCCTTTGCAGAAAGACAGCCCCAAAGCATAATGTTTCCACCCCCATGCTTCACAGTAGGTATGGTGTTCTTTGGATGCAACTCAGCATTCTTTGTCCTCCAAACACGACGAGTTGAGTTTTTACCAAAAAGTTATATTTTGGTTTCATCTGACCATATGACATTCTCCCAAACTTCTTCTGGATCATCCAAATGCTCTCTAGCAAACTTCAGATGGGCCTGGACATGTACTGGCTTAAGCAGGGGAACACGTCTGGCACTGCAGGATTTGAGTCCCTGGCGACCTAGTGTGTTACTGATGGTAGGCTTTGTTACTTTGGTCTCAGCTCTCTGCAGGTCATTCACTAGCCCCCCCCCCCGTGTGGTTCTGGGATTTTTGCTCACCGTTCTTGTGATAATTTTGACCCCACGGGGTGAGATCTTGCGTGGAGCCCCAGATCGAGGGAGATTATCAGTGGTCTTGTATGTCTTCCATTTCCTAATAATTGCTCCCACAGTTGATTTCTTAAAACCAAGCTTCTTACCTATTGCAGATTCAGTCTTCCCAGCCTGGTGCAGGTCTACAATTTTGTGTCTGGTGTCCTTTGACAGCTCTTTGGTCTTGGCCATAGTAGAGTTTGGAGTGTGACTGTTTGAGGTTGTGGACAGGTGTCTTTAATACTGATAACAAGTTCAAACAGGTGCCATTAATACAGGTAACGAGTGGAGGACAAAGGAGCTTCTTAAATAATAAGTTACAGGTCTGTGAGAGCCAGAAATCTTGCTTGTTTGTAGGTGACCAAATACTTATTTTCCACCATAATTTGCAAATAAATTCATTACAAATCCTACAATGTGATTTTCTGTATTTTTTTTCTCATTTTGTCTGTCATAGTTGAAGTGTACCTATGATGAAAATTACAGGCCTCTCTCATCTTTTTAAGTGGGAGAACTTGCACAATTGGTGGCTGACTAAATACTTTTTTGCCCCACTGTAAATCCGGTCTTCTAGAGAAGTAAGGATCCAGTTACGTTGGTCCAAGATAAAAGTCTAATCAAAAATCATTCAGAGACAATCTGCTATTCCAATACCTCACACCTGGTAACACCTAGGAAAAATAAAGTTGCACTATTCAATTACAAGCCCAGTGTCCCATCTTCCACATATCACCATCTTATTTATTGGCTCCATCTGTTCCAAACAATTCATTTTGGGAACACCCAGGAGAATAGCTTAATGAAATAAACCTCCAGGACAATCCATCTCTGTCACCACGGTTGTTAATGTTTACAGAGACAAACACAAACCACAAACAAACAATCAAACATAACAAATGGGAGGGGTTGAGGGTAGCTGAAGGATTAAAAAAAAGACAACTAGTGTCAAATGTACCTTGTCTGAAAAATATATGTAGTATGTATAAGCTGG
Source organism: Oncorhynchus nerka (assembly GCF_034236695.1). Lineage (NCBI taxonomy): Eukaryota > Metazoa > Chordata > Actinopteri > Salmoniformes > Salmonidae > Oncorhynchus > Oncorhynchus nerka. Next base: position 37,462,052 of record NC_088403.1, read on the forward strand.
AAGTACACTACTGATATTGATCAGAAATACAATGTAGACATTGTTAATGGTGACTATTGTAGCTGGAAACTGCAGATTTTTTATGGAATATCTACATAGGTGTACAGAGTCCCATTATCAGCAACCATCACTCCTGTGTTCAAATGGCACGTTGTGTTAGCTAATAGAAGTTTATAATTTTAAAAGGATAATTGATCACTAGAAAACCCCTTTGCAATTATGTTAGCACAGCTGAAAACTGTTGTCCTGATTAAAGAAGCAATAAAACGGACCTTCTTTAGACTAGTTGAGTATCTGGAGCATCAGCATTTGTGGGTTCAATTACAGGCTCAAAATGACCATAAACAAATAACTTTCTTCTGAAACTCGTTGTCAGTCTAGGCCGGCATCCCGGAGTCGCCTCTTCACTGTTGACGTTGAGACTGGTGTTTTGTGGGTACTATTTAATGAAGCTGCCAGTTGAGGACTTGTGAGGCGTCTGTTTCTCAATCGACACTCTAATGTAATTCTTGCTCAGCTGTGCACCGGGGCCTCCAACTCCTCTTTCTATTCTGGTTAGGGCCAGTTTGCGCTGTTCTGTGAAGGGAGTAGTTCACAGCGTTGTACGAGATCTCCAGTTTCTTGGCAATTTCACGCATGGAATAGCCAAAAGGGTTCTCTAATGATCAATTATCCTTTTAAAATGATAAATTTGGATTAGCTAACACAACGTGTCATTGGAACACAGGAGTGATGGTTGCTGTTAATGGGCCTCTGTACGCCTATGTAGATATTCCATTACAAATGTTGTAGTCATTTACAACATTAACAATGTCTACACTGTCCTTCTGATCAATTTGATGTTATTTCAATGGACAAAAAATGAGCTTTTCTTTCAAAAACAAGGACATTTCTAAGTGACCCCAAACGTTTTAATGGTAGTGTATAAGCATAAGTATTGTTGTCCATACATTTAATCCAAATACAGGAGGGGTGGTAGGTTTAGGGGAAAATAATAAAATAAAAATATATATAAGAAAAATATACATATGGGTGATTGGAAATTAGACAGACAATTGCATCGTGTTTTTTGAGAAAATCAAATCTGTCACACTATAAACTACCAGCTTGTCTTGTTAAAGAGGTGGATATTGTGGATGTTTGTAGCTCTGTTTTCACAACTCATTCAGCAGTGAAATGGCAACTTCTCTACTGCCTGCAAAGGGTCACCACAAGAGAGGTTTGTTGACTAGAAGACATGTTAACAGGTTCTTGGGGTCTATAAAGGGGTTCTAGTTGTGATAGCAGTTCATATTAAGTTGGTTTCACAGGGTAGAGTGCTGGTTTCTTGTGTTGTGGTCTACTCTAACTAACATGTCAGCTTGGGTTATGTATGACTACAATGGTTAAATGTCACTATTTTTTACATATTCTACTGAGACCATGTTGTCTCTCGAAAAGCCTCTCTCTCTCATTGTGAAAGCTGATGTAATTGACACCCAAACAGAAAAATAGACCATAATATCAAACACATGTAGGCTAGTTGAATTACTTTCTCATAAATGTCATTGATAATTAATCAAATAAAATCACATTTGCTTCGTAAGTAAGCATTTCACTGTTAGTCTACACATGTTCTTTACGAAGCATGTGATGAATAAAGTAAACGAACTAGCCTACATGTGTTTGCATTTAGCTCTGGCATCAGTGAGTCTCTCATCAATTATAGAGATTATTTCTGGTTAAATGCCGCATGTCACTCATATCATGAGTTGATATGAATGTATTATATATTTGATAGGCGTAATGCATGGGTATTGACATTTCACACTGATGAGTTTATTGCCTTTACTGTACCTTAGAAGTTGATAGTTGATAGGTATATTGAGTGATAATAATGATTTACAAAATACACACAAACAAATACACCTGGGGTCCTGTCTGGACACTCGGAGAAAAAGAGAAAGTCAGTTGATTTGCTAAGGGAGAGTAGAGCCCTTCAAAGAGGATGGTTAGAGCTACTTATCTGTATTGTTGAAAAAGCAATTGCTTGGAAGAAAATTCCACAATGGCGTTTTGAATTCCTGGAGGGCCCTTGCCCCGTCACAGGCAGGCAGCTCACAGACCCATGACAACAAACGCCTGGAGCAGAGAGGAGATGCCAGCAAAGTGGCGAGAGAGCGAGAGAGTTAGAGAGAGAGAGAGAGAGAGAGAGGGGTAGAGAGAGAGAGAGAGAGAGAGAGGTGGAGAGAGTGAGAGAGAGAGAGAGAGAGGGGTGGAGAGAGTGAGTTTACAGCAGAGAAGAAAAAAAACCACATTAGACAATGAGACAAAAGCAGAAGGATGAAAATGCTCAGTCCGCCGACCCACAGATCCACAGTCTGCCTTGGGAATATAGTGTGAGGTAATACAATGAAGATGTCAGCTGGAGACGGAGACTAGCGGAGTGGAGACTTCAAGGAGTAGAAACAAATATTACATTAGACGAGGCAGGCCCATTAATCTCTATGCCTGAGAGGTAGTTCAGCTGCAGAATAAGGAACCGTGTCTGGTTGGTGAATGTTGCCGGGGCACCTAATGGAGTTGAAGTCAACTCTATTCAATCAATTGCCGCTGTCCCGCCATGGAGCCCCACACACGCTTAACAAGACAACAGAGCTATACTATGACATTTTTGTAAATGCTAAGTTATGACTGTCAGGGCTAATGTTAGGATCCTTGATCTGAAGGTATTATAACAGGTTGTGGCCCTGCGACATGTTTAAGTAGTTGAAACACAAGAGCTACGAATCCGGTGCACTACAGTACATGGTAAATGACATCTACATACCATCTTCCATCTTCATGAGTCTATATGGTAGATGGACAGCAGCACTTTACCCAGAGTCAGATATGAGCATGTGTTGAAATGTATGGCTCATTCTCAGGTCTGTGTAAAAATAGAATAGTCCGTCTTCTCAAACTATTCTTATGGCAGTATGCCATAAGGTGCATTACCTGGATCCCTGTCACAATGGATTGTTTTACAACAGAGTTTTTTTTAAAGATTTGCATCAATCATAGGCCATTTCTGGACTGGAATCATTGTACTATATTGTATTTCTTTCTATTTAGCAATTGATGTGATTGATTTGCAAATCTCAGCATGCTGCCATTTGTGTTGTGTCTTACTGTTTGTTCTGAAAATGTCATTTCAGAATGCAGAGTCGAGTATTGTAAGAAATGGCATTCCACACACATTCTGGATAACTTGATGTAGTACTATGTGATGTTATTCTGTGGAATAAAGGAAAAGAAAAGGGGGATACCTAGTCAGTAGTTCAACTGAAATGTGTCTTCCGCATTTAACCCAACCCCTCTGAGAGGTGCAGGGGGCTGCCTTGATCGACATCAATGGCACCCAGGAAAAACAGTGGGTTAACTGCCGTACTCAGGGGAAGAACAATATCATTTTACCTGGTTAGCTCAGGGATTGGATCCAGCAACCTTCCTATTACTGGGCCAACGCTCTAACCACTAGGCTACCTGCCACCCCAGAACGCAAGTAGAAAGAGAGAAGAGATAAGACACTGTAAGAGAGAAGCAGGAAATGAAGCCTGAAGGTATCCTTTCAGCTGTAGCAATGTAATTCCAGCTGATACTTTTCTACATGTGAAACATGGCTTGGTTAAGCCTGCCTGGCAGCTTCTGGATGGGGGAATCTCTCTCTTTCTCTCTCTTTCTCCCCCCCCCCCCCCTCCACTCTCATAACTATCTCTCCCTAACCCTTGGAGTGTATGATAAAACATTTAATTGTTACAGTGACACTGGCATGGCATGTGAGTTATATACAGTAAGTGGGGTACCTCGGGGTTAGAATATGGAATACCCATTACAGTGGAACAACAGAGATCTTGTAATCGTGGTTGTGTCCCAAATGGTAACCCTATTCTCTATATAGCACACTACTTTGACCAGAACATTATGGGCCCTGGTCAGAAGTAGTGCACTAAATAGGGAATAGGCTGCCATTTCCTTGATGTTAATGAGAAGCCTATGCTATAGTGTGTCAGCATTGCCTACGTGTGTGTGTTTCTGTATGTGTGTTTGTGTGTCAGCTGCCTGAGACATGCAGGCACGTTTCAGTTGAAATCCAGTGTGTACCCCTTTTATGCAATAACATGTGACTTAGTTATGTTTCCAGAGATGTAGGAACTCTGTCACATAAAAGGGGACATTGCAGTAAAAAATGTACATTATTATTGTTTATTTTTTCCTGCAATGCTTTATAGGATAGTGTTTGGTTGGAAAATCAGTTATTCCTACCATACAGAAAATGACAAAATATTGATCATATTTAACATAGAAAAACATGTAATCTATTTAATAAACCAAAATATGGTTACGGGGTATTGTATTTTGGTGAAATTCATTAATATGATATTCTGCCAGATTTATCAGCCCCTCAAGTGAATCTCAGTAACGGGTGTTAGCTAACACCATTTCACTATCCAGTGACAAACCGATCCCATAGATTCACACAAATGTAATTTCTTAATTTGTCAATGTCTAGAGACAGACAGCATTTAGTCCCTGCACAGATCTTTCAGTGTGGAGAAACTCTTTATTTCACAATTACTTTCTTATCCCTCCGGGTCTCCAATATGATTTAATCACACCCATAATCATTCAATAACATTCTTTAATCATTACATATTTTTTCTTTTAGCTTGTGGAGGATATTCCGACGGACATTACAAATCAAAGACAACAGAATAACCCCAGTTTCTAGAACTCCCTAAGAAACACATGTATTATTCATATGAATGACATCATTTAAAGGCATGACAGAGAGAGAGAGAGAGGGAGGGGCAAAGCAACAAATAATGAGTCCTAGCTGCTCCCTGTACTGTATTAGAGAGATAAAGAAACCAGGGAAATGTATATAATCTCTGGATTTCACATCACACTGTATCATGTCTTTGGTTGCTTTCCATGCATTCCAAACGGGACCCTTTTCAGTGCATACCATTTATAGTGCACTATTTTTGACCTGAGCCCTATGGTTCAAAAGTAGTGTACTATACAGGGTATAAGGTGCCATTTGGGACACAAGCTTAGCAATTTCCATAATGAGGTCACATAGAATCACTCCACCAGGCTCTACGGAAGAGACAAAAATAATATAATCCACTGTAAATGTCACAAATGAAAAAGGTTTGACGTTGCATTGCAACCTTGACACTGTGATATTGGATATTGAGTGGATTCCATAGTCTCATTTCAAAAGCCACACCTTGACCTCTGATGGGAGGTGAGACGGTAGACAGGGCCACACATGGTGAAGCCAGTTGTGAAGTGTGGGGTGTTATGGCTAGAAAGAATGAATGGGATATGGTTCTATTTCTGCAGGGATATACACATAGATGAATACTATGGATAGAGTGAATCAACAGACAGAGAAAATACTCATAGATGCACCAAGCATTCACAGATGGACGTACAGAAACCTGCGCGCGCATGCACGTATGCACACACACATCATCATCATCATCATAGCTATCTGCGGCACTAAGTTGTTAAGATGTGATCCTGAGGGAGGGAGCCCCCATCCCTATTTTCTCAGCTTGGAGGTTCGGGGGGTCCAGCCACTACTAATCTAATGCACACATTATTCAGCCAACCAGCATCTATTTAAAGGAGAGCGCTGCTAGATTTATTGGCCAGGTTTAACTGTATGGTAAAATAACGCATTAAGTAGATGATATCACAGTGGATGGAATGATTATGCACACTTGCAGAAAGTGGAGGAGGCCTTCTTAATTAAATGCAAGGTCCATACATCACTGGCTTGAATACACACACACACGCTTGTGTGTGCACATGCACACACAGACACACAGACAAACTGATGCACACAGACACACACACACACACACATAACAAAACCAGTAGTTGTTTTTCTCTAAAAAAGGGAAAAAACGCTGAGCTGCACGGTTTTTGAATTTCCTCTTCATCAGTATTTGTCGTAAAAATGCTCGGGAGTTTTTGCATTGTACTGGGTTTTCAAAGGGCTCTATTTCAGTCCTAAGTGGCTCATTTTGGGAGCATGCGCCATGCACCGTTCTGCCAAGGGACAGCACACTTAATTTTACTCTGATTGGTTGACAAATCTTCTTGTTTAGCAGAATGGCTAAATGAAGTGTGTTGCTTACCCAAAGGGCTAAATCTAGCCCAGGACACTGTGGCATGTTATTGCAGAATAAAACTGTAGTGTTTACCGACTAACTGGGGAGTCATAAGGAGGGAGTGACTATATATAGAGAGAAAGGCTATGCCCGCAGTTTGTAAGGACACTAGCAACATGGCCATGCTAGTGCCAACCCTTTCTACTGTTTGACTGTTTCTACTGTCGTGACGTGATCATTCATGTGATGTGATACTATTTATCGAATAATTGACTATGTTGAATTATTACGTGATTCAATTAATCATGTAACAATTAACTCATTAGTAACCTGGGGCACCACAGGAAAAGTTTGTTTATTGAGTTGATGTTTCCCGAATAAACCTGAATATCTCGATATCATAACAGTCAATAATCAATCATTTCCTCAAATCAGTCTCATTCTGAACGTCGGATAATCCGGTTAATCTACCCAAACCCGGGTCTCACTAATCATTCCATACAAACACAAATTGAGTTGATTATTTATTTACTAACAAGCTAAACGTTGACATAAGATACACCTACACACAGTCTAGATTATTGATTAGAACTTATTACAATGGCAACAGGTCCCTAGCGGACCAACACAATATGACACGTTACACAAGATGGAGATTTAACGAGAGAGAGAGTGCAACACTTGTAAACTATGCTTAGTTTAGCCCTAATACCTTGCCCCGAACTGCCACTGTTATGGGTAAGTGTAATGCATATGGGTATGCATATGGGAGAGGTTCGTCCGACGCCTTGTTCTTTGGATGGCGGTCTCCTTTGTTCTCGGGTGTATGTCACAATGTCCTTTCTCTTAGTTGTCTGTTTCCTTGCACTCATTCTGTAAGAGTTATTTTCTCAGGATGGCTAATCAGCCATGTAGATTATACCAGCGTGGGAATGAGAGCAGTCTAGAAAAACGATGAATAACCGGGTGGTCCTGCTTGAATTCACCTTCTCAGATACAGTACTTAGGACAGCTACTCAACCGTAGCATTGATTGTTAAGAGGTTCCTTTGTCTTCTTCAACCTTGTGTTACGTTGCGGGGTCGTGACTAATCATGGACCTTGGCTGCAGCCATGGTCCTCTAGTCTAGTATGCTAATTCTTAACTCACATGCTTTATATCTTCAGGTCAAAAGGGGGCGTTTACATCTTTATGACACGTTCTCTGGGTTCCATGGAGTGCAGCTCATTACGAGGCAAGGTATTAGAATTTACTATGATCTCATTTACACAACTAAAATCAGTCTTATCATCACGAAAACATTCTCTTTAATCTGGATATTTCCTACCCAACGTAAAGAATGTAAACATCATATACACATTCTGAAAACTCTTCAAGTTACAATGTTTTTATTATACTGTCCTGCTTTAACTAATAATATCATAAAATATAAATTAATTTTCATATTCCATCCATCATTATTTCCACATATTTGGCTGATCAAATATATTGTCCCAAAGTCCATTTATTTGATGTTTTAGTTTTGGGCAGTGGACTCTCATAAGGCACACAATATTCCAGACACCCAAACTAGGTGTCATAAAACCTCCATTCATCTTTCTCCCCCTCGGCGGGAGAGAGATATCTCTGTTCAGCTGAATCACTGTAACCTGATCCTCACAGGCCAGTCATGACACTACTATTAAACCCATGCCAGGGGTCCCTTTAAACCGACAACACAGCACACACATGCTCAACAATGCACCTCTTCCTATGATAAAAAGCTCCATCAATCTCTACATCAAACTCTAGAACCATGCAACATTTAGCTCTCGTTTGAGAGAGGCAGATTGAGCATTTTGGGGTTTAAGTAACCCATACATTTTCCACAGTAAGCAACTCACCCCGGGATAATTCAGCCGCAATCAAATACTCACACTCTTTTTACCATTCCGCTCCTGTGGGCCTCCCTCCCTAGCTTTTCATTGAACAGCCTTGTTTCTCGTAAAATGGGAACTAGGGACATGTTCGGCTGTTGATGGCTGCTTCTGCTGCTGCTGTAGCAAAAAAATACACAGACTCAAGGGTAAAGCAAGAAGAAACAAGTTCAAGTTGCCTATTTCTTTCTGTAATAAAAAAAAAAACACATCAAGCCTTCTGTGGTACAGATGCCCGGTAAACATAGCCATCACAGATATAGACGATTGAGTAAAGTGCTATTTGGTTTCCAATCTGCTAGGGATTTGTTGTTTTTGGTGTGTGTGTGTGTTAGACAACTCTGTTAGCTACTGATTCTATTTCTCCCCGTAGAAATGTTGTTGCAGCCTTGTGGCTGCTGTGTAGTTTTCTATTGAGTTTTATTGTATTACATTGTATTGTGCCATCCTCCAACCTCTCTCATCATAGTGCAACACACTCTAATCAATTTAAAGCAGCAGAAACTTTGAGGCGTGCCAACTGCCAAGCAGGAGTCTTGTATCCCCTGATTAGTGGTGTCACGAACCCGTCTCGAAGCCAGTAACAAAAACGGAGACAACATGGAGATAAGGAATAACAGAAATATATTTAATAACTGAGGTAGCCTATATACAATTAACAATGGTGAATGTAGTCAGTAGTGTAAGTGAGTGGTTGTTTGCATAGATGTGATAATGACGGGTGTTGAAAGGTGCCAAATACAAACAAACAAACAAACAAATCAAACAAAACAAACAAACCAGCCACAAAAAAAAATGCCACAATCAAAATCCAACAGTGTGTCTGCATGGAGAGGCTCCTTAATGAATGTGGAAGAGGTGTATTTATCCACGGACACACCCGGGCCCAGGTGTGTCCCATTTTGCTGACGACCCTCCTGGCCCTGCCCACTGACATCCTAATAAGTGTAACGGCGTTAGTCTGTTGAAAGAGGAGCGGACCAAAATGCAGCGGGGTGGTTACTCATGTTCTTTAATGAAATAGAACGATACATGAAATAACTAAATAAATATACAAAACAACAAACGGAACGATGAAAACCTATACAGCCTGTCTGGTGCTAACTAACACAAAGACACAAACAATCACCCACAAACACACAGTGAAACCCAGGCTACCTAAATATGGTTCCCAATCAGAGACAACGAGAATCACCTGACTCTGATTGAGAACCGCCTCAGGCAGCCAAGCCTATGCTAGACACCCTACTCAGCCACAATCCCCAATGCCTACAAAAACCCCAATACGACAACACAATAAACCCATGTCACACCCTGGCCTGAACAAATAATTAAAGAAAACACAAAATACTAAGACCAAGGCGTGACAATAAGGAAAACAAGAGCAAAGAGAACGAATACAGCAGACAGTGGGAGGGTCGTCACAGTGCATTGAACTAATTCACAGAATGCTTTCTAAACAGTTACATAATAAAGATGGCCACCGACTGAGTAGAGATGTGCAATGTGGTCAAAAAAATCCATATTGCGATAAATTGTCTGAATTGATAAATAGAACGATAACTTTATAATATGTATGTGCACCACATTTTTTTCAACTGTAACTACTACTTCTAGTTTGATTGTTGTAGCCAATAATTGTCCCATTAACAATCACCCATATTAGAGGGGGGGTGTAGGTGTGGGTATGTGAGTGCGTGTGTGCTTTGGTTGGGTGGGTGGGTGTGTTGTGTGAGTGTATTAGCTTCTTTGCATCCATCCAGACTGTTCTGTTCCAAAATACATCAAATATCCCCAGAAGCTTAGGTTGTCCATACTGAGCTTTACAGTAACCTAGCAGACCATACGCTCTTAGAAAAAAAGGTGCTTTCTAGAACCTAAAAGGGTTCGCAGGCTGTACCTATAGAACCCTTTGAAGTGCCCCCTCTGGTTCCATGTAAAACCCTGTTGGTTCCAGGTAGAACTCTGTGGGGTTCCATGAGGAACCCTTCCCACAGAGGGTTCTACATGGAACCGAAAATGGTTCTACCTGGAACCAAAAACAGTTCTACCTGGAAGCAAAAAGGGTTCTCTTATGGAGACAGCCAAATAGCCCTCTTTGGAACCCTTTTTCTAAGAGTGTACCTGCACTGGAGAAGGTGAATTAACGCACTGATCCCACAATATATGCTTTTCACGTCACTCTACAGTAACAAGAAATACACAAGTGGCTTCTGGTAGCCAACAGTAGATGTGGAGTGTGTGGAGGAGAATTTGAGGTCCTGAAGGCAGTTCAGCCCGTTCATATGTACTTTCAAGCAATGTTTTTTAATATAAATTCCTGTGGTTACAAAGCCAATAAGTCTCATGAAGAGTGAACAGTGAAAACATAATGATGTTAAAGAACAGTTTGTTGCATTGGACAAGGGCCAGCTTGACAAGAGACACAGACCCGTTCCAAGGTATTACACCCAGTATACAGGATTCCATTAGTAAAGCTGTTATGACCACCGGGCAATAGCGGTATGTTTCCTGTATTTTGACTGTGCATGCCATCTTGTAATCTATACCATCTTGTAATCCTATTCTTCTTATTGTCTCTCTCTCTCTCTCGCTCTCGCTCTCGCTCTCTCGCTCAGGGTTCTGTATTTTATGGTGTCGTCTGGAGAGAACTAAAATGATGTCTCTGTCTGTGGGACAATTTTATTACCACTCTAGAAATATAACATTTCAGAGTATATCATTGATTTATATGGTTTGATATCAGATCTTAGGACTTTGTTAAATCGCTGTTACGTATCACTGAGTGTTCAATTAACTCTATTCCATTAGGGTGTCATGACGATGATACGAATACAGTAGAAAATCAAGTATGTTGTTAACTTTGTCATTAAAAATCTCTTAATGGGATTGAAATCAATTCACTTATATGTTATAAAATCATTCTTATAGTCCTCTCATTTTTAATGTTTGCATTTATTTTTAATATTTTTTACTAAATCACCCGTGCACATTGATCTGAAATACTTTGCTGAATGTTGATTGAGAAACTTGACACTTAGACTATGAAAGTCAAGAAATCACAATGCAGTTTGATTATCAAGGACAAGCACTCAACTAAGATGTACCAAAATGTCACAAATGTCAAACTGTCTGCACTTCAATTTGAATGTATCAGAAATGTGACAAAGTACCTGTTGCACTGTGAAGTAAGACAGCCGTAGACAACTTTATCTCTACAAGTCCTTAGACTTAGACTTAGAGTTCCTACAAAAAGCAACCAATACAAAGAGCCAAGATTAGCACGACTCAAACACAGATCAATGATGTTGAATAAAGTCAAGCATCACAGGCTAGAATCATCCCATTTCAACAGAAATGCACCTCTTCCCTCTCAAACTCTTTGGCTACTCTACACCAACACAATGCTTACTGTGCAGCTAAATTACCCGCTATCCTTCCGCACCGTTCTCCACAGCATCTCTGTCTTAGGGGCGAACAGTGAGGAGGCTTTGAGGAAGAGACAGCCCAGCGGCCCTCTGAAATCCCACAGATAGACCTTAACACCCTGGTCATTAGCTTTTCTCACTGTGACAAGACTTCCTGTGTGTGTGTGTGTGTGTGTGTGTGTGTGTGTGTGTGTGTGTGTGTGTGTGTGTGTGTGTGTGTGTGTGTGTGTGTGTGTGTGTGTGTGTGTGTGTGTGTGTGTGTGTGCGAATGTGTGCGAATGTGTGAGTGAGAATGTGTGTGTGAGTGTATGTGTATGTGAGCCTGTTCACGTGTGTATGTGGATGGCGGTGTGGCCCCGTAAGCTTTTTGATGTGGCAGGCCCGTCGGTCCCCTGTGGCAGGCCCATCCTCTACCTCCATTCCCTCTGCTCCGACACCTGATCTACACAACCAGGACGTTGCTGTCCCAGCACTGATAAAGGCCAGACAGGAACCTACCCACCATGCACCTGGCTGTATGTTGATAAAGAAGCAGGCCAGATCCCATCCCAGCAGGCCATGGGATGAGGGCCAGAGAGGATGAGGGGCAGAATGACTCAGAGACACCACACGATATGGCCAATGTATATGGCCAGTGTAGTGTTGCATCGATGTGTTGGTATATGACCTCCACCTCAGTTACATACCAACTGCAAGGGTGGGCTCAGTGATACCTATATTATACACAGACAAGTAAAACATTTTTCACTATGATTGATGACTCCACTGAGAGGACAGAGACAAAGAGACAGACAGACTAAAGGGCCATATAACTACCAGACAGAAAAGGAGCCAAGTACCTATCAAATGTCTTCTCCCCTCTCCCCAACTGTCCACAGCTGCCATGGGAACTTAATCAAAGTCACTCACCTGCTCCTTGATTGTGATTTGTCTCATCAACTCTCTGGGCTCGGCAGCCGCAGCAGGACTGATATTGCAGAGTTACACTATCATCGATTACCTTCCCCTCAGGACCACAGCCACAGGCTGCCTGTCACTTCATTCCCTCACTCACCGTCGACAGACAGACCTGGGTTTGAGTATTTGTTGTCTTTCAGATACGTTGAGCTTTTGATAGCGTGAACCCAGATCTGATCGATGCTGCTGCTGCAAAGACCACTGTGTGTGTGTGTGCCCGTGTCTGTATCGTTGTCCGTCTTTGTGTCCGTCTCTGTGTATGTGTCTATGGCCTCATGGTGATTGAAAGGTCAGTCATCCTTCCTCCAGACCTCTGTTTTGAATGTCTTGCTCATGGGGTTTATTTGTTAAGTATCTGTCAGCTCATTTAAACGCTGTAATTATATGTGTGTTGGTATCACCTGAGTGTCCTTGAGGACTGCATACAGAAAGAGTAGGCCCTCTCTCTCTCTCCTTGCCTTCTGGTTGCTGGAGGATATGGTAACAACTCTGAAGAATAGGACAATTCCATTCCATTTCAACCCAAGCGTTGTCCATTTACATAAGCACTAATGCTAACAACGCTAATTTATCATGATAGGTGTAAACACAGTTTACCCTCCACTAAAAATCAAATCAAGTAAAATCAAATTGTAATTGTCATATATATATGTGTTTAGCAGATTTTATTGCAGGTGTAGCGAAATGCTTGTGTTTCTAACTCTAACAGTAATATCTAACAATTTCACAACAATACACACAAATCTAAAGTAAAGGAATTGAATTAAGAATATATAAATATTGGGCGAGCAATGTCAGAGCGGCATAGACTAAGATACAGTAGAATAGGATAGAATACAGTATATACATATGAGATGAGTAATGCAAAATATGGAAACATTATTAAAGTGAATAGTGTTCCATTATTAAAGTGGCCAGTGATTCCAAGTACATGTACAGTTGAAGTTGAAAATTTACATACACCTTAGCCAAATGGATTTAAACTGATATTTAATCCTAGTTGAAACTCCCTGTATTTTGTCAGTTGGGATCACCACTTTATTTTAAGAATAATAGTAGAGAGATGATTATCTCAGCTTTTATTACATTCATCACATTCCCAGTGTGTCTGAAGATTACATACACTCAATTAGAATTTGGTAGCATTGCCTTTAAATTGTTTAACTTGGGTCAAATGTTTTCGGGTAGCCTTCCACAAGCTTCCGACAATAAGTTGGGTGAATTTCGTCCCATTCCTCTTGACAGAGCTGGTGTAACTGAGTCAGGTTTGTAGGCCTCCTTGCTCGCACACGCTTTTTCAGTTCTACCAACACATTTTCTATGGGATTTAGGTCAGGGCTTTGTGATGGCCACTCCAATACCTTGACTTTGTTGTCCTTAAGCCATTTTGCCACAACTTTGGAAGTATGCTTGAGGTCATTGTCCATTTGGAAGACTCTTTTGCGACCAAGCTTAAATTCCTGACTGATGCCTTGAGATGTTGCTTAAATATATCCACATAATTTCCTGCCTCATGAAGCCATTTAATTTGTGAAGTGCCCCCACTACATGATGCTGCCAACCCCGTGCTTCACGGTTGGGATAGTGTTCTTCGGCTTGCAAGCCTCCCCTTTTTCCTCCAAACATAACGATGGTCATTATGGCCAAACAGTTCTATTTGCGTTTCATCACACCAGAGGACATTTCTCCAAAAAGTATGATCTTTGTCCCCATGTGCAGTTGCAAACCATAGTCTGGCTTTTTTATGGCGGTTTTGGAGCAGTGGCTTCTTCCTTGCTGAGCGGCCTTTCAGGTTATGTCGATATAGGACTCGTTTTACTGTGGATATAGATACCTTTGTACCTGTTTCCTTCAGCATCTTCACAAGGTCCTTTGCTGTTGTTCTGGGATTGTCTTTTCGCACCAAAGTACGTTCATCTCTAGGAGACAGAACGAATCTCCTTCCTGAGCGGTATGATGGCTGCATGGTCCCATGGTGTTTGTACAGATGAAAATGGTACCTACAAGTGTTTGGAAATTTCTCCCACGGATGAACCAGACTTGTGGAGGTCTACAATTTTTTTTCTGAGGTCTTGGCTGATTTCTTTAGAGTTTCCCATGATGTCAAGCAAAGAGGCACTGAGTTTGAAGGTAGGCCTTGAAATACATCCACAGGTCCACCTCCAATTGACTCAAATTATGTCAATTAGCCTATCAGAAGCTTCTGTCATGCACAAAGTAGATGTCCTAACCGACTTGCCAAAACTATGGTCTGTTAACAAGAAATTTGTGGAGTGGTTGAAAAATGACTTTTAATGACTCCAACCTAAGTGTATGTAGACTTCAGACTTCAACTGTATATAGGACAGCAGTCTCTATTGTGCTAGTGATGGCTATTTAACAGAATCTGGCCTTGAGATAGTATCTGTTGTTCAGTCTCTCGGTCCCAGTTTAATACACCTGTACTGACCTCGCCTTCTGGATGATAACAGGGTGAACAGACAGTGGCCTGTGTGGTTGTTGTCCTTGATGAACTTTTTGGCCTACCTGTAACACCTCCTCCCTGTAGGCTGTCTCGCCATTGTTGGTAATCAGGCCCACTACTGTTGTGTCGTCTGCAACTTGATGATTGAGTTGGAGGCGTGCAAGGCCATGCAGTCATGGGTGAACAGGGAGTACAATAGGGGGCTGAGTATGCATCCTTGTGGGGCCTCAGTGTTGAGTATCAGAGAAGTGGAGGTGTTTTTTCCTACCCTTCACCACCTGGGGGCAGCTCGTCAGGAAGTCCAGAACCCAGTTACATAGGGCAGGGTTCAGACCCAGGACCTTAAGCTCAGTGATGAGCTTGGAGGGTATTATGGTGTTGAATGCTAAGCAATAGACAATGAACAGCATTCTTACATAGGTTTTCCTCTTGTCCATATGGGATAGGCAGTGTGCAGTGCGATGGCGATTGCATCATCTGTGGATCTATTGGGGCAGTAAGCAAATTGAAGTGGGTCTAGGGTGTCAGGTAAGCTAGAGGTGATATGATCCTTGACTAGTCTCTCAAAGACCTCAGTTTGTCTCTATACTATACTGACGTGTTACCTGTTTGATTGCCTTAAGGAGGGAATAACTACACTGTTTGTATTCGGCCATATTCCCAGTCACCTTGCCATGGTTAAATGCGATGGTTGGCACTTTCAATTTTGTGTGAATGCTGCCATCTATCTACGGTTTCTGGTTAGGGTAGGTTTTAATAGTCACAGTCGGTACAACATCCCCTATACACTTCCTGATAAACTCTGTCACCTTATCAGTATGTGCGTCAATATTATTCTAGGAGGCTACCCGGCACATATCCCAGTCCGCGTGATCAAAACAATCTTGAAGCGTGGATTCCGAATGGTCAGACCAGCATTTAATAGTCCTTAACACAGGTACTTCCTGTTTGAGTTTCTGCCTGTAGGAAGGGAGGAGCAAAACGGAGTCGTGATCGGATTTGCCGAAAGGAGGGCGGGGGAGGTACTTGTAGTCATCCCGGAAGTTGGAGTAGAAGTGTTCGAGTGTTTTAGCAGCGCGAGTACTACAGTCAATGTGATTTTAACAAATTTGCTTTGTTGAAATCCCAAGCTACGATAAGTGCAGCCTCAGGATATGTGGTTTCCAGTTTGCATTAAGTCCAGTGAAGTTCTTTGAGGGCCGTTGTGGTATCGGCTTGAGGGGGGATATACACGGCTGTGACTATAACCGAAGAGAATTCTCTTGGGAGGTAATACGGTCGGCATTTGATTGTGAGGTATTCTAGGTCGGGTGAACAAAAGGACCTGAGTTCCTGTATGTTATCACAATCACACCATGAATCGTTAATCATGAAACATACACCCACGCCCTTCTTTTTCCCGGAGAGATATTTATTCCTGTCTGCGCGATGAACTGAGAAGGCAACTGGCTGGACAGACTCAGACAGTATATCCCGAGAGAGCCATGTTTCCGTGAAACAGAGTATGTTATAATCCCTGAAGAAATCCTTGCCCTGAGCTTGTCAACTTTTTTATTCAGAGATTGAACATTGGCGAGGAATATAAGTTGGACAAGAAGACCACTCCGAGTACCTCTCCGCCGCTGGCCTTGTTTTGTTTCGGCCTCTGGAGTCAGTTCAATTGCCCAGGAGGGTACGAACGAAAGATCCGATTCGGAAAAGTTGTAATTCCTGGTCGTAATGCTGGTAGTGCTAATGAGTTACCACCGCTCTGATATCCAATAGTTCTTCTCGGCTGTATGTAATAACACAAAACATTTTATGGGCTAATAAATGTAAGAAATAACTAGAAGACCTAGAAGCACGGCAGCCCTCTCTGTCACCGCCATCTTCATCCCTTGTGGTGCCTCTGCCATCAAGATTAAATTAATATGGAATATTTACATAGGTGGTGGTGCCATAGAAATACATATGTGATCACTATGGGGGTTGTGCCATCAACATGGTCTGGTGCCATAGAACTGAATATATGTCATCTCTATGGGGGTTGTGCGTTGTCTAGCCATTATATCTTACAGCCAAACAGAGAGAGGGGAGACTGAACTGGCTGTATGGCCACACCCACTTCTGCTCCTCCAGTCCCAGTCACATGAAAGCAGAGGGGGCAATGATGGCTGAGCTGAGAGAGGGGATGGCTGATCTTGTCTGCAGAGGGAGCTTGCCAGGCCCCCCTGTTCCCTGCACAGATGGAGCGGTGTCTGCCTCCCCTCCCACTTGCCTCCCTTCACTGCAGAGAGCTCTGCCAGCCAAGGAACCCATAGACCCAAGAGGAGAGGGGGGAGGGGGGTGTTCTGTATGTGTGTGTGTTCTGTGTGTGTGTGCGTGTGTGTGTGACTGTGTGTGTGTGTGTGCTCTCGCGCGCATGTATGTTTAAGAGCCCACATCTGCATACAAATGCCCCTTTTCAAAAAGGAAAATCCCCATCAGCACGTCTTACTTTATGTTTTTCTTTTTACGTTTACTGCTCATAAATAAAATAAAACAATAAAGATACATACTGGTAAGCTCGTCGATGTAAGGAGTAGACCAAGGTGCAGAGTGGTAGGCGTACATCTTTCTTTTATTGATGACACCGGAAAAACAACAAATACAAAACGAAACACACAGTTCTGTAGGGCTGGAAAGCAACAGTACAAAAACAAGATCCCACAAACTAAGGTGGGAAAAAGGCTGCCTAAGTATGATCCCCAATCAGAGACAACGTTAGACAGCTGCCTCTGATTGGGAACCATACCAGGCCAAACAAAGAAATAGGAAAACTAGATTTCCCACCCTAGTTACACCCTGACCTAACCAAAATAGAGAATAAAAATGATCTCTAAGGTCAGGGCGTGACACATACAGCAGACTTGAATAGATGGTAGATTACCCTGCAACCATTTTGGGGTCCTGCTCTAGATGCAAACACATGACTGATCATAGAGAACTGATGGTCGTTTCATGATGGCAGCACACCAAGGCTTTGTTGTTATTTGTTGCATGTAATCCAGGCTCTCTCTCTCTCTTTCATTCTCTCTCTTTCTCGGTCTCTCTTGCTCTCTTTTTCCATTGGCCTGGTTCCAAAACACATCACAGCATTAATCAGAGTGGGTCCAAAGACCACATTAAGGGACATGATGTACATTTGATGCAAACTTTGGCTTCATTTGAAATGGCATCCTATTTCCTGTATAGTGCACTTGTCTTTTATCTGATACACACGTCTGCCTTACAGAGTTTGGCCAAAAGTAGGGCACTATCGGGAATAGAACACCATTTGGAATCCATTCTATTTTGGACACAGCCATTAGGGAATAGGATGCCGTCCCTTTGACTTTTCTGAGTATTGCCCCCCAGACGAATGATAGCCATTAACACCCATTTGTTTCATTTACATTTACATTTAAGTCATTTAGCAGACGCTCTTATCCAGAGCGACTTACAAATTGGTGCGTTCACCTTATGACATCCAGTGGAACAGCCACTTTACAATAGTTCATCTAAATCTTTTAAGGGGGGGTGAGAAGGATTACTTTATCCTATCCTAGGTATTCCTTAAAGAGGTGGGGTTTCAGGTGTCTCCGGAAGGTGGTGATTGACTCCGCTGTCCTGGCGTCGTGAGGGAGTTTGTTCCACCATTGGGGGGCCAGAGCAGCGAACAGTTTTGACTGGGCTGAGCGGGAACTGTACTTCCTCAGTGGTAGGGAGGCGAGCAGGCCAGAGGTGGATGAACGCAGTGCCCTTGTTTGGGTGTAGGGCCTGATCAGAGCCTGGAGGTACTGAGGTGCCGTTCCCCTCACAGCTCCGTAGGCAAGCACCATGGTCTTGTAGCGGATGCGAGCTTCAACTGGAAACCAGTGGAGGGAGCGGAGGAGCGGGGTGACGTGAGAGAACTTGGGAAGGTTGAACACCAGACGGGCTGCGGCGTTCTGGATGAGTTGTAGGGGTTTAATGGCACAGGCAGGGAGCCCAGCCAACAGCGAGTTGCAGTAATCCAGACGGGAGATGACAAGTGCCTGGATTAGGACCTGCGCCGCTTCCTGTGTGAGGCAGGGTCGTACTCTGCGGATGTTGTAGAGCATGAACCTACAGGAACGGGCCACCGCCTTGATGTTAGTTGAGAACGACAGGGTGTTGTCCAGGATCACGCCAAGGTTCTTAGCGCTCTGGGAGGAGGACACAATGGAGTTGTCAACCGTGATGGCGAGATCATGGAACGGGCAGTCCTTCCCCGGGAGGAAGAGCAGCTCCGTCTTGCCGAGGTTCAGCTTGAGGTGGTGATCCGTCATCCACACTGATATGTCTGCCAGACATGCAGAGATGCGATTCGCCACCTGGTCATCAGAAGGGGGAAAGGAGAAGATTAATTGTGTGTCGTCTGCATAGCAATGATAGGAGAGACCATGTGAGGTTATGACATAGCCAAGTGACTTGGTGTATAGCGAGAATAGGAGAGGGCCTAGAACAGAGCCCTGGGGGACGCCAGTGGTGAGAGCGCGTGGTGAGGAGACAGATTCTCGCCACGCCACCTGGTAGGAGCGACCTGTCAGTTAGGACGCAATCCAAGCGTGGGCCGCGCCGGAGATGCCCAACTCGGAGAGGGTGGAGAGGAGGATCTGATGGTTCACAGTATCGAAGGCAGCCGATAGGTCTAGAAGGATGAGAGCAGAGGAGAGAGAGTTAGCTTTAGCAGTGCGGAGCGCCTCCGTGATACAGAGAAGAGCAGTCTCAGTTGAATGACTAGTCTTGAAACCTGACTGATTTGGATCAAGAAGGTCATTCTGAGAGAGATAGCGGGAGAGCTGGCCAAGGACGGCACGTTCAAGAGTTTTGGAGAGAAAAGAAAGAAGGGATACTGGTCTGTAGTTGTTGACATCGGAGGGATCGAGTGTAGGTTTTTTCAGAAGGGGTGCAACTCTCGCTCTCTTGAAGACGGAAGGGACGTAGCCAGCGGTCAGGGATGAGTTGATGAGCGAGGTGAGGTAAGGGAGAAGGTCTCCGGAAATGGTCTGGAGAAGAGAGGAGGGGATAGGGTCAAGCGGGCAGGTTGTTGGGCGGCCGGCCGTCACAAGACGCGAGATTTCATCTGGAGAGAGAGGGGAGAAAGAGGTCAGAGCACAGGGTAGGGCAGTGTGAGCAGAACCAGCGGTGTCGTTTGACTTAGCAAACGAGGATCGGATGTCGTCGACCTTCTTTTCAAAATGGTTGACGAAGTCATCTGCAGAGAGGGAGGAGGGGGGGGAGAGGGAGGAGGATTCAGGAGGGAGGAGAAGGTGGCAAAGAGCTTCCTAGGGTTAGAGGCAGATGCTTAGAATTTAGAGTGGAAGAATGTGGCTTTAGCAGCAGAGACAGAAGAGGAAAATGTAGAGAGGAGGGAGTGAAAGGATGTCAGGTCCGCAGGGAGGCGAGTTTTCCTCCATTTCCGCTCGGCTGCCCGGAGCCTTGTTCTGTGAGCTCGCAATGAGTCGTCGAGCCATGGAGCGGGAGGGGAGGACCGAGCCGGCCTGGAGGATAGGGGACATAGAGAGTCAAAGGATGCAGAAAGGGAGGAGAGGAGGGTTGAGGAGGCAGAATCAGGAGATAGGTTGGAGAAGGTTTGAGCAGAGGGAAGAGATGATATTGTTTCCTGTGACTTTGATTACCAGTGGAAGCAGTGATACTGTGTGGCTGTGTGTTGAGAAATATTATGAATATGTTACATCACTGCTTTCACTCTGCCTAACTGCAAGGGATGCATTGTGTGTGTGTTTGTCTGTGTGTGTGTGTGTGTGTGTGTGTGTGTGTGTGTGTGTGTGTGTGTGTGTGTGTGTGTGTGTGTGTGTGTGTGTGTGTGTGTGTGTGTGTGTGTGTGTGTGTGTGTGTGTGTGTGTGTGTGTACGCTTCACAACAGGGAGTAGGCGACCTTGGAAGCCTTTGTGCCTTGAGAGATTTGAGCTGTAAATCCTCCTCTTTGGTAATCTATTGTTCCTTTCACACACACACACACACACGCACACACACACACACACACACACACACACACACATACACACACAGGCACACCTCAGCCTGATCCACCCCATACTAACACTAATCACAGGATATCAGTGTTTGCAGGGAGATTTTTTGCGTGCCACCAGGATCTCTAAGGATGAGCTGTGCCTGAGAGGGAGAACTGAATCATCACAATTCCTTGTTGCTTTTAAGGTGACTGAGGCTGAGTCCCAAGTGGCACCCTATTCCATATAGATGGGGTATTACACTCTTACCCAACAAGGTCCGAAGCCTGCTGGTTTTCTGTTCTACCTGATAATTAATTGCACCCACCTGGTGTCCCAATCATGTTTATGGTATGACCCAGATGACCCAAACAATAGTTTGTTTCTAACACAGGGGCAGGCAAACGACAGGTCAAAGGCAGGCAGGGGTCAATAATCCAGAGAGGGTGCAAAGGGACCAGAACGGCAGGCAGTCTCAGGGTCAGGGCAGGCAGGGGTCCATAATCCAGTAAGATGGGGTAAGGTAAGGCTGAACCTGCTTCCCTATTCCCCAGCTGATCGCTGTCGCCAGGTAAGAGGTGGGAAGGATGGTCTCAGGTTCTGGGGTAGTAGTCGTGGAGCTATAGTGGCGTGACAGCGCATCTGACTAGACGTTCTTGGATCCTGGCCGGTAGGAGAGGGAGAAGTTGAACATCTAGCCTGCCTGGAATTGAGGCGCTTTGCAGTGAGGAGATATTCCAGGTTCTTGTGGTCGGTCCACACGATGAATGGATGTTCCGCCTCCTCCAGCCAGTGCCTCCACTCCTCCAATGCCATCTTCACCGCGAGCAGCTCACGATTCCCCACATCATAGTTCCCCTCTGTGGCATTGAGGCAGTAAGAGAAGAAGGTGCAGGGATGCAACTTGAGGTCCAGGGCAGACCGCTGGGACAGGACAGCCCCCATTCCAACATCAGAAGCATCTGCCTCAACCAGGAACTGGCGGGACGGGTCAGGATGAACCAAGATGAGAGTTGTGGTGAAGCGGTGTTTGAGATCCCAGAACGCCTGATCAGCAGCTGGAGACCACGTGAACGGAACCTTGGGAGAGGTGAGTGCAGACAGGGGAAGCCAGGGTGCTGTAGCCCCAGATTAAGCTGTGATTAAAGTTGGGGAAACCCAGGAACCATTGTAGCTGGACTCTGGACATGGGCTGGGGCCAATCCACCAACGCTCTCACTTTCCCGGGATCCTTCTGTATGCTCCCTGCAGCGATGATGTAACCCAGAAACGGGATGGTGGAGAGATGGAATTCTCATTTCTCATCTTTTACAAAAAGCTGGTTCTCCAGGAGGGTTAACCTGACAGACGTGGAGCATGTGCTCTTGGGTGGAGCGGTAGAAGACGAGGATGTCATCGAGGTTGATGAAGATGAACTGGTTCAACATGTTGAGGAGAACATCGTATCCGCACCAGGTGGTAGGTGTTCCGTAGTTCCAGCTTAGAGAACACGGTGGCCCCCTGGAACGGCTTGAAGGCCGAGGAGATGAGAGGTTAGCGGTTTTTCACCATGATGTTGTTGAGACCTCGGTAGTCGATGCACAGATGCAGGGTTTTGTCCTTCTTCTCCAAAAAGAAGAACTCTGCGCAGGCTGGGGAGGCAGAAGCACGGATGAACCCGGCAGCTAAGTAGTCTACAATATAGGTCTCCATAGACTTGGTCTCCATACTCAACAGAGAGTACTGTCGTCCACGTGGCGGAGTGGTGCCGGGGAGAAGATCAATCCTGCAGTCATATGGTCGGTGTGGCGGCAGTGAAGTGGCCCAGGCATACTGAACACCTCCCAGAGTTTCTGGTACTCCGTGTGAATGGCGGAGAGATCCGGGGCAACCTCCGAGGCCCCAGGAAGACGTCCTGGAACAGGTTGTGCTGATTCCGGGCAGTGGGCCTGGCAGAATGGGCTCCAGCCCATGACGGCACTGGCAGACCAGTCAATGAGGGGATTGGGGCCTCCCGAGTGGCGCAGTGGTCTAACTAACTAGAGATTCTGGGTTCGATCCCAGGCTCTGTTGCAGCCGGCCGTGACCGGGAGGCCCATGGGGCGGCGCACAATCGGCCCAGTGTCGTCCGGGTTAGGGAGGGTTTGGCCGGCAGGGATATCCTTGTCTCATCGGGACCCCTGTGGCGGGCCGGGCGCAGTGCACACTGACATGGTCACCAGGTGTATGGTGTGTCCTCCAACACATTGGTGCGGCTGGCTTCCGTGTTGAATGGACATTGTGTCAAGAAGCAGTGCGGCTTGGTTGGGTTGTGTTTCGGAGGGCGCATGACTCTCGACCTTCTCCTCTCCCGAGTCCGTATGGGAGTTGACAAGACTCTAACTACTTCCAATTGGATACCACGAAATAGGGGTGAATTTAAAAATAATAATAATAATGAGGGGATTGTGTCACTGGAGCCAGGAGAATACCAAAACCATGAGTAGGAACTGGATCGTCTCTCTGTGGTTCCCTGATGGGGGTGGTATGGGGATGGGGGTGGGGGTGGTATTGTGGGTGACCCGGACAATAGAATGCCCATCAAGTGCTCTAATGTCCATGGGATTGGAAAAGAGCTGAGTGGGGAAATCAACTCGAAAGCCAGGGTAGCGTCCATAAAGCTCTCATCAGCCCCAGAGTTGATGATTACCCGGAGAGATTTTGACTGGTTCCCCCACAGCATTATGGCATGAAAAGGAATACGAGTAAGGGGAGAGGAAATGTTCTCTGTGAGGGTTTTCAGAGTACTCGCTCCTACCGGTGAGCCTGGTCTTTTAGTGGACAGGTGGAGACAAAATGACCAGTAGTCCTGCAACACAGGCAACTCTTAGCGTGAAGCCTATATAGCTGTTCAGCTGGAGACAGCCTAGCTCTGCATAGTTGCATGGACTCGGGAAGAGGTGAATCGTCAGTCTTCGGAGGCTCTTGTGGGAACTTGGCTAACCTCGGGTTCTCTCGGCAACGGAGCCGTCTGGGACTTCCGGGATATCTTGGAGGCGAAGTGGAATCAACTCTCCTCTCCTTCTTTTGTTCCTGTAGTCGTCCATCAATCCAAATCGTCAAGGTGATGAGTGAGTCGAGATCCATTAGTTGTTCCCGGGCTGCAAGCTCGTCCTTAACTTCCTCCGATACTCCGTGTAGGAACGTGTCAAACAGAGCTTCTGGGTTCCAAGCAATCTCAGCTGCCAACATGCGGAAATCCACTGCATAGTCTGCCAAACTACGGGATAGTATAGTCTGCCACACTCCAGCAGCTTGCGATTAGCCTCTCTCCTGGACAACGGAGAATCAAACACCTTCCGAACTTCCTCCACGACCACTTCCAGACTGAGGCAGATGGCGGATTGTTGCTCCCACACCGCTGTGGCACAGGCGAGTGCCCTCCTGGACATCAGTGTAATGATGAACGCTATCCTCGAGTGGTCCGACGGGAAAGAAAAGGCTGCAGCTCGAAAATGGCAGGTTTCCGAAATCTCCATTGTAGCGCTCCGAAGGAAGTAAAAAGGGTTCTCTGGACACTGGGGTGACCGGGGAGGCAGCGCTGCTAATAGCCGAGTTACTGAGGGGCTGGGAGGTTACTGTCGTGGTAAGCTGCCTAACAGACAAGCCGCGGAATTTCTCCAACAAAGTGTTAAACGCATGGTCATGGCGTTCGGCCAAGGTCTGGAACCCTTCCATAAGACCGTGAAGCAACTCTTCGTGTCTTCCAATGGTGGCTCCTTGGGAGGAGATGGCGTTGCGTAGCTGGTCCGAGTCTGCTGGGTCAGTCATGGCCAGTTCGTTCTATCACGTTTAAGGTATGACCCAGATGCAGACATTGTCGAAGAAACAAACGTTTATTTCTAACGCAGGGGCAGGCAAACGGCAGGTCAAAGGCAGGCAGGGTTCAATAATCCAGAGAGGGTGCAAAGGGACCAGAACGGCAGGCAGCCTCAGGGTCAGGGCAGGCAGGGGTCAATAATCCAGTAAGGTGTGGTAAGGTACAAAACGGCAGGCAGGCTCAGGGTCAGGGCAGGCAGAAGGTCAAAACCGGGAAGGGCTAGAAAACAGGTGCAAGAAACAGGCAGGAGCAGGGGAACAAACGCTGGTAGGTTTCACTAACAAAACGAACTGGCAACAGACAAACAGAGAACACAGGTATAAATACACAGGGGTTAATGGGAAAGATGGGTGACACCTGGAGGGGTGGAGACAATCACAAGGACAGGTGAAACAGATCTGGATTTGATAGTCCCATGTCTAAATTAGTCCCTGTTTAGAAGGCGAACAATACAATGTAAACTGCAGTGGAACTGGCTTTGAGATCCAGAGTTTAGTTTAATGGTTTACCCTTTGAAGATCCAGCAAGAAATTCCAATTGCTTTTATACCATATGCTGCCGACTGCGCACTCACAACATCCGAACAACCTCTTTGAGCATAGCTCTACTCACCGTACAGTACTGTGCTGTACTGTACTCAATACTTTACTGTACTATATTGTACTGTACTGTGCTATCCAAACTTGTGAAACAAGTCTATGATAGGTCCAGATTTGGTCCAGTCCGGTCCATCTGTGGATGTTAACATCAAGGCCAGGGTGGACTGACCTAATTTCAACTACTTTTCAACTTCCATGGACATCCAGTGTTGGTCGGTGCTCAGTGGGTTAGGATGCTGGTTACAAGGGGCTCATGGGTAGGTCTCGGTAAGAACTGGGAGAGGTGACATTAACTAGAGAGTGAGAGTGAGAGTGCGAGAGAGGAGGAAGAAGGAAGGGATTGTTCAGACTCAGACTGTTTTAACACTCTTGGTTTGACCACCAGATGACAGAAAGAGAAAGAAAACAGTTATGAGCTGAACATAACAGTATGCCATGGGGACAGTAGCAGCTGACCCAACTTTGGTTAGTGACTATTATGATGTCCCATTGTAGCCAATTCAGTTGCAGTAATTCTGTTACTGCATTTTTGGTAATTCCGTTACCAATTAGTTCAATTGTTTGAATCACTTAATAATTCATAAACAAAACTGATATTAGTAAAATCACTATAACTTATTGGTAGGTCAACCGTTACTTGTTACTTCTGTGAACTTTCATTATCCTACCTCATGAGGGAGAGAAATTAGAAACTATCTGAAATATATGTGGGTTTTTGGTAACGGAATTACAAGGCACAAGGCCTATTTATTACATTTACAGAATGTAAGTCATTTCAGCAAAACGAAATAATAATTGTTGATATTAGTTGTTTGGGGTCTTTACATCAACGTTATTGTGTGTTGATGTATTTCTGATGCTGTACTTTTCTAAGACCCCTTTTCCATCTGTTAATCCAGAAATCAAAGCCTTTACTTGTACCTCATTGTTAAGATGGAAAATGGTTGAAAAATGTATCTATTCCTTATAGACTCTTAGCGTTCATTTGACACCCAATTTGATAAGCTCCTATGAACTTCACATGATGGTGCTTATGAGTCCTTTATGATGGAAATGCCCTTTAGATTCAAATATAGGGCATCCTTATCGCCACACAATTGAATCAAATGCAGTCTCTAGATCTCTATCCAGGGATAATGGAATTCCAGAGATTGTATTTTCACGGTGTGAGGAGTCTAAATCCATGGTGGAATCAGGATGAGCCATTTCTATAACTCTGCCAGTGGCTGTATGCGTGTGTGCATGTGTGTGTGTGCTCCCAATAAGGCAAGGCACAGTCTGTCTGACAACTCACACACACACACACACACACACACACACACACACACACACACACACACACACACACACACACACACACACTAACAACTAACTGAAGGCCACATGTTTAGAGAGTAATTGAAAGTAAGCAAGAGGGTATATGAATACAATAGCAGCTGCCAATCAAGAGGCAGTCACTGTGGTGATAGTAACTGACAGCAACATTGCCTGCCCCTCCAATGGCACATCACTGTGAAATTACAAATCAACAGCATGTTATTCAAACTAGACAACCTGCTCAGCCTTTTTCCCTCAGTTTGTATGCAGACACACACACACACACACACACACGCACGCGCACACGCGCACGCACACACATGTGCACACACACGTGCACACACACATCTCTAGCAAAGACATAGAGAGCTCACATTCCAACCTCTCGCTCTCTCTCAAAGTGAAACTATTTACCACTATCCTTTCACTGTCTCCGTCTGATAATCACATTTTTCTTTCTTTCATAATTTTATTTTTCCCCCACCACCTCGAGGCATCTAAAGGTGATGTCTAGGTTACAGCAATCTTAGGATGGCTGGTATCATTTCATAGAGCTTGTTAGCCTGCTGATCTCTTCTCTTTGCATTATCTCTCTATAGGCTGTTGATAGTGGAGGCCACACATTCAGTCTGTGAGTTTTTAACTGTATTGTCTCATTCGTAGCATCTTCTCTTCTGCAGACAGTGACACACACACACACACACACACACACACACACACACACACACACACACACACACACACACACATTTTCAACGTTTTCCATGTATTATGTATTGGTACGGTATATAAACAAAGTATTTTGGGGGTTTTAAAGGCTGTTCTATTATAAAGTATCTTTACCCGGCATTTTACACTGTTGCCATGCATGCGCTCGTCTTTACCCGAGTCTTTCCCAAGGTAGTCCATCCGAACTCACGTAGTGCTGATACATTTGTATCAGGGGAAAGACTACCGGTAGACGAGGAGCGGTTTTATCACCAACATCAGTACCTCCACTCACTCGTTCTCTCACTCCTTTCCTCAACGTCTTCTGATTTGAATACTGATATTCTCTCTCTCCACTCTCTCTCTTCCGTAACACACCCGCGGTGCTCACCTGTTTCCTCTCAACCCTTTCTATCCTCCTTTCGTCTCCTCATCCTCTCCTCCTTCACAAGCTGTCCTGCAGTTTTATTAACTTATATTTATACTACAAATAATGAGCATATGAATGGTTTATAAGTAGCTCATATGCTGTATGTATGTATAAACACCATAGATTATTTACAGACATTTGCAAAGCTGTGATGTAAATTGTCAAGGGCATGTAAGCTTAGGAAGAAACACGTGAGCAAACATAGACACACTGACCCAAAATATAAACGCAACATGTAAAGATTTGGTCCTATGTTTCATGAGCTGAGATAAAATATCTCAGAAATGTTCCAGATGTTTGCATCCCTGTTAGTCAGCATTTCTCATTTGCCAAGATAATCCATCCACCTGACGGGTGTGGCATATCAAGAAGATGATTAAACAGAGTGATCATTACACAGGTGTACTTACTTGCTTGCTTGCTTACTTACTTACTTACTTTATTGTCCCCATGGGGAAATTTTGTTGCAGTGTCATGTACACGTTTAAAGTGGCATTTAAATACAAAACAAAATTGACAATACAACTTTCATAACAGTTACATACCAATAAAATAATAACAATAATAATTACAATAAATGAAGAAATAAAATGTTTTTAAAAAATGACTAGCCTGCTGGCCTTACAGAGTCGATAGGAACATTAGCCCGAGCTATTTAGGAGGGATATCATACCTGGCACAAATGATTGTGTAGTTCTGTTTTTCCTGCTGAGGGGTGCCCTATACCTGCGCCCAGAGGGGAGTGGTTTAAAGTCCAGGTTTAGGCTTGGGTCTAAAATTATTTTGTGAGCCTTACGGAGGGCCCAGACCTTAAAGATCTCATCCAGGTCTGACTGTTTGACTCCAAGTACCTTGCTTGCTGTGGTAATAATCATTCTCAACATATTTCTCTGGCTGACAGTAGCATTGCCAAACCAACAAACAATACAAAAAGTTAAAATACTCTCAAGTACCTTGTGCTAGGAACAATAAAACTATAAAACTGAAATGTGTAGTTTTCTCACACAACAACAATGTCACAGATCTCACAAGTTGAGGGAGCATGCAATTGGGATGCTGACTGCAGGAATATCCACCAGAGCTGTTGCCAGACATTTGCATATTAATTTCTCTACCATAAGCCTACTCCGACGTCGTTTTGGAGAATTTGGCAGTATGTCCAACCGGCCTCACAACCGTAAACCACAAGTAACCATGACAGCCCTGGACCTCCACATCAGGCTTCTTCACCTCCAGGACCAGCTACCCAGACAGCCGATGAAACTGTGGGTTTGCACAGCTGATGAATTTCTGCACAAAATGTTAAAGACAGTCTCAGGGAAGCTCATCGGCGTGCTCTGTGTCCTCACCAGGTTCTTGACCTGACTGTAGTTCGGCTTCGTAACCAACTTCAGGTGGAAAATGCCCACCTTCGATGGCCACTGGCATGCTGGAAAAGTGCGCTCTTCATGGATTAATACAGGTTTCAACTGTACCCGACAGATGACGTTGTGTGAGTAAGCGGTTTGCTGTTGTCAACATTGTGCCCCATGGTGGCAGTGGGGTTATGGTATGGGCAGGCGTGAACTTATAGACAACGAACAAAATTACATTTTATCAATGGTCATTTGAATGCACAGAGATACTGTGACGAGGTCCTGAGGCCCATGTTTGTGCCTTTCATCCGCATCCATCACCTTGTGTTTCAGCATGATAATGCACGGCCCCATGTCGGAAGGATCTGTACACAATTCCTGGAAGCTGAAAATGTCCCAGTTCTTCCATGGCCTGCATACCAACTAGGGAAAACATTGGATAAGTTGGAATATTTATGCAACATATTGAATAACAAATCAACATTTCCCAAAACTTGGAAGGTGATTAAAGAATATCACAGAGAATCTATAAAAAGGTAAAAAGGAATTTCTTTCAATATAAACATACAGTACGTGTCCTACACTACCCTATAGGCTGACTGCCCAAGGTTTGCCTGCAACCACGGTTTTAGATATGAAAAGGATTGGTATGAAACAGTATTACCCTTGCTTGGGAATATAGGCTATTTGCAAAAATCGGATTCTTTCTTTCCCATTCTAGTATAAAAAAAAGAATGACATTTGTAAAAACTGCCAGTAATAATACTTGGAAGGGAGATCAAACCCTAGACCACACTGACTATTCTGTTTGTATCTACGGTGCTATTGTTGTTCCTCAAGTCCAGGTTTCAGAGACTGTTGTGGCCATATGTGGTGCTCACTGTGAACATATTGTTCTAATTTTACTTTATAAGGATAAGTGTTCTTAGTATTCTATTATTGTATTGCCCTTGTGGCTATGACAACACTAGGTAAACAACCTTTGATGCTCGGGCAACATTGAATTCCATCTGTTGTATAAAGGTTTTTTAATTTATGCTCCTTTTGTGTTGCTTGGCACAATATATATACACTACAAAACATTAAGAACCCCTTCCTAATATTGAGGTTTTTGAATATTGAGTTGTTGTTTTTTTGCCCTCAGAAGAGCCTCTATTCGTTGGGGCATGGACTCTACCAGGTGTCGAAATTGGCTGGATGTTCTTTGGGTGGTTGACCATTCTTGATACACACTGGAAACTTTTAACTGTGACAAACCCAGCAGTGTTGCAGTTCTTGACACAAAGTGGTGCACCTGGCACCTACTACCATACCCTGTTCAAAGGCACTTAAATCTTTTGTCTTGTCCGTTCACCCTCTGAATGGCACATATCCATGTCTCAAGGTTTAAAAAATCCTTCATTAACATATCTCCTCCCCTTTCATCTACACTGATTGAAGTGGACTTAAGAAGTGACACCAATATGCAATTATACCGTTCACCTGGATTCATCTGGTCAGTCTATGCCATGGAAGAAGCTTGTTTTGTATACTCAGTGTATGTGTGCCAATGTGGCGACAACCCATTGTGAAAACATGGCTAATTCATGGTTAACCATTTTAAGAATAATATTTATATTGGTTACACTTGATGTTATTTTTTTTCTATAGAAAATGTATTATTATAACAATACCATTCAGGATGGAAATCATTAAAATACCATTGAAGCAGCACATATTTAATTCACTGCAAATGATTTGAAATAAGTAGGCTTTTTCAACCCTGAGCAATCAGATTTGTGTAGTTAATGAGGTGTCTTCCTGGCTGTAAAACTTTGAGAAACTGATGAATATTCAAGAGCAAACAAACATAATCAGCCTCATAACACACCAACGTACGCCACTTAAACTGCTGATGAATGGGATTAGAGCAGGTGAGTCCTGAGTGTCTTATACTGACGAAGAGAGAAAGAGAGGGGGAGAGAGAGGGGGGAAGGGGATGCAGGAAAGTGGGGGAGAGAGAGAAAGTATAGAGAGAGAGCGAGAGGGGGGTGCTATACTTAACTATATGTATTCAGAGACTTGAGGAAGTGTATAGGCTACTGTTGTATGTCTGAGTGATTGGGGGGGGGTGCTAAGCTGACATGTAATTGTTTTAAGATGGTCATCCTATGGATCATTTAGCAATTTGATTTTGAATTTTAGAACCCCTTTAGGTATATAAAAATTCATATAAATAAATTATTTGATCAAATATTGAATATTATTATTATTATTATTATTAATACAGAGAAATGCATTGAATAACAACGCATTCATAAAATGGCAAAAAGACAAATCTGACTGATTCCAGCCTTGCTGAAGCACCCCCAGATCATCATCAAGCCTCCACAAAATTTCACAGTGGGTGCAAGACACTGTGGCTTGTAGGCCTCTTTAGGTCTCGCACCCACTGTGAAATTTGGTGGAGGATCGGTGATAATCTGTGGGTGCTTCAGCAAGGCTGGAATCGGTCAGATTTGTCTTTGTGAAGGACGCATGAATCAAGCCACGTACATGGTTGTCCTGTAAGAAAACTTGCTTCCTTCGGCTCTGACAATGTTCCCCAACTCTGAGGATTGTTTTTCCAGCAGGACAATGCTCCATACCACACAGCCAGGTCAATCAAGGTGTGGATGGAGGACCACCAGATCATGACCCTGTCATGGCCAGCCCAATCTCCAGACCTGAACCCCATTGAAAACCTCTGGAATGTGATCAAGAGGAAGATGGATGGTCACAGGCCATCAAACAAAGCCGAGCTGCTTGAATTTTTGCACCAGGAGTTTTTTATTTATTTTTATTTTTTAGTTTTTACCTTTATTTAACTAGGCAAGTCAGTTAAGAACAAATGCACATTTTTTGTTATTTTGACCAGTTCTGCAAATAAATGCTCTAAATGACAATATTTTTATTTGGTATTTGGGAGAAATGTTGTCAGTAGTTTATAGAATAAAACAAAAATGTTAATTTTACCCAAACACATACCTAGAAATAGTAAAATTAGAGATACTAATCATTTTGCAGTGGTCTCTTAATTTTTTCCAGAGCTGTACAAAAATATATATTTATATACACGGTATATATACTGTATGTATATATATTTTTTTTTTACACGTATTTAACCCCTTTTTCTGACAAACGCCACTTTAGCTCTGCCACCTTTCACCACAGAGGCCTAAGTGCGGCATTGGTGGTGCGGGGGATTGAGACGCATCCAATGCAAAAACAGATATCTAGTTTAAACTGACATATTTTGATGGGAATTTTCTCGTTATGTCATTTAGAATGACACACCGGTGCTTCAATCGACTCTATGGGGTTTTAATACTTTGAGACTTGATTGAGCTGTTTGGAAGATTATGAACTAACTTACATACCTCAAATCAATATAACCTAGAGTACAGGTCTTACTTCCAATTACTGCAAAAATGATCAATCCAGGAAGAGATTACAAGATTTCATCATATGACACCAACTCATTCAATGTTAGGGACCGTCCAACCATGTGTCTCAGTTGAGTGCCCATTTTGGATTTAAGTATCTTTTTCTATTGTTGTGTCTTGAAAATATGAATTTCTTCTGGCAAAAGGAAAATCCTTGGAGAGCCTTAGTGTACTGTATATTTCATAATTAATATATTGGTTTCAGTGGAACTATTGAACAGTACCTCGACTGCTTTTCACTGTCTTCTTTGGTAAAATTCTTTGACAATAGACAACTTAACATTTCACAGACACGGATACCATTAAACTAGACATGACATTGGCTGGGACGTAATGCTCAATCTTCAACATAAAGAAAAAAGATGAATAAAGACAAAAAAACTCCAACTCCGACGTGCATACATTTCAACAAACATTAATGACATCATACTTGCTCAAACTTATATGTTCCCACAGTATCCGTACCCATCTTGTTTGTTCTCATAATTAAAAAAAAGAATCATGTTTTTATCCTCTGGATATTTCTAGGGTTTGTAATACTTTATGCCATATGGTTTAAACATGTTCTGCAGTATTTTATCTGTAGCCCACATATTTTCAATGTTTAAATAGTAATGCATTTGATTAATCTACTGTTTTAAAGATGAATACACCTACAATAGCATATGTGTGTATGCGACCAATGCAATGGGATTTGATTTGGAGAATCATTTGATTTCCAGTTTTTAAGTAAAAGTTTTTTCAAAATGGTTCAACTCTTATTTCTGTAGCAATTAATCAAACTGCTCCTCTGAATTCCGTAGAGCGATTCTCCTGCAGTGGACTTCTAACAAGCATTGAGACAAAAGCAGAATTGGACAATATGGCCTATTTCTTGATCATGTCATCTTTATAGAGTAGTGTCCATGTAGAAGATAATGGGGAATACCGTGAATATAAAAGCTTTGCTGCTCTGAGTTTTATGGCCTTTTATGGCATGGGCCATGGTTTGGCCGACGACCTGAACAGAACAGAGGACAAAGCAAGCAATGCCTCGCTTAGCTCCGGGTAGGGAGACACAGAGAGGAGAGAAAGGAGGAAAGGCAGGTGGAACAAGGAGGCAGGCTACAGACAGTATAACACTCAAATAAGGCTCTCTGTAGGACTCTAACTCTTGTTTCTGTACAAAACTGGACACTGTAACAAGGCTTTGTAGCTGTTCTCCTACTCATGCGTTTGCTGCAGAAACCTGGACTTTTAGCTTATATGTACTGTACAACAGTGTAATAAGGCTCTCTGGACTTTCGATGAAGAAATACTGAGAAGGCCTATATTATGTGTGCTTGAGGCTACTGTGCAGCTCAAGGATGTTTGACATGTTGCCCCTAAGCACTGATGCAGGGTCAGTTATTTATCATTCCCTTAATAGGTTAATAGGATTAGGCTTGGGGGTTATAGTAATATATAGTGACCGGCAATGACAGGGTTCACCATATTTAATGTAACCCCCCCCCTGGCACACACACACACACACCCCACCCCCTTGGCAGACACCTTCTGGACAGGTCTCCGTTAATTGCTGTCCCACTGATAGATTACAGCCTGAGAATGGAAGAGGCTGGGAGGAGAGCTCGCTCTCTCTCTCTCTCTCTCTCTCTCTCTCTCTCTCTCTCTCTCTCTCTCTCTCTCTCTCTCTCTCTCTCTCTCTCTCTCTCTCCTCTCTCTCTCTCTCTCTCTCTCTCTCTCTCTCTCTCTCTCTCTCTCTCTCTCTGCAAAGGCAGCATCAAACATGGATGCCCTTGTTGTTAACACCTCCTCCACCCCCCACCCACACCATTAATTAGCGGTGAAATAGCTGCAGGAGCCAAGTTATTGACACTGCAAACTGCTTGTTTGGATGAACTTCAATCCCTATGTACAGTATATAAGTGGTGTCACTTGTTTATAGTCTCTATAGATGGATAGGCTGCAGAATATAAGAATTGCCACAGACCCATCAAGGGTTTTGGAAATGGGATGGACACTGTTTTGCAGGAGATATTGCATGTGATTGGCCCATATGCCCATATTCTTGTATTGAAAAAAACTTTAACTTGAAATCATCTGTGCAAATCTGTCTTTGAAATATAATGTATATAGGCTACTATAGGCGCACGCTGGGTGCTAGGCTATATTTGAAATTGAAAAACAAAGAAAAAAATGCATTCACATTCCATTGGACATGCCCTAAGGTATTACAACTGTAGTTCACCAAACGCAGAATAGGGACACTGTAATTAGCGAGTTTACAACGAGCAATGCAGGGTTTTTAATCTGCCCGTTCCTCCTCAATCCCCTCCACGCGCACGCCTCTTCTCTTCTCCTCACACTGCCTCTGTGAAATCGCCCGAAGAAACATATTTCTGGAGGAGTTGTTGTGACGTCACTCACCGGGAGCGCACGGAGCAGGGAGAGAGAAAGTCGCGTCTGTAGACTTTATATGCGGCTGCCTGACGAAGAAAAGCGGCAAGCCCGAAGAACCGGCACTGAGTTCTGTGTCATCATCATCACTAACGGACAAATGTATCGAAATCCAGAAGTAGATAAAGCAACTAAACCGGATACGCTCTATTGCGCGTTTGGTTTTTAGTTTTTTTTTATCCGTTAAAGGTCGGGAGGTATCGCTTCCAAATCGAAAGAGATGCGAGCATCTTTCATGATCTACATGGAGAACAACTAAGACGAGAGGTATCCACAGATGATGAGCTATCCCTGTGCGTAAAATGGCAAGCGTGCTGTCTGGCTGAAACGGAATGGATATATACCCTACTGCATAGCGACATAGACGTGCTGCCTGCCCCTGAGTCTATTCCTGCGCGGGAGTTGTGTGGAAGATGTACTGGAGGAGAGTGGTGATCAGCGCACCGAATTACCGTATCCGCGCACAGCAGTCAGATAGAGGGGGCGAATAGAAAGCTGCTGGTGAGCCTGTGGTTACCGAGTCACGGACGCGGGCTGAAGTGGTAGTGGGAATGCCAGCACTTCAAACGATGGGGCTTTAACAGCCCCGCTTCATACTGATGCACCAAACACTTCAATTTTGACCCAGCACTGAGTCCTTTTCCACGGCCATGATCATCTATTTTTCCCCTTCAACTGACGGATTGTCTAGTATTTTTATTCGCCCCAGCTATTTCTGAAGGGGGATTTATTTTGTGCATTCCACACGTGTTGTAGACTGTTTTCTCTTATTTTGGGGGAGTGAGAAGCATTGCGCTGGATGGGAGCAGAATGGAAGGCTGTGTGTGTCTCTGAAGACTGCTGGCCTCTCTCCTCGGGTGTTAATAAGCCGTCGCCACTCGCCAGCCAGGATGCAGCTTCTTAGAGTTGCGTGGGCTTTAGCGGGAGCGGCAATCTGTTGTTTTGTTGTTCTTCTCATCCACTCACGCTTGCTCAAAGAAGGTAATTGTTTATGTAAATGATTCCAGACCATTATATAATGGCGTTGTCATATTTTATAGCTCTGTTTTCATGTCGCCTGTCTATACTGTAGCACACCCACTGTCTTTCATATATCAAGTCTCATAGCCCTAGATGACATCAGATAAGAGCCTCGTGCAGAATGCGTCTTTGGCTCTCATGCTTAATCAACTTTTCCATGGCTAAACCTGCTGGATTTGACCCCAAGCCAAAACATACAATTCGATTCGATAATATCAATATCTATCTATTCGATTAATGTGAACACTTCCATGGTCTGATTGTCACCAGCAATACTTTCCTACTGGTTAATTGCAACAAGTTATAGACCTATCCAATTGATCCAATTATATTTATTATATATTTTTTGTAATTTACCAACTAAAAATAACAGAAGATAAATACATTGATACTGTATATAACGTTAATATATGGGTGATACTATCCCGTTTCAATAGATAGTGTGATTTAAAGTTGAGTTCTTCAATAGATGGCACTATAGTCTAGCTTTAGGGTAAGGCTGAGGTCAAACCCTTATTATTTCCTCCTATTAGCCTGCTGTTATTCTCGTTGTCATGCTTCATGACCACTGGATACAATCCATCCCTGCTAAACATTCATTCACCTTATGGCGAAGCGCTAGTTTACAAATCTTAGTGTTGCCCTCTGCCGTATCGCTCTGTGGTTTATATTATGGCCTGCATTAATATCGTTTATAAATGTATAGGGAGCTGTTTTTTTGTACAGCTTTTAAGACAATTAATTTGTTTTCATTTGCACACATTCTCCAGTTGTTTTGATTTCATTTTTGATTTGTATTTTTTTAAAACCCAAATAACCCTGGATATCACATTGGTAAAGCTTTGAATGTCCATTCTATGCACAAACTGCCATGCCTTTTCTCTCATGCCTGGCCTGAGGCTAGGGGAAAACAAGCGCTGTTTGTATGTGGGTGTGTGGCAGGCAGCAGGGTCCTTAGGTTACGACTCGGCCAGGCTCCTCTCCTCACTGTCAGTAGAAAGGCAGGTCAAACGGTGGCAAATGGTCTCTCTCTCTGTGGCATCTCTGTGCCACATGGTGGAAAGATATATTCATGCGTGCCAAGTGAGAAATACTTTTACTGTTAGTCTTGTGCCGACAGGGCTAAAGGGGCTGTCAGGGCTCTGAGCTCTGACTAACGTTACAGACCAAATAATCCACATCCACCCAACTGAATTCGTGTGGCGTGTGATAGGCCAGGGCATGGTTTTCTTCTGGAATGGGAATGTGATAGGCAGCATATCATAGGCGGTGGTATTCTTCCGGAATGGCAAATTAATACACAAATATATCTTACGCTTCCTGGTCAATGAGTTTGTGATCGTGACCAAGGCTACATTTGTCCATGTTCAATAGCATTTTGTGAATATCATTATGTTCCTTTCCACAACACAAAAATAGCAAATTGGTTCGCTAACACTTCTTTTATGTCTAGAAAACATGTATTTTATGTCCTGTAGCCTTCGGGTTATTTTGTTCATGTTGTTAGCTTTAATATATCAGAGGTTTGGAATTGGAAGTCTATTGTGGAAGGTATTTTTCTTGAAATATATGCAAGGAAGCAGGAAGAGGCATACAAAGGAAGCTGGGACCATGTTCCCTTTGTGCTGTTAGAATTGCCAAGGTCAAAACGCACGGTAGGCTACAGAATAAAAAACACGCTGCTGATATAATGAATTCAAAGGAACTACATTAACTGCTTATTCTATTGGGGCCAGAATAATAGGATTTTGCTCATACAGTTGCTAGTAGCTACAATATTTTGAAATGTTCTCAGTCAAAATGACATATTTCCACATCTCTTTGCATTGAATGTTAACGAACCAAAACATGAACATGTATTTTTTCCAAATGAAATAAATAAGTGTTATTTTTTAGCTTCCCCAGCATGACAAATAACTAACATATACAGGCAGGCAGGACTCTATATACAGTGCATTCTGAAGTATTCAGACCCCTTCCCATTTTCCACATGTTGTTATGTTACAGCCTTATTCTAATATTTATTAAACACATTTTTTCCTCATCAATCTACACACAATACCCCACAATGACAAAGCAAAAACAGTTTTTTAGAAATCTTTGCAAATGTATAAAAAATATATATAAACACCATTCAAAAGTTTGGGGTCACTTAGAAATGTCCTTGTTTTTGAAAGAAAAGCACATTTTTTTGTCCATTAAAATAACATCAAATTCATCAGAAATACAGTGGCGACATTGTTAATGTTGTAAATGACTATTGTAGCTGGAAACTGCAGATTTTTTATTGAATATTTATATAGGCTTACAGAGGCCCATTATCAGCAACCATCACTCCTGTGTTCCAATGGCATGTTGTTAGCTAATCCATGTTTATAATTTTAAAAGGCTAATTGATCATTATAAAACCCTTTTGCATTCATGTTAACACAGCTGAAAACTGTTGTACTGATTAAAGAAACAATACAACTGTCCTTCCTCAGACTAGTTTAGTATCTGGAGCATCAACATTTATGGGTTCAATCACAGGCTCAAAATGGCCATGATTAAATCATTTTCTTCTGAAACTCGTCAGTCTATTCTTGGGCTGAGCAATGAAGGCTATTCAATGCGAGAAATTGCCAAGAAACTGAAGATCTCGTACTACACTTGGTACTACTCCTTTCACAAAACAGCGCAAACAGGCTCTAAACAGAAAAGAAAGAGGAGTGGGAGGCCCCGGTGCACAACTGAGCAAGAGAACAAGTACATTAGAGTATGTAGTTTGAGAAACAGACAAGTCCTCACAAGTCCTCAACTGGCAGCTTCATTACATAATAACCGTAAAACACCAGTCTCAACGTCAACTGTGAAGAGGCGGCTCTGGGATGCTGGCGTTCTAGGCAAAGTTCTCTGTCCAGTATCTGTGTACTTTTGCCCATCTTAATCTTTTATTTTTATTGGCCAGTCTTAGAAATGTTTTTTTCTTTGCCACTCTGCCTAGAAGGCAAGCATCCCAGAGTCGCCTCTTCACTGTCAACGTTGAGACTGGTGTTTTGCAGGTTCTAATTAATGAAGCTACCAGTTGAGGACTTGTGAGTCGTCTGTTTGTCAAACACGACACTCTAATGTATTTGTCCTCTTGCTCAGTTGCGCACCGGGGCCTCCCACTCCTCTTTCTATTCTGTTTAGAGCCTGTTTGCGCTGTTTTGTGAAGGGAGTAGTATGAGATCTTCTGTTTTTTGGCAATTTCTCTCACTCACATGGAATAGCCTGCATTTCTCAGAACAAGAATAGACTGACGAGTTTCAGAAGAAAGTCTTTATTTCTGGCCATTTTGAGCCTGTAATCGAACCCACAAATGCTGATGCTCCAGATACTCAACTAGTCTAATGAAGGCCAGTTTTATTGCTTCTTTAATCAGAACAACAGTTTTCAGCTGTGCTA
Organism: Oncorhynchus nerka; assembly: GCF_034236695.1. NCBI lineage: Eukaryota > Metazoa > Chordata > Actinopteri > Salmoniformes > Salmonidae > Oncorhynchus > Oncorhynchus nerka. Next base: position 37,501,555 of record NC_088403.1, read on the forward strand.
ACATAATTGCTAAAGGGTTTTCTAATGATCAATTAGCCTTTTGAAATGCTACTTGGATTAGCTAACATAATGTGCCATTGGAACTCAGGGGTGATGGTTGCTGATAATGGGCCTCTGTATGCCTATGTAGATATTCCATTAACAGCGACAATAGTCATTTACAACATAAACAATGTCACACTGTATTTCTGATCAATTTGACATTATTTTAATTAACAAAACATGTGCTTTTCTTTCAAAAACAAGGGCATATCTAAGTGAACCCAAACTTTTGAACAGGAGTGTATATATAGTACCAAACTTACATAAGTATTTAGACCCTTTGCTTTGAGACTAGAAAAGTATCTCAGGTGCATCCTGTTTCCATTGATCATCCTTGAGATATTTCTACAACTTGATTGGAGTCCACCTGAGGTAAATTCAATTGATTGGACATGATTTGGAAATGCACACACCGGTCCATATAAGGTCCCACAGTTGAAGGTACATGTCATGGCAAAAACCAAGCCATGAGGTCGAAGGAATTGCCCATTGATCTCCGAGACAGGATTGTGCGAAGGCACAGATCTGGGGAAGGGTACCAAAACATTTCTGCAGCATTGAAGGTCCCCAAGAAGACAGTAGCCTCCATCATTCTTAAATGTGAGAAGTTTGGAACCACCAAGACACTTCCTAGAGCTGGCCACCCGGCCAAACTGAGCAATCGGGGGAGAAGGGCCTTGGTCAGGGAGGTGACCAAGAAAACAATGGTCACTCTGAGCTCCAGGGTTCCTCTGTGGTGGAGATGGGAGAAACTTCCAGAAGGACAAATATCTCTGCAACGCTCCACCAATCAGGCCATTCCTCAGTAAAAGGCACTTGACTGCACGCTTGGAGTTTGCCAAAAGACCATGAGAAACATGATTCTCTGTTCTGATGAAACCAACCAAGATTGAACTCTTTGGCCGGAATGGCAAACATCACGTCTGGAGAAATCCTGGCATCATCCCTAAGGTGAAGCATGGTGGTGGCAGAATCATGCTGTGGGGATGTTATTCAGCGGCAGGGACTGGGAGACTAGTCAGGATCGAGGGAAAGATGAACATGGCAAAGTACAGAGATATCCGTGATGAAAACCTGCTCCAGAGTGCTCAGGACCTCAGACTGGGTGGAAGGTTCACCTTCCAACATGACAACGACCCTAAGCACACAGCCAAGAAAACACAGGAGTGGCTTCCAGACAAGTCTCTGAATGTCCTTGAGTGGCCCAGCCAGAGCACTGACTTGAACCCAATCAAACATCTCTGGAGAGACCTGAAAATAGCTGTGCAGCGAAGTTCCCCATCCAACCTGACAGATCTTAAGAGGATCTGCAGAGAAGGATGGGAGAAACTCCCCAAATACAGGTGTGTCAAGCTTGTAGCATCATACCCAAGAAGACTCAATGTTGTAATTGATGCCAAAGGTGCCTCAACAATGTACTGAGGAAAGGGTCTGAATACTTATGTAAATGTGATATTTCACTTTTTTTTTTTTTATACATTTGCTAAAATATATTTTTTATACTGTTTTTGCTTTGTCATTTTGTGGTATTGTGTGTAGATATGAGGGTGAAAAACAATTTAATCCATTTGGAACATGGCTGTAACATAACAGAATGTGGATTAATTAAAGGGGTCTGAATACTTTCCGAATGCACTGTAACCAGAGGACATGAGCAAATAATATATTTCATTATATACAGTTGAAGTCGGAAATTTACATACACTTAGGTTGGAGTCATTAAAACTAATTTTTCAACCACTCCACAAATTTCTTGTTAGCAAATTATAGTTTTGGCAAGTCGATTCGGACATCTACTTTGTACATGACACAAGTCATTTTTCCAACAATTGTTTACAGACAGATTATTTCACTTATAACAAACTGTATCACAATTCCAGTTGGTCAGAAGTTTACATACACTAAGTTGACTGTGCCTTTAAACAGCTGTCATGGTTTAAAAAGCTTCTGATAGGCTAATTGACATATTTTGAGTCAATTGGAGGTGTACCTGTGGGATGTATTTCAAGGCCTAACTTCAAACTTAGTGCCTCTTTGCTTGACATCATGGGAAAAGCAAAAGAAATTCGCCAAGACCTCAGAAAAGAAATTGTAGACCACCACAAGTCTGGTTTATCAATGGGAGCCATTTCCAAACACCTGAAGGTACCACGTTCATCTGTACAAACAATAGTACGCATGTATAAACACTATGGGATTACGCAGCCGTCATACCGCTCAGGAAGGAGATGTGTTCTGTCTCCTAGAGACAAACGTACTTTGGTGCGAAAAGTGCAAATCAATCTCAGAACATTAGCAAAGGACCTTGTGAAGATGCTGGAGAAAACAGGTACAAAATGATCTATATCCACAGTAAAACGAGTCCTTTATCGACATAACCTGAAAGGCCGCTCAGCAACGAAGAAGCCACTGCTCCAAAACCGCCATAAAAATGCCAGACTACGGTTTACAACTGCACATGGGGACAAAGATCATGCTTTTTTTTGAGAAATGTCCTCTGGTCTGATGAAACAAAAATAGAACTGTTTGGCCATAATGACCATCATTATGTTTGGAGGGAAAAGGGTGAGGCTTGCAAGCCGAAGAACACCATCCCAACCGTGAAGCACGGGGTTGGCAGCATCATGTTGTGGGGGTGCTTTGCTGCAGGAGAGACTGGTGCACTTCACAAAATAAATGGCATCATGAGGTAGGAAAATTATGTGGATACATTGAAGAAACATCTCAAGACATCAGTCAGGAAGTTAAAGCTTGGTCACAAATGGGTCTTCCAAAAGGACAGTGACCCCAAGCATACTTCCAAAGTTGTGGCAAAAAGGCTTAAGGACAACAAATTCAAGGTATTGGAGTGGCCATCACAAAGCCCACACCTCAAACCTACAGAAAATGTGTGGGAAAAACTGAAAAAGCATGTGCGAGCAAGGATGCCTGACTCCAGCTATGTCAGGAGGAATGGGCCAAAATTCACCCAACTTATTTTGGGAAGCTTGTGGAAGGCAACCTGAAACGTTTCTAAATGACTTAAATGTAATGTAATGTAATGTTTCGAAACATTTCGTAGCCTTCCACAAGCTTATGGAAAAAGGCAATGCTACCAAATACTAATTGAGTGTATGTAAACTTCAGACCCACTGGGAATGTGATGAAAGAAATAAAACTGAATAAATCATTCTCTCTACTATTATTCTGACATTTCAGGTTCTTAAAAGAAAGTGGTGTTCCTAACTGACCTAAGACAGGGAATTTTTACTAGGATTAAATATCAGGAATTGTGAAAAACTGAGTTTAAATGTATTTGTCTAAAGTGTATGTAAACTTCCGACTTCAACTGTATATTGGCAGCACCCTGACATTTTAATGTAAATAAAAGGAAACAAATGTCACCACTTCTGCATGTTTACAGATATCAGCAGGGTGTCAGGACAGGGTATCTTAGGTAGGCATGCATCATTGCATTGCTGGAATTTTGAACTTTGAACAGACAGGAGAGAGGTTGCAAGTTGCATAATATGACACTGCATCTCAATTTTTATTCACCCTTTATTTTACCGGGTAAGTTGACCGAGAACACATTCTCATTTACAGCAACAACCTGGGGAATGATTACAGGGGAGAGGAGGGGGGATGAATGCAAGCCAATTGGAAGCTGGGGATGATTAGGTGGACATGATGGTATGAGTGCCAGATTGGGAATTTAACCAGGACACCAGGGTTAACACCCTTACTCTTTCGAAAAGTGCCATGGGATTTTTAGTGACCACAGAGAGTCAGGGCACCCGTTTAACGTCCCATCCGAAAGACAGCACCTTACACAGGGCAATGTCCCCAATCACTGCCCTGGGGCATTGGCATATTGTTTTAGACCAGAGGAAAGAGTGCCTCCTATTGGCCCTCCAACACCAATTCCAGCAGCATCTGGTTCGACTAGGACTCCCACCATCCAGGGACCGACCAGGACCTGCTTAGCTTCAGAGGCAAGCTAGCAGTGGGATGCAGGGTGGTATGCTGCTGGCCTCATGAGTTGAGGATGTGGAGATGGAGGTGGAGGATTTAGAATGCCACATTATATAATCCTATGCAATGACTTACCTATGACTATGACAATGACTAAATAATCCTTAATTTAAACCATGAAGTCCCTGACTCTGACACTGTTTAAATGGAGCATTTTGGACTGATTTTACATGTCTGTCATTTAACTCATTTGACTGACAAATTTACTTAAGATCTGATTCAGCTAGTAAATCAATAAATACAGAAGACATTTGTTACAGACCACCAATAAGAAAAGAAAGCCTAGAGTGACAGTGGAATGGGTAACCTCTCCATTGGGAGTTCAGTAATAAGAAACCTTTACCCTCCCCTAAATTCCCTTCCTCTCTACTGACCCTTCTCTCTGTGCCAGACCAGTCTTCATCCATTGATTTAATTGATGTCTCACAGTTTGGCATGTGGTGTGGTATGGTATGGTGTGTCGGAGAGAACAATGACATAAGGATTGTGGGGATATGGATGAGGTGGGAAGGGGGGCAAGAACAGTTTGACATAATATTTGACAAACAATTTGACATGTAGCATTATAGTGTCTAAGTGAAAGAGTGTGATCCTCTGGTGTGTGTTTGTCTTTGTAATACCCAGATTGCATATTTAAGGTGAAAGTGCTGGTAAACATTATAGTGTAGTTACCGTGGCATAGTAGTGTGACTTACATGTACAGCATGTACAAATGGCAGGCGCATTCACCAATGTTGCTCTTCCTCACAAAGATGCTTAAACCTGCTGAAAGAAAAGGAGGGATTTGGTTGTTTTGCCCTTGAGCACTGCATACCTCCAGGCTGATGTGATGAAGATAATACATTTGTTTAGCGTGCCAGTAATACTCCCATGCAGCACACACACAGGCAGACATGCACACACACAGGCAGACACACACACACACACACACTACACACAACACAGATGCAAATAAGAGCTCATGGTTATTGTACTCTATGTACCCTATTTTGTCACCTCTCCAACTCTTTTTGTTACTTCACCAACTATACTGTGTAGGTGAGGGGTACCTTACATCAAGGATTAGCAGTTGAATATAATTATCTGAAAGGGGTTGGAATATACTGTAATTGACAACCTTAAGAATACAACAATAACCGATTGAATTAGTGAAAAATCAGGTCATATTGAATCGGAGATAATTGAAAATATAGATTTGTTGTGGTATTTGTTATCTAGTCACAATTCAGATAAAACAGCCCCGGGTTATGGCTAGGGTTGGACAGAATCCAGATTTGTATATCCTCATACCATCCTTCTCTCATCACGGGATTACAGCATTACCGGCTTAATAAACAAGGGAATGCTAAAAACGCAAAAAAAGGCCATTGGGCATCTATTAGCAGAATGCAAACAAAATTAGCACAAGTACTAGTGGATTTCATAGAGGTTGCTAACTAAATATTCTAAGGATCGCAAACAAAAATAAACTAATTGCAAAGACAGGCAATCCAGCTCATAATGTTATACAAGTGTAGGTAGTAGCTACCGAATGTCATTTTTGGTGAGCTTGGAAATTTGTAAGCTAATGTGAACAAGAGACATTGTGCAAACAAACAACGTTTTGAAGCATGCTTGTCTGAAGGAAGAACAGCACTGGTTCTGGAGCAGCATGTGTACACGCTATGTCTGTGTGGAGTTTGGAGTCGCTAGGGCAACAGGCCTGCCTGCTCTGTTCGGAGAAGATGGGGGAGTAGCAGACTGAGGGTTCGAGAACAGAAAGGAGAAGAAAATACAAGGACAAAGATAGCAGTGGCAGCTGTAACTCATCCAAAGCGCTTTAACTTATCAAACATTGCAGAAAGCTAATACTTAATGATGCCCCGTCTTCATATTAATTCAGACACTTACAGTACATGACTGACTAGCTGTGGTATTTACAAACAAACAAGTGACTGACTGAACTGGAAATTGCGGTAAGCTTCATAATGTGTGACAGGTGAAATGAAGAACGCAGTCTGCTTTATCTCCTAACGTATTTCACAAGTTGACTGCAGATATTAACTGAAAAAGTAGCTACAAATATTAAAATGTATTAAACCGTTTTGACGGTATTGGAAATCCACCCCGTGGCTATATCCAAATACCCCGGTATACGGTATTACACGGTATAGTGCCCAAGCCTAGTTGGTGGTGCAGTATTTGTAACCTGCAGCATCTATTGCACCATATTTATTTAGGGTTTTATTGATTGCAGTTTCTCAGTGCCCTGAGGATAGTAAAATTCCCGTGTTAGGAAATAGCTAAGACTTAGCTAAGACCCTAAGTTATAGGGTTAGGCATAGGGCTAGGTTTTTATCAGAAAAGTGTTTGGGGTTTTGCGCTTCTTCCTTAGTTTGTCCCCAGTGAATAGCATTCATCTGATTTAAAAGGCTCCAGACCTAAGTGACCACTCTCTCCACCCCTGTTATGTCTGTCTATCTGCTTCAATTAAAAGTAGGCTTTAGGTACAGATCTACTGTAGTGGCAGCTTATCCTTCAGCAAATCCTCACCTTAACCTGAACCAATAGGGGTAAAACGCACCAGAACACCTCGAACATAGATCAGTGTTTAGTGGCAACTAGGGTCTCAGTAAAGCCCACAACAGTGGAGAGAGAGACACATAAACACATGCACACATGCACACACACACACACACACACACACACACACACACACACACACACACACACACACACACACACACACACACACACACACACACACACACACACACACACACACACACACACACACACACAGCGGTAGAGAGGGAGGGAGCCACCCTGCCAGGTCCCCGAGGTTAGAGGCTTGGAGGGTTGTTTGTCTAATTGACTGTCAGGGAGTGGGAGGAGGATCTTCTCAGATCAGCGTTTTCCTCCAGGGGTGGAAACCAGGGGGTGCTCCTTCTCTATCTGTTGCATTGGCAACATATCAATCATTAGCATTTAAAAAGGAGGCAACTTATTAATTCCTCGTAAATAACTGAGATCATCAGCTGTAATGTAGCAGCACTACTGTAGCAGATCCATACTGAACAGGAGTCAGCACACCATGTGTGTGTGTGTGTGTGTGTGTGTGTGTGTTTTTGTGTGTTTGTGTGTTTGTGTGTGTGTGTGCGCGCCTGCGAGTGTGTGTGTGCTTGCTCCATTCAATCTCTGTTTACATCCCCAGATGATCCTACTCATAATGAGTGTATCAGCTACATTGAAAAGAGGGTTTCTTGTTGTTGTCGATCTACATTGACATAGATACATATATGCTTGAATGATACAATTGCATTATACTGTATAGATAAAGTATTTTGAAGGAGTCTCAAAGTACCACTGTTGATTGCACTATTGTAGACATGTTAGTTTACATGGGATTTGTTTGTTTGTAGAACATTACCTTCTGTCTAACAGGGTAAAAACATACTCCACGTTTCACTGGAATGAATTGCATGTTTCTTTTAGCCGGAATAATCGAGACATCATCGATTTTAGCAAGGCCAGCCACAGTCTTTGTCTTGCCTGTCAGATTGTGTCTAAAGCAATTTCATAAAGATTTTTGGCAGCTGACTTGAAGCCAAACAGGCTCCTTCATGTCTCTCCACCCCCTCCTGCATCTGTCAATGATCGCCAACTCTTTATTTTCAACTGAAAAACGAATTAAAAGAAATGACACAATGAATATCCTAAAACATTGGACGCCACATTCCCTTAGCTTGTTACGACTTGAATAGATTGAATGCTGAGAACAATTTCATCCTGACCCAAAGACAATGGAGGAAAATATTTTTTCTGTGAAGGCGTATGGGAAAAGTAATCATGGTACATCATGACTGTCTACTTGAAGTACATACTCATCTACCTGGTAATTTTATTATGTGTGTCTGGATGACGGTCAGGTGGGGTGATGTAGATGTTAGTCATGCAGCTAAACCGCCAAAATCATGATTCAGTGATCAACTTAATTGACTCCGTTCTCTGCTATTAGAATGATATGTGCTTCAACTGACATGATATTCAACTGCTATCTCAGCTACAGTGTTATTGGGATCATAAAAATGTCCTATTTAATTTGTTCATTTGAAACTCATTTTAGGTTTGTAGTGGTGAAAGTGGATTGCTTTGCATTTAGCGTTAGGCTAGACCATTAACATGGTTTGCAGTTAATAAATAGGAATGGACATTCAGTGCTGGCGTACCGTACATAGACATGGAAGTGTATGGCTGTATGAGTTCAATGTACTCCGGAGGTGTAAGGCCGACATTATACCCACCTCTCTCTCTCTCTCTCTCTCTCTCTCTCTCTCTCTCTCTCTCTCTCTCTCTCTCTCTCTCTCTCTCTCTCGTTGGACGTCAGTAAATGGGAACATATAGTTTTACGCTCGTCTTTACAACCCTTTCAACACCCACAGAGAAAAACAAGACTGCTTTAGCTTAATCATTACAGTTAATTCCATATGGATGGAATAACTTAATTATTAGACAGACTGGGCTTGTTAAAACAGAGTCATAAATACAGAATGTTTTTCTTAGCTTCTGGGTCGAAGCCAAACTACTGCTAGTGCTAGCACCAGCAGGCGTTGAGTTCTGGCTGTTGATTAGGTGACATGCACACATGTATGCACGTGACATGCACACATGCATTGCATGCAGAAAAACACATAGGCATGCAGACACAGACACAAACATAAAACACACACACACCTAATGTCGGGTCAAAGCTTTCTACAATCTCAATATTTCTTCCCCTGAGTGGTACTCCATCCATTTGTTATGCGTTGGTGTGCATATTGGCAGGCTGATGGGTACTGCACCACCAATCTCTTTTTCTTCTCTTTGATAGAACATTGACTTAAAACTCCCTTTGCACCTCGAGTCCACACATATCCCATGATATTTCATATTGCAGGGAATAATCACAGTGGGGAAAAATTATACAATCTCGGAGAGGATATGACTCCGACAATGAGGTATCTGTGCCACAGAGAACACACAAGTGTGAACACACAAAAAAGACGAATAATGATATTTATACAGAAAATGAAATATGCCGGGCTTGCACATTTGCGTTGCTGAACAAACAATAAATTATACCTTGTTTTGCTACAGAAGCCCAATGATAATATCGCACCCAATGAGATAAAAGAAATAGGGCTGCTTGGATGCAGGAGTGAGAATGCCCTTGCTTAAACCAAATGGAAACAGAAACATTCCCATGTAGGTCCTGTCATAGTGGGTTACCTCAAGCATACATTATTGCTACGGCTCTGCACAGCTCGCTGCAATGGGGTCAGTCTGTAAACGCACAACTTCACCTAGCCGGTGTGTCCGTGTTTGTCTCTTTAGCTCAGAGGAATCTCTATTCAGACCACACACACACACACACACACACACACACACACACACACACACACACACACACACACACACACACACACACACACACACACACACACACACACACACACACACACACACAAATGCCTGCATGCGCGCACACACACACACTGAAGAATCTCATATGCAGTGAGATATTAAGTGTACTCACTATAACCAAATCATTTTATGAACTTGCACAAGGCTTGAACTTCATAAAAAACTGTGCCAGAGAAAGGAAAATTAAGCCATGAAAATCTACCAGCGTTGACAGACCATGTCCACAATACTCTGCATCGGTTTGCCTTACTGAATATAGCAGCTCATGTTTTCTCGAGCATATTTTCTCTAGCACTCGACCCACCTATACCCCCCCCCCCAAGCACATTGACTCGGTCCCGGAACCCCCTCTGTATATAGCCTCCTTATTGTTATGTACATTTATTGTGTTACTTTTTGATTGATTAGTTTATTTAGTAAGTATTTGATTAACTCTATTTCTTGAACTGCATTGTTGGTTAAGCTTTTAAGTAAGCATTTCACGGTAAAGCCTACACATGTTGTATTCGGGCGCATGTGACAAATATTTAACATTTTTATTTTATTTGATTTAAAATACAGAGCAGAAGAATCTGTCTGTAAAGATTGACCAACGATTTTCTTCTTCTGTATCCACTGCCGATTCGTGAAGCAACATGGCGCCTGGTTATCCTATATGACTGGTAGAGACCAACATTTCTGAAGCAGTGTCATCAAAGATTCAGGAAGCCTGAAAATGTGGACGAGACAACAAGTATCTGCTTCTAGTTCTGCGTGTCAGCAGCAGCACACACACACACACTAGGAATGTGTATCTTTCCCTTTCCATACGATACATGGGCTCCTATACGAAACGATTCCGTTTGATTAGAGGAACGAATCGAAGCGATTCTGTTTGATGCAAATACGATTCGATGCACTAACATTTGTTACATAAACACATTAATTTTCCAACTCATGAGTTGACTGCTGTGTGTGTGTGTGTGTGTGTGTGTGTGTGTGTGTGTGTGTGTGTGTGTGTGTGTGTGTGTGTGTGTGTGTGTGTGTGTGTGTGTGTGTGTGTGTGTGTGTAAATTATGTATATGTCTATGGTATATGTAGGCACCTGAGCTGAGCCATGAATAAAATCTCATGTAAACCCTGATCAGGGCCTATAGCCAGATAAAAGTTGTGTCTCCTGCAGTAGCTTAGGCTACTTTCGTAAAATACAAATTTCAACAGCACATTTGATAAAAATAACTACAACTGATCAAGCGTAATATTGCACAAGCCATTTTACAAGCATTTTAATGCTGAAGGTGATGCGCAGAGCTGCCAGATAAGGTATCGGCCTGCCTCTCATTGGTCCGCACAGTGCAGTTTAACTAGGCTGCTGATATTGCCTGGGGTAGGTTGGTATGCAAAATTACTTGTGGATCAGTTACAGTCCACACAATTATATGCATTGAAGGAGTTGTTTCCGTAACACACGCACGCACACACAAAATTGACACACGCACAAACAAACACACTGACACGCAGCAGCAGTCTGATGGAGAGATTGAGAGATGGCATGACTCACACAACATGCTAGCAGAGAGAGAGAGAAACTGACAGACTGACTGACAGACAAGCACGCAGGCAGACATGACACACACACACACACACACACACACACACACACACACACACACACACACACACACAAGACCAGTGAAGCCTAGTGAGACAGCAAAACTAGCAGAACCCACCCTCATCTTACCTCACCCTAATAGCTTGTGATCGGCTAGCAGTGCTACACAAAGTGTTCAGCCCAGGTGTAACCACTTGAGCAAATTGCCTCATTAATTGATGGACTTGAACCCATTGCGGTGCGCTCCAGCGTGCAGAGCAGAGTAGAAAGGGATGCTGCCTGCCTGCTTGCTGCCAGTGGAGGGAAGGGAGTCTATCAGACTCTAATGAAATAATTGGCACAAATGGTTACACATGGGCTCACTGCTTTGTCAGGCCCTTTCTCCCATCAGTACAGATAACCGCTCAACTGGATATGCCTGATGGACCATGCCACTGCTTGTAAGAGCAAATGGAATGATGAGCGGAGGAGCAGTGGTAGCTTACGATTGGACTGACTGACCACAGACTGACACATAGCGCTGTGACAGTTAATGAGGTAGAAAGGAAAGGGACAGATGGACTGAGTTTTGTCAGGAAGAGAGAGGGGGGAGAGACAGAGATATTGAAAGAGAGAGGAAGAAAGAAGAGAGAGATTTTAAGAGAGAGGGAGACAGAAAGAGATTGCCACAGGTTGTAGCTGGTCTGCTACTCTCTTTATTTTTTGGGGGATACTATGGTGACTCGTCCTAAAAAAAGGTGTTGGTAGGAAGTGAATGGCTATTGCCAAGCCATGTGTAAGAGCTGGTCAGAGACTATACAATACCATAAAGTATTTGAGAGATGAAGTTTGTGTGTGATGTGCATGTAGTTAGGATGATTCACTCTGTTTACCTGTATGTATGTGTCTGAGAGTATTCAGACCATTCGCAGGGATTCAGATTTTTGTACATTGTAGCCTTATTCTATATGTCAATGGTGTACTGGAGACGAAGTCAGGTGCACTAGAGCAGAGTATAATGAACAGGCGCACTTTTGTTATTGTTTCAAAAACGAAAGCACTTATATAAACCAAACGCGCTCAAAAAACGGAACATAAAAGTAAAGCGCGTAAACTAACACCACATAACATGAAACAATTAAACACAAAACATGCTGGGAACCAAAGGGTTAAATACAAGTAGATTGATTTAGGAAATGAAAACCAGGTGTGTATGGAAACAAGACAAGAAAACTGGATTGGAAAACTGGATTGGAAAACTGATGGAGCATTCATCAACCCGTACGGCATGACGAGGTACTCATAATGCCCTTTGGTGGTACTGAACGCTGTCTTCCACTCGTCTCCCTCCCGGATACGCACCAGGTTATACGCACACCTGAGATCCAGTTTCGTGAAGAAGCGCGCCCCGTGCATTGACTCAATCGCTGTGGCGATAAGAGGTAGCGGGGTAACTGTACCTCACCGTGATGTGATTGAGACCTCTATAGTCAATGCATGGGCCTAAACCTCCATCCTTCTTCTTCAAGAAAAAATAAACTTAGGAGGTGGGTGAAGTAGAGGGCCAAATGCACCCCTGACGCAGGGATTCAGAGACATGTATCCATAGCCACCGTCTCTGCCTGCGACAGGGAAACACGTGACTCCTGCGTGGCGCAGCGTCTGCCCGGAGATTTATCGCACAATCCCCCCCGTCGATGAGGTGGTAATTGAGTCACCTTCTTTTTACAGAAGGCGAAAGTCAAATCGGTATATTCTGGGGGGGATGTGCACCTGATCTGGACTTTCCACAATGGTAGCACCAACGGAAACCCCTACACACCTCCCTGAGCACTCTCGCGACCACCCTGTGAGAGCCCTCTGTTGCCAGGAAATGGGTGGGGTTATGCAGAGCCAACCAAGGAAGGCCTAGTACCACAGGAAACACAGGAGAGTCAATGAGAAAGAGACTGATTCTCTCCTCATGATCCCACTGTATAACCATGGCCAAGGAGATGATGGCCTCCCTGATTAGACGGACCCTAATGGTCGACTATCTAGAGCGTGTACCGGGAAGGGTCTAACTTTAGGAAAAATGGGCATCCCTAACCTAATGGCTAATGCTCTGTCTGTAAAATTCCCAGCTGCGCCTGAATCGACGAGTGCCTTATGCTGGGAATGTGGGGAAAACTCAGAGAAACAAACAGGCACAAACAGTTGATCAACAGAGGACTGGATGAGTGTGGTGCAAACTCACCTGAGGTGACGCCAGAGTGCCCTGCCTGTTGCCTCGACACCCAGAGGAACCAACACGGCGCCGACCGGCAGGGTGTCCTCTGCGGCCTCTGATGGCTCCTCCTCCAGTCTCCCTATGCGCTGCACCTCTCCCTATGCGCTGCACCGGAGCGGGGGTGCTAGATGATGGAACCGACAGAGCCCCCTCTGTACGTCCGCGGGTGACCAGCAGGTTATCCAACCGGATGGACAAATCCACCAGTTGGTTGAAGGAAATGGTGGCATCCCTGCAGGCCAGCTGACGTCGGACGTCCTCTCGTAGGCTGCATCGATAGTGGTCGATGAGGGCCCTGTCGTTCCAGCTTGCTCCGGCCAAGGTCCAGAATTCCAGGGCGAAGTCCTGGGTGCTCCTCGTCCCCTGCCTCAAATGGAAGAGCCTTTCCCCCACCGCTCTGCCCTCAGGTGAATGGTCGAAGACGGCCCTGAAGCGACGGGTTGAAATACTCGAAGTGGTCTGACGCCGTGTCTCCTTCTCTCCACACAGCGCTTGCCCACTCCAGTGCTCTTCCTGTGAGGCAGGAGACAAGGGCGGCCACTCTCTCCCCTCCTGAGGGAGCTGGGTGCACAGTGGCCAGGTAGAGGTCCAGTTGTAACAAGAGTCCCTGGCACTGTGCTGCCGCTCCATTATACTCCCTGGTAAGGGAGAGACGCATCCTCCCGGAATTCTCTCCAGATGGAACGGGTGGAGACAACCCTGTTTGTGCTGATCGAGGCACTGGAGAGACTTCCTGTCTCTCCCAGCGGTCCATGGCCTGGACAACGCAATCCATGGCACCAAGATGATGTAACATGGCCGAATGTTCCTGGACGCGCTCCTCGACTCCTCTGACCGCGGTACCTGCTCCTGCTGACTCGATGGGCGGTGTGTAATTCTGTCAATGGTGTATTGGAGGCGAAGTCAGGTGCAGGAGAGCAGAGTATAATGAACAGGCGCACTTTTATTATTGTTCCAAAAATGAGAGCACTACATAAATCAAACTCGCTCAAAAAGGAACATAAAAACTAACACCACATAACAATTGATTGGACATGATTTGGAAAGGCACACACCTGTCTATATAAGGTTCCACAGTTGACAGTATATGTCCGAGCAAAAACCAAGCCATGAGGTCGAAGGAATTGTCCGTAGAGCTCTGAGACGGGATTGTGTCAAGGTGTCAAAGTGTACCAAATGGATTTGTTTACTTTTATGTGGAGATGGGAGTACCTTCCAGAAGGACAACCATCTCTGCAGCACTTCACCAATCAGGCCTTTATGGTAGAGTGACCAGACAGAAGCCACTCCTCAGTAAAAGGCACATGACAGCCCCCTTGGAGTTTGCCAAAAGGCACCTAAAGGACTCTCAGACCATGAAAAACAAGATTCTCTCGTCTGATGAAACCAAGATTGAAACCTGGCACCATCCCTACGGTGAAGCATGGTGGTGGCAACATCATGCTTTTGGAATGGTTTTCAGCGACAGGGACAGGGAGACTAGTCAGGATCAAGACAAAGATAAATGGAGGAAAGTACAGGGATGTCCTTGATGAAAATCTGCTCCAGAGGTTCACCTTCCAACAGGGCAATGACACTAAGCAACTTCAGGGACAAGTCTGAATGTCCTTGAGTGGCCCAGCCAAAGACTGGACTTCATCTCGAACATCAGGTCTCTCTAATCGAACATCTCTGGAGAGAACTGAAAATAGCTGTGCAGCGAAGCTCCCCATCCAACCTGACAGAGCTTGAGAGGATCTGCAGAGGTGAATGTGAGAAACTCCCCAAATAAATACAGGTGTGCCAAGCTTGTTGGTCATACCCAAGAAGACTCAAGGCAGTAATCGCTGATAAAGGTGCTTCAACAAAGTACTGAGTAAAGGATTTGAATACTTATGTAAATGTGATATTTCAGGGAGTTATTTTGCAAAAAAATCTAAAAATACTTTTATGGGGTATTGTGTGTACATTGATGAGAGGGAAATAATATTTAATGAATTTTAGAATAAGATTAACGTAACAAAATGTGGAACAAGTCAAGGGGTCTGAATACTTACCAAATTCACTGTGTGTGTCTGTGTTTGGTGGGGGCAGATGATGAGGAGGTAGGATGGGGTGGTGGTGTGGGAGAGCTTGGGGGTGGTGAATGCTGAAAGGCTAAACGTGTGGACAGCGGCACTGAGCAAAGCAAAGCAACCCTCCATAATGAGCTCTGACAGTAGAGAACAGCACAGGGAAGAAAATAAGGGCAGCCAGCTAGACTAGCGCTGCAGAGTGAGAGCTTAGATCTCTCTCTCTCTCTCTCTCTCTCCCCCCCCCGGTTACTGTGGAAATACAGATAAGCGTATTTCCTCTCTTATTCTCATAAGAAGCTCTGCATTGGGTCTGATGTGCAGAGAATACCAATTACTCTGAACCAATACCTCACTACTGGTAAGCAACCTCCACTCTGCTCTGAGCCAGAGTGAAGAGAAGGAAAGAGTGAAAAATAATCTACTCTATAATTTCAACTCTTTCTGCAGCCTCAACCCTGTCATATTCATGAGCTCCTTGATAATTTCCTAATACCATTTAGCAAACGTGACCAGAGACCTAGGTTGCGTCCCACATGGCAGCCTATTCTCTACATAGTGCACTATTTTTGACCAAAGCCCATAATTGGACCTGATCAAAAGCAGTGAACTTTATAGTACAGTACAGTACAAAACAAAAAAGCCCCTATAACAGCATCAGCAGGCATTTAATATGAAGATTGAACTTTACAGTACATTGGAGCTTTGCTTTGCCCAGATAGAATGATCATGCAGTAATAGCTTAGCTATAGTGTTTGAACCCCAAATGGCATCCTATTCCCTAGTGCACTAGTATCAAAAGTGTGATGCTCGATAATAGTCGGGGTGTAGAGCGGAATGAATAATGAATGTCTAAATGCTGGGCCACAGTAGAGAACATCCCCCCTATTAGACTGGATTGTCTGTCTGAGCCTAATGGCAGCTACTAGCTTTATTACTATAGTCAAACACACACAGACAGGCACACAGGAATGCACACACACACAAACACACACACACACTAATGTAGACACGGTACATTACCTTAACAGAGAAATATTTCTCCCAATAAAGTACTGTACTGTATGGAATGTCTATACGACAAAGCAATGGGCATAATACACACACACAACACAGTGATGGAAGCGGAGAGGGGAGTCAAGCCGTGTATTGTGTCAGCTTGATAATAGCACTCAAATGGACAATTTTCACCAGATGAATGACAGGGCTTTGAGTCACAGTAGGGAGAAAAATGAGGATGCGAGTCGCATTGAAATCATACGCTCTACCCTGTGTCACCTTCACCACTGACAGCCACATTATATTCGTTTTTCCTTATATTTTCTTCCGTTATTCTTTCCCCTTTCTTTTTTCCGAAGCATTGCTCATCAGAGAGACAGAAATGTGTTTATTTCAGGAGTCAACTGTCAAGAAGCCCACCTTTGTGATTGGCACAAAGCCTGGTGATGCTCTGTATTGGCTTTAAAAGCATCACATTTTACAACCTCAGCAGCTCTACTCTTCTGTACATTGTGTACAATATTGTCTACATTGTGCTTGGTAATGCATTTTCCCTTTCCTTTACTTCAGCAATTGCTGAACAAACTATTACCAAT